>NW_027658767.1:0-600000 GCF_041902795.1 Electrophorus electricus | reverse complement strand
TACCTCTGCTGTTCTGTTTCATTCTCAGTATCACCACAGTGGCCTTCCTTACGTGGGACATCCCCAGCAGTACTCCGTCCAGCCCACAGGACCCAGTACATTCTACCCTGGGCTCTTTCCTGCAGACTGCCCACTAGCATATGGTGAGTTTGGACTTCGCTTTCTCTACCCCCACCTGGGAAACCTACATGCGTGCTCTCACTGATAAAGAGACCTTTCTTCTGGGTATTCCTGCTGGCTGAAACTGTTTTTTCTTTTGCTCTCTAACTGAAACCAGTGCTTTTTTTTGGTCACCACTAGTGGCAGGGCCTTCATACTATCCTGGCCAGATCATATACACCAAATCTCCATCCATAATAGTGCATACAGCTCAGCAGCCTCCACCCACTAAGAGGGTAAAGAAAACAGTGAGTATTCCCCATGCCTCAGAAGTGAAATTAATTTAATTGTGGATTGACTAGAACTTGCTGTTCGTTAAGATCCGTATCCGAGACCCTAACCAGGATGGCAAGGATATCACAGAGGAGATCATGTCAGGAGTAGGCATTAGCCAGAACACAAGCCCACCAGTGGGACGTCCCTGCACTACCCCTACTGCTCCACAGGTAAGCCATTCAGTCCCGCAGCCCGAGCCCCTGATCGGCTGCAGGCCGCTGCTTCGCGTCATCCACTCCACAGGTCAAAGTTCTCTCTCATCTAGTCCTCCCTCATAATAAGCTCTGAGCTGATTGTTTGGTTGTTTGGCTGGCTTTCATTGTCTTGTCCTATTAAAAGCATCATACAATCAGCAACAAAATCTGATGGTGTAGTTTGATTTCCGGCCATTCTCTCTTCCTTCTTCAGTGATTCGGTCACACCGTTGACCCTCCTCCGTCATATTTGACTGGTTCCAGTAGCTTGTGTGATTGTGGCTGTTCTGATTTAAGAAGGCTTCTCAGATGTGTTTTGATGTTCCGACTTGCCGTGCCTATTCTTTTGTCTGCCTCCATCTTAGTTCTCCCTCACAGCCGCTCGAATCCTCCTGATCTTCCCTCGTGTTCCCTCTACACAGACAGCCCACATAAAGGCCCTGTAAGAACGATTCAGCCAAACCCTGAGCACCTCAGCTTCTCTGAGGAAAGGCCTCTCTGTAAACTCTAATTATGCTGTGCTGTGCTGTGCTGTGCTGTGCTCACCCCCCCACCCTCGTTGCCATTCCCCTTCTTCTGCATGTGTGTGCAGTATCTCTCTCTCTCTCTCTCTCTCTCTCTCTCTCTCTCTCTCTCTCTCTCTCCAACTTTTCTGTCTTTTGCTAGTTTTTATGTCCACACCCTCATTATCCTCACATTTTCTACCTCAAATCCCAGCAGCTGAACAGCCAGGTAGCAGAGCAGGGGAATGTCATGTATAACGTGGACAGTGCTCAGGTCCTTCCTGCTCCTGTGGACTTGAAACCAGGTCAGGCCTCACTGTCCCTTTCAACCCTCTAACTACATCACACACACACACAGCTGGTTTAGGGCTAGCTAGCACATGCATGAACTTGCTTATGAAACTAGTACTAGTTTTGTGGATGATTTGCTTTTGACTCCACTGATTATTATTTTATTTGAATTTTTTTCCCCCTTTTTGGTGGTTCAACTTTCCCAACCCTCATCTGTGATTGGCTGTAGATGACGAGCCAAAGCTTGAGTGTGCAATGCTGAAGTCTTCATCACCAGCACTACGGCCAGTCGAGCCTCCTGTGCAGAGACGAGAGCCCGGCAGTCCTGCTTTTGCTCCTGCCCCTGTCTCTGCACATGGACCCGTCCCAGCTCCAGCTCCCACTCCTGCCCCCACCCCAGACTCTTATCCCCCTGAGAAATCAGAGCTTCCTCCGCAGATGTTTAACCAGCTGATGAAGCAGGTGATGGACCTCACCATCGACACGGAGGAGCGCCTCAAAGGCGTGGTTGACCTGGTTTTTGAAAAAGCCATCGATGAGCCCAGCTTCTCTATGGCCTATGGCAATATGTGCAGCTGCCTGGCTATGGTGAGTAACATGTTCCCATACATTGCTGCTGAAGTTCCATACAAAAGCAAATGCCACACAGAAGTGAACTCTGTTTGAACCACTCTAAACTGACATGAAGCTTTAATCAGCTTCTATTTAGTAACAGAACTCTCAACACTGTCTTATACCCAAGTGTTTCTCCTACATGTCTTTCCTGTGTAGTTAAAAGTGCCCATGGCAGACAAGCCCACCAGCACTTTGAGTTTCCAAAAGCTGCTGCTGAACCGCTGTCAGAAGGAGTTTGAGAAGGACAAGGTCAAGGATGATGTTTTGGAGAAGCTGCGGCACCAGCTGGAAGCGGCCACTTCAGTAAGCAGCACTTCTGTCTAATTTACCCGACTCACCAACCCACAGATCAGGAGAAAGGGGACTGAATTCGGCAGCAGTGCTGGGAGGCGGCCTGGTCGTTATCGGGTCCAAACGCGCTGTTTCTTGCTTTTGTCTTTGTTCTGGTTACTCCTCGCAAGGCCAGCGAGCGGGAGAGGCTGGAGGAGGATCTGGAGGAGGCGAAGGACAAGGCCCACAGGAGGTCCATCGGCAACATCAAGTTCATCGGGGAGCTGTTCAAGCTGCACATGCTGTCGGAGGCCATCATGCACGACTGTGTGGTCAAGCTGTTCATGAACCACAGCGAGGAGAGCCTGGAGCGTCTGTGCCACCTCCTCACAGCCATCGGCAAAGACCTGGACTTGGAGAAGGCCAGGGTAAGCAGGCCACGGGCCTTATCTGGGTTGATTTAATATTCTCAGCAGATGCTCAGCACTTGCATCGGTTTATCTTTAGTATGTCATGTAAAGGTTTACGGCGCATGTGTACATGAGTGCTAGTGTGCAGTGCAGCGACTGTGCCTATTTTGTCCAGATTTGGTCTGTGTTGCGTTTTTCACAACAAGTACTTTACACATCGAAACTGGATGAAGAAGTTTTGGATATTGTATCTTGACTGTCAGTTTTGTCTCTAGTAGGAACAGCAGTTGTGATGTTGACAGTTCAGTCACCAACTAGTTTGACAGTTATATGTGTTCAATTTTCCTGGTCTTTTTTATTGTGTATTTTTTTCTCCATGCACGCTTTTAACCAAAAAACAAGCATGTTGAAATGTTGTCTATAAAAATTTTGCTGTCAGTGTTTTCTGTTGCTTGCCTGTTGCCTGCACTCTGACTACAGGGTAGCCAACTAATTAGGATCATCATCTATAGTGCGACTAGCATGCTGCGCTGATATCAGTGTATTATTAGGCCTTGGCAATGATTTTAAAAGTGTCCAAGTTCATGTTGTTTAGTGAAGTTGTTAGTGTGGTTGTTAGCTCTGCTCCTACTGCAGCTGACAAAATGAAAGGCTTTTATTGAGGACTGGTCAGCTGTTAGAAGGTTTTGCTCTCACAGCCTCCTCCACGTTTGCCGCCTCCTGCTGCTGCACCCTGGATTCCCCAAAGCCAAGTGCAGCTGATGACAGCACAGATACACCCACAGTGGCAGTGAACTGCTTTACAGCACTGACCAACGTGCAAGGCAGCAGGGTTTACATAAGAGTCATAAACGTCTTGCGACATGAGTTCAGTTGAGAGCACACCTGATCGAATCGAAAAGGGTAGAATACCTGAAATTTTTCTACGTTTCTCTTACACTCTCTTTCTTTCTCTCTCTCTCTCAGCCAAAAATGGATCACTACTTTAAATATATAGAAAAGACAGTGAAGGAGAGGAGGGGTTCCTGACGCATTCGGTTCCTGCTCCAGGACGTCATCGACCTGCGACTGGTTAGAGACTCTGCCTGTGTTTGTGTGTTTGTGTTTGCCATTCCAGCGCATGGTGATGCAAAAGTATGCATCTGCTGATTTTTCGCTTTTCTAGCATAACTGGGTGTCGCAGCGAGCTGACCACGGGCCCAAGACCATTGAACAGATCCATCAGTAGGCCAAACTTGAGGAGCAGAGAAAGGTGCACCAGCAGCTGCTGTCCAAACACAACAAGAGGCAAAGGTGTGGCCCTCAAATCTGTGACAGCCTTTTTCACCTGGCTGTGTGAGGCCGAGGACAAGTCCAAGGACAAGTGACAATTGCTAAAACACAATATAATAATTCAAAACAATAATAAAACTGTGTGACAAAGAAACAAACGTTCTGACTCTAATGTATTTTTGTTTTTTCCTTTATGAACTGCGGATAAAACTATATTTAACATTTGCAGATGTTCAAAACAAAAGGCAGAGGTGAATATAGAAATAATATTATTTATTTTTATTTTATTCTTCCTTGGTTTCTTCTGAATTCAGATAGGCTCTGCCCACTAGATTTCACTTTTTTTGTTTGTTTGGGTTTTTCCTAGGATTTTCACACCATTCTGAGTGAAATTGGTGTCAAAATATTTGCAAGAGTCTGAATCTCAATAATTATTTAAACAAAAACCTGACATAAAAATACAGCTGTCCTATTGCAGTCTAATATTAGTAGTACAAAGTAGTAGTACAAAGGTTAGGCTTTAACTTTAACTTTAACTAGCTGTCACTCCTGAAGGACATGTTCAGATTTCATGAAATTTAAAAGACTTATACCAGTATTGACTTTGAGGTAGCTTACCAAATGTAGCAGTTTTGTCAATATGGGGCATATAATAATATGCAAATAACTGTTTCTCAACAACTGCTCTTCTGATCAAGATGAAATTTTGCATACTGCTTCTGTAAGCAAGCTGGAGGATTGCTAAGGCTGAGTCAAACATTGGCTAATGTTTTTCAGGTAATTGGCTAATCATTTTTCAGTGGGCTTCAAAGGATGTAATGTAATTTAGTAAGAACTGGCTTCAGTGGACTGCTACAACGTTGATTCTTGTAGAAATTACTTTGAATTTAAATATCCTACTGCTTTTTATGTTGCTGATGAACTGTAACACACTAGTCGTAGGACCTTTCTCCAATCTTCACAAATTTGGTATCAAAATATTGATGAGACTGAAACATGTTGATATTTGTATGGAGTATGGCCCCTACATACCTATCAATCCTTCCAAGGTGTACTGATTCATTCAAAACAGCTGAAAAAAAAATTAAGACTTCTTTGAGTAATTCTTATGAAACTTGACATGAGTATTGATTTATGGACTTTAAGCTAGCATGGCAATTATAGGACATTTTTGCCAACAGAGCCCCTCTGACATGAAAAGGTATTAAAAAAAAAAAAAAGAGTCAATCCCATTGTGTACCAATTGTGCATGAGAAATGCAGTTTATACAGTGCAATACTTTGTGACTATTCCATAAAAAAGTTCAATACGTTTCGTAAACCTTTTTTTAGCCTGATTTTTGATACCTAAATTAGTTGGGCAAATGCACTTTTCAAACAAATCAGTGACCTTTTGATCTAGACATACCCTTTCAATGTAAAAAATGCAGATCTTCTTGTAAATAATTATCAAAAATATGTGTCTTTAATTATCAATCCCCAAGAGCAGGATTTTTATTAATAGGCTAAAACTTAGCCATAGAGTGTTAGATTATCACCAAACTTCAATGGTGTATATGAACATACTGTGAATGCAAGTACATTTGGGGTGAACTGACCTTCTGGGGGAACTATATTTCTTAGTCATGTCGAATCAGAAAAAATAATATTTATATAAAGCAATTCAGCAGAGAAAATTGAAAGATTGGTTTCAAAATACAACATTCCTGGAAACAAAACCTCAAAACCAACCACAAAGGCTGGTGAACTTAATATGGGATGTCATCAGCAACCAAGTTGTGCAGATGTGATAAAATGATTGGACCCCTTAATTGCCAACTGCAGCTATAATAAATGTAATTCTAATGTATGTCATGAATTCCCTAGATGAAGGAAATTAGACATTTCAATAGCAATACACCTCCCTTGATGAAATGACTGGGTACAGAAACTAGTTGACCAGAAAGGCCAGAAAAATAGCACAACCACAGCCTTCAAACCAGACAACAAACCTGCTTAATGCTGACAGTTTTTTTTTTTTTTCAAATACAAAATACAGACTCACTCTCAATAAATAACCATTTGATGAACTAATGCAGAATATAAATTAAGACAGTGACACAAGCTTTACTGTAGTTACTAAGCATTTAGGTTTGGGTGTTTTTAGGACTTGGTGGGATGGTTACGAGAAAATATTGGCATATTAGATAAGCAGAAAAATACTATGGATGGGTTCAACACATGATGTGCGTACTCGTTTGACTTTGGATCTATTGGATCCCGCCAATAACTGTTGAAAAGAAAAATGACCACCTGATTGCTAAAACATATAATGGAAATAAATGTCTTATGCAATACGAGAATTATGGAAATCGGGTCAGCTTTGGAATAGAGAGGAGCGTTAGGCACATACTAATAATATTAATACATTTTCAGAGACACACAATATCCATCCTGCCAAGGACAGGCAGTGATCAGTGAACCAGGCAGCCAGTAAGAGAAATAAAATCACCAAGAAAGTCAGGCTTTTTGCTGTTTTTTTTTCAAAAAAATGTCCTTGACAGAACACAAGATATGACTGAATGAGCAAAGTTACATTTATATAGAGCCTTTCAAAGAACATACAATGCTTTCCAATGAACACACACAGCTTCTACATTCAGTCACATGCTGGATATTGTGTTAAATTGTTTGTCAGTGGCTTACTGCAAGGTGACTGTGTGTAAAATGGGGAAGAGTAACTCCACTCCAGCCTCCTCTATCTCACAGTCATGCAGAGTGAGCTGTGTGTGTGTGTGTGTGTGTGTGTGTGTGTGTGTGTGTGTGTGTGTGTGTGTGTGTGTGTGTGTGTGTGTGTATGTATGTTGGTATGTATGTGTGAGCTCTCTGGTTGACCATGGAGACGACTGTGCAGTCCTCGGTGCTCAGAGTCAGAGTGTGTGTCTGTGTGTCTGCTGTCAGGTCCAGAGCAGAGCTGCAGGAGAAGTCCAGTCTGTGCTGCAGAGCAGAGAGCAGATCTGCTGCTGCTGCCCCCTGCTGGAGGTCAGAGACACTGTAGCAGTGGAGCAGCCTCAGCAGCAGCCTGTCAACACTGAGAAAACAAAACACACACACACACACACACACACACACACACACACACACACACACACACAGCACACACACACAGTGGCAGGGCAGTTAATTTCAGATTAATATAAATATTTCACCCGAATTTACCAATTACCATGGACTGTAATATGTTGATTACCTGACACAGGAGTCTCAATAAAACCTAAACAATGCTGGCACAAAATGACATCTTGGAAACTTTCCAAAACACACATAAATGAATATATAAGTGTATGTAAATGTATATAAGTTTTTATAACACGCCCAGTTTCCTGCTTATTTTCAGCCACTTTTTGGTAACTGCATTTATATTATGTCAAATGAGATTTTAATGCTTTAATTTCTGTGTATTAAGAAATGGTACTTGATCAATTTATGTTATTTATCCTCATATGGAAAGATTTGCTTCCATATTTTCCATATTTCAAATTTTGTGGGAAAAAGATGTCTGGAGATTTTACAGTCTCTTATAGCTTGCAAGTTATAGGACAGTGCCAGACCTGTGAAACAGTGCCACTTCATCCAGTGTTTAGATGACGTTTGATGCTTAGACCTCATTAGTCATATGCTAATAGTAACTTTGATACAATCTTCAATACAGTGTTGAATCAATGTGCTTTGCAATAGTGAGCTTTGATGCCTCAGTATCTAACATCCCATCACTACACTGGAGTTCTACCATATGTATTCTTTCTCTGCCTGTTCGTTTTCCATATTGTTCTCCGTTCCCGTGTTCTTAATATCTGTGTTATCTTACTTTTACCTCTATGTTTTCTTCTTCCTGGTTAGCCTCACTTTGTTTTTTGTTTATCATGTATTCTGGTAACCTGCTCTTGGATAATGTTTCTGCTCCTCCTAATAAACAAAGTTCGACGACAACACGCTTGTGTCTTGCCCTGCCTGTCTCAGCATTACAGCTAATCTAAAGGTCAAAGCATAAACTTCACTGGCAGATACACCTATATTTAAACATTACCACGTATGTACACAGTTTTCTAATTACATTTACATATTAACAAATAAGCAGACATCTAGTTTCTGGACATCTGAATATTTTCAAAAATTTGATTCTTTAAAAGGTGGGTTTAAATGATACAGCACTACAAAAAGCACGCCAACCATAGGCAACAAGCAATCCTTGAATTAGAATAAATTAATATTTCTGTATGTGGGCAAAATAATAATATGATTCTTAGTCCACGTAATATTTAGGCTCCATGCATGTAAATATATCTTTTATTTAAAAATGAACACATTGTCTTTTTTCACCATTAGTCGCTTTGAAACCATTTAAGCCCACTACACTCCATTTAAGATGACCTTAGAGTGTTTTAATGAGGAGTTCTTTCAAGTACAAACTTGCATCAGTTTTCACTGTACTGGCTACAAGTAAGAAATTATGATATGCAAAATAAATGCTGTTTGATGGAATAAATGAATGACAAATATGAAGTTACGATGTGATCATAAAATGGCTTAGGCTAATGTGTCCATGTGTTCTTACAATCCTGGCAGGTCATGTGTGACTGGGGTTGGAGCTTTACTGAAACAGATGTTTTACATCTTGTTCTGGATTATAATCTGGCTAGTGGAATTGAGAGCCCTTTCCCCAATGGGAGAAAATGATTTTATTGTTTTATGTGAGATCATCCTGAGCAGACCATTCACAAATCAGAACAGTTTCCTGTGGCTACAGTGAGGACCTCAGCTGATACTGGAATATTCACCCACTGCTTTGATATGCTTATCTCACAGATTTCACAACAAAACCCCAGAATATCTACAATGTAGATGAGACAGGATTTGTCACTGGTCCATGACAAATCCTGTAAGATTATGTAGCAGACTACAGGTGGAAGTGGGAGGGAACAGATAACCGTCCACATTACTGGGAATGTTGTTGGGCAGATTCATCATCTACAAAGGGAAACGGTTGTACGATTCTTGGTGTCAAGGAGGTCCAGACCGCAACCCCATTTTTGTGACAGAACATGGACGGTTGGACAAATATCTTCCTTAAACTATTCACTCAGATCTCAGACTGAACATTTCTCAGGGTTTTAATATTTGATGGTTAAACCTCGCATGTGACTCTGGGACTGGGGGACTAGGGGGCTTCTTAACATTTTTTCTACTCCTGAACCTCTTACTGAATAAATGTTGAGCTGTTAATCCTTTCAAAACTATACATTTTTAATATTTTGTCAATAAATCATGACATGATCTTACTTGGAACTTAAATGGACTTAAATGATGCAACTGTGCCTATTAAGATGATGCCAGACTTTGCACCTATTTAAGAAAATATCTTTATTTACATTATAAAACAGACATGAACTAATAAGCACATTTTGAAATGAGAAGTTAGACATTCATATTATAAATCAATTAAATATCTATGAAAAATGCCTGGAAAATTATTTTGGCAGGCTTATTGCATGCAGTAAAGGAGTAAAGTTATGTTAATATGGAAAGGACATGAAATTCTATACCATACAGCTATTTTTGAAAGAAAGACTTAATTCCTTTAAATCCTTTCCATACAATCCTAATTCGAAATCTCTTCTTCTCACATGTTCTTGCTTCCGAGGCTCCATTCGCTTCTTTCGATGTCTGCTCTATGTCTTTTTGATGACGTTTCAGTTTCTTCTTCTCATGTGTCTTTTTCTCCTTGAACTGTTTCTCCTGTGCGTTTGGTGCTGGCCTCACATCTGAGTGAGGCAGTAGTGGACGGCAAGGCCTGTAGGGTCTGGATGATGGGGCTTCTTGGAACCAGTGGGGCTCACCAGGTGCAAATCTGGTAGGCTGTCTGAGGGAGAGTGAGGGAAACCTGTTGTCTCGTGGTTTGGGAGACTCCAGGGGGAAACTGGGCCTTGGGCTTTCCAACTGTGAAAAAGCATTTAATTTAGCATCACTATTAAATACATGCATGTGCACACACTTTGATATACTATCAAAAATATAATGTAAGTGATATTGTAGTGCCATAGGCAATCCATTTGTTGATATGCCCTAACACATTTATGCTCACTATTTACCTGGACTTTAATTATAGTTGCTTATTTCAATCTAAAACCATCTGCTGTGTATAGCAGAACATTGCTTCATTGGATGTGCACTGCAGTGTAACTAAGTGTTTCTCTTTTCCTACTTTCTCAAGCTGTGCTCTCAGCCTTCTCAGTTCAGCTTTGATCTCCACATTCTCCCTCTGCAGTTCTCGCACTGCTAGCTCGAGGTCTAGACCTCCAAGACACCGCCCCACACGTGCAGCCTTCCGTCGGTTGTCCTCCCATGTCTTTCTCCGACATTCACCCAGGGTCTCTTTGCTCAACTCCTCCTCCACCTTATGGATTCCCATTTGGAACATACAGAGACATATGACCCAGCAATGTGTATTCGGTCCCTAGAGATCTTCAGCCGACAAAGATTATATATATATATATATATATATATATATATATATATATATATATATATATATATATATATATATATATATATATATAGTTATTCTGTTCTTCTCTGCGTTCTTTCTTTCTTTTTCAATCTGAGATGTTGCAGAGCCTCATTCTAATCCCTAAAAGGCAATCTCTATCTAAAAAGGGCTCATATCAAAATTTAAAGTGGTGTGTTAGTTGTAACAGTCGCCAGCTGTGTTGATAACTCACTCTACGATGCGCTGACACGGTGGAATCTTCCAGCTGCTTACCGTCCTCCTACAAAACAGAAACCTGCTTAACACACTGATATCCAGCTCAACAGGAGGATGTCTTACAATGTAGGTCGGCTCTAAAGTGGGAGAATTGCTGCAACTAACTTCAAAAGGATGAACGCTGTTCTGCCAAAAATGCATCTCACTTTTGTAATCGTATCTTTTTTTAAATGTTTCTACTACTGTTTGTCTTGTTTATTCTGACTAGCAGTTGCTATCACACCACGCGACTAGAATGTTATACGTATGACGCCGCATGGTTACAGAATTCAAAAGATTACAGCTCGGACGATATTGAACGCGCGTTAAAATACGCTCATGAATGAGTTTAACAGACACCTGTTCATTTCAACACAATGGGAGAAATTACTCTGCTCACAGAGCTTAGTAACGCGTTAGAGGAAAATTCGCTGCTGCACTTTAAAACACTGAGCGTTTTTCTTAAAACACATAAAAGGTGCAAGATCACACGTTGTCGTGTGAGCACCTCAGTCGTAAAAAGGGCTGAGTTGTCATGAATACGTTATGATCAGGAGTAGTCGGCCGTACTGCTGCGACATCCGGTCAAATCAACCGTCCTCTAAGAATCAGCGCAGTACTAGTTTTGGTAATAGCAGCATCTATGGACATAAACGGCGGGGAAACGGATGGTTTCTTTCTCGTCAACGTTATAGTCCATCACACTTGCTCCTATAGATCGGGATAAAATCTCCATACCAAAACCTCTGTGCATTGGCATGATGAAAATTTAGAGCACGCAAATCCTTCACTTCTGAAACAGCAGAAATTATGTAATTTTACACAGATTAAAAAACCCCTCAACGCTAAAGACTGCTGTTGACGGAGTTTTAATGTAAATATAGCAGGTTGGGGAAGTGTAACGATGAGCGGTAAGGAGGCGGACGCATTGTGTGGAAAAGAGTGAGATTTATTAGGGGCAAATCCAAAGTCCAGGGTCAAATTATTAACATGGAAAGTCCGAGAATTCACGATAAACTAAAGTAAAGAAAAGTGCACGAAGACAAACCAGGGATGCAGGCTATAACATTGGGGCGAGGATAAACATTCAGGCTTATATTCACATGCACTGAAGCCTCGATTAACAAACAGCAGCTGGACTTACAATAAATAGCAACAAGACTAAACTAAAACGGCTTAAAAACATGGTCACATGAGCATTAAACCAGACACAAGTGCAAATTATGAGGGTGCAGAAAACGAAACGAAGGAATGGAACCACAACAAGGGAGTAAATCAAAATAAAGACACTAGACAGGGAAACCGTGGAGACATGAACGCTAGGAGGGTGGTCAGTGGTGACAGGAAGCTTGTTTCAGTCATGGATGTCTTTGGCAAAATGAATGCAACTAAAATGCTTTCCTCATGTGTCCTAATAACCAAATAATAACCAAGTTCTTCTTTATTTCTAAATAATATGCCTTTCGGAAATTGTATAACTGCTTGTGTTATATTACTTTCTTTTATTCAGAAACACAGGAGACTCAGGTGAAACGTGTGATCGAAATAATACACTTATTATTATATCCTAAAACTTGTCTCACCTAATCGTAGTCATCAGTTTATTAGATAAATGCATACCTATTTTTCTGTTTGTGTTTCACATGTTCCATCCCTTTTCTTTTCTTTGAAAGAAAAATTCCTTAACTTAATCAAAGACTAGGATTAAAAAAATAAAATAAAATAAAATCATAGACAGGTCAGCTGAGCCCACTCCCTTGTCGTAATGTCCCCATATTGACAGTTAAATACCACATATTAAATACAATAGAGACTGGAGTGTCTTGTTTTTCTCTGAACATTCCACAGTGCATCTAGAATTTTAATAGTTTATTTCTGCTCAGTTTTTCTGCTCTTATTTTAATTTGTTTTTGCCTTAAGGAGAAAAAAAAGGGCGACAAACGAGACCTGTGACTCCAGGGGGAAATCATGGATCAGATGCCTCACACCAAGTCACTGTGTAAACAACACCAGGTTCATGTTTTAGTGTGAGGAATGAGTGCAGGAGTGTTTTGAAAGAACAAATACAAACACTAACAAGAAGAGAACAAAGAAAACAGGAAGGAGAAGCTCCTTTCCTTTTTGAGTTACTTACTGAGATCATTCTCATAGCAAGTTCATTACACCTTGTGTACTTGTTGTAGTGCGGTTAGCTGTTTCTATATTGGCTGAGAGAAGGAGCAGACCTGTTCCATTTACATTTAAACAACAGAATCTTGTCAGTGGAGGATGTACTTTCTCAAACCTTTTTAACTGGTATCTCGCCTCTGTGTCTCTCTGTGTTCGCAGGACAGGGACCACTGCACGCCTCGCACCAGGACACCTTTCCAGTGATGACTCCCCTCGTGTGGAATTAGTTCACAGCTGTTTAGTCTTATACTTATCCACAACTAGGATTAGTCCATTTACTATTTCTTACAAGTGGGGATCAAGAACATTGGAAGACGTGAGTAGTTTTTGGGAGCAATAAAGATCAATACATAAAAACAGGCAAATGACCTGGTTATACCCAAATACATCAATAAACACATCAAACAAGGTAATGCTTAGGTATGAATTTTCTTGACTTCGTGACTTATTATGAAGCTTAACTTGTTATGAACTGACACGTGATAATGTTCACACATTTAGCTGCAATTCTTTGTTTAACTTCAGAGGGTTAAATGGAGCTTACTCAGATGATGGTGTTGACTGCTTCAAGGATTTTCACTAGAAGTTATATAACTGCAAGTTATATTACCGATGTCTAAGTGTATACAGCGCAGAATTCTTTATTCGTAATGTAATACATGTCCTATTTAATTCTACAAGATAAACAGGTTGGAAAATATTTGTGTAAAATAGATTATGATTATTTTTGGAACATAAAGCCATGCAAACATTGTAAGTGGACATCAAGGAAAAATATAAAATAAAAGAATAGTATAGCATACAGTTACAGGGTATGCCTGTTTTCATTGATTACTAGGGAAGCTCTTTGTCTCCCTCTTGTGGCCATTGTTGTCTTAGCCAACAACCATATCAACATAAGTGACATGAAGTTACAGAAATTAATTAAAACTGAAACGTATTTTTATAAACACGATTTGACAGTGTGTTTTACATATTCTGGTTGAATATGACATTTGTGTCGATAAGATTATAAAAAACATAACCATACATTTACCTGATACTTATATCCAAAGTGACTTATGAGTGAGTATATCTTGAGCAATTGAGGGTTATGGGCCTTGCTCAGAGAACCAACAGTGGCAACTTGGCAGCAGTAGGGCTGGAACCGGTAAGCTTCTGACTACATGTCAAGTATCTTAACCACTGAGCTACCACTGATCACTGCTGAGGGTAATCATAAATGTTAGAATTTAAAATGTTGGATACTAAACTATTTAAAAAAACATTTTGGAACATTTATTTATTTCATTTCCCCTAACCTTTGACAGCAAGGCTAGTACAGACCTCTGTATATGCATCTTCTTACCCCTTCTCTCTGCACACAAAAAATAAAACGCATTGAGAAGAGACTAATTGCCCAAAGGATAAAAAATAAAATGACATATATAATGATAAAAGGAAAAGGTAAATAGATAACAGTAGATGTGTCAATATAAAATCAAAAGTCATCTAAACAGAACTCAATGCAATAAGTGTGTTTTGAGATGTTTTTGTTTTGCTGTTTTTTTTTTTTTTTGTTTTTTGTTTTTTTTTTGCTTTCAAGCGCTAATGCCATTATGAGTTGCTAGACCATGAAGACATTTAAAGACATTTAAAGAATAATAAAATAATTTGATTTTGCTGTAAAAGACAGATGTCATGTTCACACTGCACAACTGCACTGCTTAATGTGAGCAGACATCCGGCAGACACGCTTATCTATAGCAACTTACAGTTTCAACTATATTACAGAGCTAGGTCCATATAGCGGTAGGAGTTTGATTCAGTTCAGTTCAGCTCACTCAGGCTTTCATTTCTGTTTTCTTGTCTTCAGGTTTTGTTTCATTGTCCCTAATAGGTCCAACTTGTGCTTGTCTACTCATGTCTCACTGTCCTCCTTTGCTTGATGTCACAACTTCATTGATACCTAAAGTGAATGTTGGAAATATCACATGTTCTTTGAGTAGGAATCAAACATAATTGCTCTAATATCCCCTGTTGTAGCCCACACCACCTCCACCCCAACCAGCTACTCTCTGTTGCCCTTAATGGACGTTCTCTTGCGACTTGGGTCTCGGACACATGCACACAAGTCTAGAACCTCCAGAAAGTTGGACTAAACATTAAATGCTTATTTCATTTTTTTTATTTATGTCTCTCTTTAAACAGCCAGAGGAGGATGGGACCCCCTTTGAGTCTTGGTTCCTCTCGACGTTTCTTCCTCATGCTCTAGGGAGCTTTTCCTTGCCACTGTCACCCTTGGCTTGCTTACTGGGGGCTTGGACTTGGACATTTGAAAAGCTGCTTTGTAATAGCACCTGTTGTAAATAAAATAAAATAAAATACAATTTTAAAAAGTACTTTATAAATAAATTTTGAGTATTTGATTTTTATATGTAATCTTAAAATGTATAAGATAACAAAAATTTGTTTTTTAATCATTACATTTTTTCACTTAAAACAAAAATATAATTTGGATAGTCCCAATAATCTAGAAAAATCAAATCTCATCATTACAGTGCCAACAACACATCAACATCACCAGACTTCAAAGCACTTGTCTGAGAGGAAGATTTGTATGCCTGTAATTCTGTTGTTGAAGAGCCTATAAAATCAAAATAGGCTTTTAAATTTGAAATTTTAAACTCAAATAAATACAGCCTTATTTTAAATGCCTAAACACACACACACACAGTTACCTCACAGTGTGAATATTGTTGTTGGTGGAGAAAGTATCATAGATCCTCTTTGCTGACACATCAGTGATGTCATTGTGACTGAGGTTGAAATTACATGGATTATAATTACCACATTGTTCAGGATTCCCAAACACACCTCCCTCTACTAAATCACCGTGTAGTACAAATACCTGTAGATTTATATATCAATGAATTAAAGTAATGAACGAATGAATGAATAAACGAATGATTGAATTAGCAAATGAATGAATAAGCAAAGCAATAAATAGTATATTTGTGTCAGTGGACCTGAGTCATTAATGGCCAGATAATTATGCATTTTGACATTTTAAACAAAATATCATTTCTTTCAGTTCTTGTACACATGACTTGTTATCTATCAGGCATGAAACTGTAAATCATAAAGAGTCTGTTATGCCTTATTTCTCTTTTTAATGAGAACATGTGTTTCTACAAGCAGTCTGGATATTCTGTAGACCACAGAGATCCATCCTGCCAAGTACAGGCAGTGATCAGTGATCCAGGCAGCCAGTGAGAGAGGTCGTCATTTCCAAATAAAATCACCAAGAAAATCAAGCTTTTTGCTGTTTGCTTTTGAAAAATAAAGTCCTTGAAGGAACACAGGATATGACTGAATGATCAAAGTTACATTTATATAGAGCCTTTCAAGGAACATACAATGCTTTACAATGAACACGCACAGCTTCTTTGTTCAGTCACCCTGCCGGATTTTGTGTTAAATTGTGAGAAAAAGAGTAAAATGTGTTATATCTATGTTAGTGTTCACTGTGCACTCAACAATCAAGACTCTCTACACATTCCTCCTCCCGCTTGTCCACTCACTCCAGGATGTGGGCTTTGTGCTGGTGTGCGAACAGCATCTGCAGGCAGTGGTTAGTGAGCTGACAGTGGCTAAGGTCCAGTTCTGACAGCCCTTCAGAATGTTCCAGAAACAGTGCCAGTGACCTACAGGCCTGCTGGTCCAGCCAGGTCTGACGGAGGATCACCATCTTACCCAGAGCCCGGGAGAGAGCCACAGCGCGTCTCACACACTCCACATCAGTCCCCACACAGAGAAGAGACAGGAACTGGAGCAGCATGGCTTTATTGCTGCTGAACACACTCAACATTCTCCAACATGTAGAGTCACAAAACACTAACACACTCACATAACTACTAACATTAATGCTATTTACACACATTTTGTTTCAAATGATAAAATTCTTTTCCCTTTTCCAGAATGTTTCCCTAGTTTGTGTGGTGTTGAGTCAGTGGCTTACTGAAGGGTGACTGTGTGTAAAATGGGGAAGAGTTGCCCTCACAGCCGTGTAGAGTGAGCTGTGTGTGTGTGTGTGTGTGTGTGTGTGTGTGTGTGTGTGTGTGTGTGTGTGTGTGTGTGTGTGTGTGTGTGTGTGTGTGTGAGAGCTCGCTCTCTGGATGACCATGGAGACGACTCTGCAGTCCTCAGTGCTCAGAGTCAGTGTGTGTTTCTGTGTGTCTGCTGTGAGGTCCAGAGCAGAGCAGCAGGAGAAATCCAGTCTGTGCTGCAGAGCGAAGAGCAGATCTGTTGCTGCTGCCCCCTGCTGTAGTTCAGAGACACTGTAGCAGTGGAGCAGCCTCAGCAACAGCAGCCTGTCAACACGGAGAAAACAAAACACACACAGACAGTGGCAGGGCAGTTAATTTCAGGTTAATATAAATATTTCACCTAAATTTAATTTTATTCTGAAGTAAATATCCATGGATATTGCTGATTACCTGACAGGAGTCTCAATAAAACCTAAATGATGCTGGCACAAAATGACTTTTGAGGAAACTCGTGAAAAACACATAAACGTACATAAACGTTTATATAACACTCCCTAAACAGACCAGTTCTGTGTTAAAATTCTGATTGTGAGAAAAGTTCAAGCCTGAGACGGGAGACGTGTTAGAGCAGTGGCTCAATGCTCTCCAGCTCCGCCTTTGGTATGGAGGTGAAAAGCAGGCTGAGAGAGACTGCTGTGCAGTGCTGGAGGGTGAAGCGCAGGGCAGCACAGTGGACAGAGTCCAGCTCTCTGCTGTTCAGGTTGATGCAGTTCTCTGCTGAATTCAACAAGCTGGACACACAGTGAGCAGAGCCAGTCTGATAGATCTCTCTGATGATGGACAGTACAAAGCTGGAGCTCAGCCTGGGGAGAAGACACACACACACACACACACAAAAACACAGACACACATTTCCAGGTCTCATGCTGTACAGTATAATTAAAGTGTTTGGACTGTTACTAACTGTGTGAACAATCTGAGCCACACAACACATGACTGTATTCTCTCACCTTCTGATCTGAAGTCTGGCCAGTACACGCAGAAGGTCTCTGGGATTTTGTTACTTAATGTTGGGGATGTGTAGTGGTCCCATGAGCTGGTGGAAGCTCGTCTACTTTGCCGTAACGTCACCCTTTCGCCTTGCTGTCTGGATGCGTACTGTCTGTCAGACTAGCAATTCATCTACACTTCTCACAGATAAAACTGCCACTAATGACGAAGAATAAACATGCTGCATTCAGTGCTCTGAAACAGAACATAAGTCATGATGAAAAAGCAAAATGTTAACATTACTTATGTTTGTGGTAGTTCCTTAGATATAGTTTGTGATGATAAAATAGTTTTCCATGGAAGTTGCCAGTTTCCAGGTAGAAAGTAGTTAAATCCAACAAAACATTTGTTAAACAGATAGAGAGCAGTAAGAGCTAGTATGCTGAAACTACCTGTTTCAAAAACAGGAAGCTTCCTTATGAAGGTAAGAGGTTCTTATGAACCTCAGCATTTTGACAGCAAGTATTAACCATGGCTATAAAACAATGTGAATAATTCAGTTATGGGATTAATCCACAAAATAGAACATCAAATCTAATTATTTGGCCAGTACAGGGTTATGCAATATTCCTTCATCTCAGCAAAATGCAATAGCTTGACTTCCTTAACTGATTAATAATTAAAAAATATCTTTCTTGACTATAAGAATATAGCTTACCCATTAGAAAGATTAAACATCCAGTCAGCGTGTATCCTGGCATGTTAATGTAAAAGGCAGCTCCTACTGGATTTGGGGAAAGATTAGTAAAAGATTTCAAGTATCTGCAAAGCAGAAAACTGCCTATTCAACAGGCATGAATGATCTGCTACCGAAGTAGTTGTGTTATTTGCATAGCCTAATTAATATCATTAGATCATGTTCTATTACCTATATTGTTATATTAAAATGTTGCTATTGCTTTTTTGCTTCACAATTGTTACACACAATTGCTGCACCTGATACAAGGATAGGAATTTCAATTTATTCATACTGAATATAAGAATCATTAATGGCTGCTGAGTGAAGCACTTTCATTGAAAATTCATCCACCAATTTAAATTTTTATTTATTTTTTTATTTTTTGTAACCACATCAGCCAGGAATACATTCCAGCTCTGTTTTAGAACACTGGCTGTGATTCATTACATTTTGGCAATTGTGAAAAGAAACTGGATGATACTTCTAAAAGTAATTGTGTTTGCAGTTTATTTGCACAGTTACATGAACAACACTGGTAGCATAGTCAACAGGCTTGATGGTTTTCCAGTGCACGACACTGTGATACCAGGGCTGGCCCAAGCCTGTTTGGGGCCCTACGCAGAAATCTGAGCTGCCACTGACATAGGTAAAAAACAAATAGAAATAAATACATGGTCTTTGGCACCCTCTTGGCGGCCTTGGCAGGCTCTCATTTTGCTTATACGGCGGGACAATTGTTCTGCTGTTATCCTACCTATTGAGCAGTCCTACCTAGATTTAATGTACTTATGTACATTACCCTTAGTCCAGGTTTCTGGTGTTTATTTTAGATGGATTTTTGGTTGTATATATTATAATTAGGCTACTGTGGACAATTGTATACCGTATAGCTACAGCACCTGTACTTCACACACATGTAGTAATCGGATCTAGAAAGTTGCCAACCCTATTAAAATATTAGGTTTATAGTATAATATTTGAATTAAACAGACAAAGCATTAATCACAATCATTTGCATGATGATTAAATCTTGAACCAAAAATGTATCAGAGAGCTGTAGTGTTTTTTAGAGACACACACCCAATAAAACTGTGCTTGACCATTTCTTGCCCTCTATATCATTCTCTGCAGTTTACTGAGAAAGACCTGACACTGGGTAATGCCATTGTCTATTCGAAGGCCAAAACAACAACAATCTTGCTTATCAAAGACTCACTCCACCCTGACCACAGCCTCTTCTTTTAGAAGCCATGAGAAAACCACCATCGCAGCTTGAGAGCACAAATCTAGCCTCTTAAGAGGTGTTATGTTCCACAGGCAGATCGATATCTCAATGCGGTCTACATGAAAGCAATTTTCTTTCCATGAGTGCAAATTGCACTTTTAATGCCTGATATTTCAGCCACTCATTTCTCTCACTACATGACAAAACTCTCGAAACTTTTCTCCAAAAGCACTGAATGTTATTCTAACCATTTATGGCCTTTCTCCAATCATGTACACAAAGTCCAGTATGATTCCAAATGTCATCAAAAGATATATCTGTTTGTAGCTGAACAACTTATACAATGCGATCTTTCTTCTTTGTGTCAAATGAACTTAACAATTGAAACATCCAAAACTGGCTGTGTTTCTTGCCAACATACTGGTGTTTGGACATGTGGGATTACTTGCATGTCGCTTTCAATAACTCAGTTGGTAGAGTAGAAGTTAAAACTTAAAAAAAAAGTCATCCTTAGGCTGTCGGCTCAACTCCAACTCACACAAACTTTATGTTTTAATGCAGAATCTGTCGTTTTATATGAGCATAAAAAGAGGTTTTTCCCTGACCGGGAATCGAACCCTGGCCGCTGCGGTGAAAGCGCCGAATCCTAACCACTAGACAACCAGGGACAAAGCTGCTGAGTTTACATGAGAAGACCATTTTTCAAAGTCTGCACTCCTACTATTCTGACAGTGTTTGGATGCATACTGGACTTGGTATGCATGAGTGGAAAAAGGCCATAAAGCGAGTTATTCATCTTTCTCTTTGTTCTACAAAAAAATGAAGTTTGCAAGAGTCAGGGCTCTTTTTTACCATCTGGGAAAAGAGGGAACGCTGGTGTCACTAACATGGAAAGAGCTGTTATATATTCCCCATTTGTCTCCTTAATGTTTCTGACATTTTAGCCACTCATTTCTCTCTCTACATGAAAACACTCTAGAAAATGTTCTCCAACAAATACGGAATGTTATTCTAAGTACTCAGAAAATAGTCTTTTCCTCCCCCTTCTGACGCGTGAACTTATAGACGCCCTTGATTGCACGGTGTCTCTGTAATTGACAGGGGAGAGAGCGTATGCCACTCCCTCTCTCCCTAAGAGTACAGCCAATTATGCTCTTCTAGACTCTCGGCCACAAATGGCTGTGACGCCATCAGTTTCAAAGTTAAACACAACTCCTATAGTACTAATAAAAGCTTCACACTCACCTCAGCTGGGACATGGCAGACACTGAAGGAAACTCCTCACTTCACTCTCTTCATCTGACCAGTCATTAAGCTCCACTGGTTTCTTCACTGTTTGGAGTTTCAGCACTTCTAGCACTTGTAATATTAGAATAGAATCCCTTTATTTACTAAAGGTACACAGAAATGTACACTGGTACACAGAAACTTACTGTATGTAAGAGTGCAATAGTTCAAAGCTGTATTAGTGCAGATAAATACAACTACAGTGCCATTGCAGCTTTTAATGCTGTTTCAGTATCAGGGTCTTCAGGAAGGCTCCACCTGGCAACCCTGAAGTGCCTTGCTATGCTTAAAACTACACACACACACACACACACGCACACACACACACACACACACACACACAAACACAAACACTTAACAAGGTGAGTTCTGCTTATTTGTTATTGGAGATTTGTTAAGAAGGCTGATCGCCATTTAAAATTAGATTTCACAAACTGTAATTGTTACACTGGTGAGTTTGAGGTAGAGATGCACTTTCATTAATACTGCTTACACTGTGTTTCTTTACAACACGCATGGACGTGTTGAAGCATCTCATATGCATGGAACACTAATACTCAGAGCATTGGAAGGTTGAAAACAGAAGCTATCTGGCTCACACAATGTTTTAAATGTGCCAAGGGAAATTCCAAGTGTGGCCATCCTTGAGTGGAGTGGAAGATAAATATGTTTTTTTTTGTATTTCAAAGCGGCTGTAAGAGTATAACAGGCAGTTTAGAACATGTCAGTCCCTCCATGTAATTTGAGAGAAAATATCCTATGAAGATTGGACCAAGATTCCTGCAGAGTATTTTCAGCACATAGTGGAAACTATGCCAGAAAGAATTGCTGCAGTTCTGGAGGCCAAAGAAGGTCCAACATGCTATTAAATGGGTGTACTTAAGCCCACTTTGTCCTATAATAGGATGTTGCTGGAATGTATGTGGATGTTGTTGGAATGGCCGCAGAGTTGCGGCAGCAGTACAGGTAGTCTGTAATCCTTTCCCCCATCCGAGTGAGTTTGCCCTATTGCACGGGGTCGAGTTATGATGTGAATGTTTAATTACACAGGATGGATTGTGGGCGACAGAACCGAACAGCCTTCAGGATTCAAGTAAAGAAAGGTGAAACTTCTCCAGCCTTTGAGTTAATCACAGGACTATTGCATAGCAATTAGAGATAACAGAACAGCTTTCGGGGGGTTTGGGTGGGTTGCCTTATCCGCCCCTTTAACAGAGTAGTCACAATTCAAATTTCCCTTGTTCCATTGTTTACAAGGCATTATACATGTGGTTTGTTTATAGTGCACGGAGTAATATGCAGCAAGTCTGGTCTGTCTGCTTTGGAAGAGAAACATTTGGCCAAAAGAGCAAGACACAGCCAGGAGGATGATTGGTAAGAGCACATCATAATATGCACCTTAAAGCTGTGCTCTACAGATAGGACCTGTTCCATGACTGCATATATAAATTTTTTTTACTGACATTGCCATTTATATCTGGCCATTTACAGTGCACTCTTGCTCAGTGCAGCACTTGAAGCTGATTTTCCATTATGTTCAAGAGATGTTTGACCCGGTCAGGGTGACACACTTTAGTGCGGGCAGCAGTATCCTAGAGGACACTACAGACAGTGACGGAGACATCTCAGAGCGTGAGGTGAGAGGTTGAGTTTTTTGTTACTCTCTCTACGACATACTTTTCATGCCAGCTACTATTGTCCAGTTCAGCCAAATTTAATTTACTGCCTTGTATTATGATATATAAATTGCTGAACATCTTATCACTCAGTTTCAAACATTCCCTCAGCTGTTTTAAGCCATTTCGGTTATTCAGAAGTACTGCTAAATGGATGTGGTGGGAAAATGAGAGCACATCAAACACAGACAGCTTTATGCATTGAGTAGTAAAGAGTAAAATTTTATTGATTTCTGTCCCCTGTATAACAGAGTAAAAGGACTGACGCGCAGTACGGTCCCCCTCCCCTTATACAGAGAACAGAAGAAAGAGAAAAAAAAGAAAAACGACTCCTACAGAGTATCGGCTAATTCATGTTTTGGTTAGCCTGAGCGCTGAAGGCTTCTTCTATCGCTATGGTTAGAACGGTATGTGAGCAGCTGGTGTACCTGACTCACATGCTTATCTGCAGACTGTTATGCTGTGACTATAGAAACATAAAGCAAAGTAAAATAAAGCAAAGTAAATTTCCACAAAATGAAGTAAGGTAAATTCCCACAACATTTCCCCCCTTTATTCTATATCACACATTATCACACATTTATTCAGCAAATAGCACTACGATGTCTTCATGTGGATCACCAGCACCGCCCATCTTGGGGAGCAGAATGTCTTCACTGAGCTGCGGTTGGTCATTGGCATGGCCGCTGAGTGCTGGCATGGTGAACACACTAGAAAGACGTCTGACACGCAATGACAAAAAAGGAGGTAAACACAGAAGAAGAAGAAAAAGAAGAAGAATGAGTAGCAGAATGGGCAACGCTACAGCCGCTACTGCAACTGTAGGCTGCGGAGTGAAGGCAGATCACATAAGATTCATATAATCAGTAATATTAGCGCTGAGATCTGGAATGTAAAAACAGCAGGAAGTGTTAATCATTTTGCACACTCCTCCTTCCTTCATGGTTAGGAGATTTAATACTATTCTATGTTGAAGCACTGCTGCCCTTATCACTTGTTGTTCTATCTTTAAGGCACCTATTGCTGCTAAGGTGTCATTAACTACTTGCAGTAACTGATAAGCTAAGCCATTGATCTTTTGCAGGGCTGCTACTGTGCCACCGCCCAGGAAAAGGGACCAACCAATGGTTTCACCCGGAGTGGTCCATGGGTCCCTCAGAATTCTACCACAATAGTCTGTGCTGGTTATGTCTCTCCTCACCCTGTGCTGCTTGGCATGGGGAAGTGTATACACCTGCGTCCTTGTGCGCACTACAGCTGGATAACAACAACCAGTCCAGTTCTGTGGCAATTCACCATAGGCCACCGAACCACCGACCCACATTACATTCCAATACCCCTGCAGGGTTGTCATGGAGCAATTCCACAGGGAACTGCTATTGGAGTCACTGCAAGTGCCATTGCTGTGCACCTGCACATAATCGATGCATCTGGACCAGACTTCCGGCACCTGCTGCTTCATCTGCTATACAAATATCTCACCCTTACTAGCTGCCACATGCAGCATCATTTTCGGTGGTGCGGGGTTAGTGGGACTGGGACAGTTTGAGGTCTGGTTAATAACCTGGCACATAGAGATTGTCATATTCACTTCTCCTTCGTCTGCGTTTTTCAGAGGGATTACAGTCCTTGGAACACTGGTGTGCTGGCACACCAGGTACTCTTGCTCGATATGTTGGGCATGCACAAGGGCTGACATACACGCTGTATTTTGTTGGCATTTAGCTGCTAATCATTCTGCTTCAGTGGCGTTGGGACCCTGAAATGGTAACAAGTCTTCTCATAAGTCATGGGATTCTTCATCCATATTAATATTCAGTCTATGTTCTGACTGTGTTAGCTGTGTCTGATTTTCTCTACCGTCTCTTGACGGTTCCGAGTGTCGAAAGGGTAGGCCTTGCCTTTAACACCCTACTCAACACAGTTCCGACCTAGTCTGTTTGGGTGCTGCTGCTTGGAGTTGGGGCTGGTGTCGGAGCCTTCTTACAGTGTGTGTGATGTACCCAGGTTCCTCGTCCTTCTATTTTGACAGCAGTGTGGGTTGTTAACAGGAGGTTCTAGTTGTCTCCACCTCGTGCCTTCAGTGGTGGTAGCCCCTGACTGAATTTCCCGTAATGTGGCCTGCGGGGTAGCAGCAGTTTCCTGTATTTCTTGCACAGCGGTTTTAGTTGCAGCTGCCTTTGCTACTCTATCTGCAAAAGTATTCCCCTTGCTGATTTGGTCTTCTGTAGTCCTGTGAGCTGCACACTTAACAACTGCAATTGTCTTTGGCAGCGAAATGGCTTCTAGCAAGATGGTGATGTCTAATATATTTACCTGAGCTTGTCAGGAATTGCCTATGTTTCCATATGGCTCCAAAATCATTAACAGTTTTGTCTGCAGCTAGTTTGCATGCTTCCGTCAGTGCTACTAGTTCAGCAGCCTGCGCTGAATAGGAGGATGGTAATACTTCTGTTTTAAGTATTTCATGATCTGTTACTACCACGTATGCTTCCCTATTGACCCCTGTGTCGTCCCTGCATGCTGACCCATCCACATTGAGGCATAGGTCTGGGTTACTTATGGCTTCTTCAAAGAGATCAACCCGCGGTATATATACTTCAGCTAAGACTGCTGTGCAGTCTTGTGGATCTCCATCCTCCTCCGTAGGAAGGAGTGTAGCTGGGTTCAGTGTTATACACCTTTTGACAGTTATATTAGGCATATCTAAGAGGGTGGTGTGGTATCTCAGCTACCACTGGGCTGATAAGTGTGACACTCTTTGGTCCTGCAGTATTCGGTGTAATGCGTGTGGGACTAAAACAGTAAGAGGGGAGTATGCCACTATGGTTTAGGTAGCGAAATTATGGCTTGTGGTCGGTTTTGAGACAGCTTGTGTGTATTTCCCCCTTTAATGATATGCCCCAAGAACGTCACTTCCTCCTTACAATTCTGTAATTTTGCTCTACTAGGTCAGTTACATGTATGTTACATCTGAAATATTTCCATGAGCTTTTATGCAACATACTAAACAAAGGTTAGGAACAGGCTAAGTCAAATCAGGCTAACTCTCAGCAGGTCAAAAGTACTTCAGACTGCAAACTATGATCTAGTATTTTATCACATTTTATCATAATTGTAACACAGGGAGGCTTGGCAGGATACAAAAGAAGAGCAATGATGCATACAACGATGTTTATTTAGAGACATGGAAGACAACGTAGCACTAAGGCTATCGTGGGATCAAACACTGACAACGTTAACCTTTACACAAAGGACTTATATACGCAAACAATAACAACACAATGAAGGGCAGCCGTGAAACACAAGGGAGCATGGCCACACGGATGAACACACACACACACACACAAGCAAACACACACGGGGAGACGTTTGGGGGGGGGGGGGGGGCGTACCATGACAAGAATATGTTCACACATGCTCGCTCGCTCGCTCTCTCTCTCTCCCCATCCTTTCAGCCTTTGGGTTTCAATAATACCCCCAGGGCAGACAGAGCCACTATTCAAGCAATGTAATATTCTTTAATATTCTACTCTGGCTCCTCCTACCTCTGCAATGACATCCTCAGCTTTTATTTCAGTGGGTGGCGTGTGATGTCATAATGCAGCCGCATCAATTAAGCGATTATGATGTAGTCAAAGAACAGATTTTTCAAATGAACAATTTCTGTGACCCATTTTTAGACTACAGATCACAGATAACGGGTACACTAAATTTATTATGGGTCAGTGCGGTAGTTACAATTGCAATCCAAGACGCAAGGAACATGTTCCTTCTGAGAAATATGAAAAGGAAAAGCACGGGATATTTGGTAAATATGGGAAAAAGATAAACAAAAAAACACGAGCCCAGATCCCTGCCAGAATAGAGGATGACTTCTTTAAAGGTAAGTTCTGAGCACAGCCACCACTTGGATGAAATGTGTGTGTGTGTGTGTTTGTCTGAGAGAGAGAGATCTACGTAGAAGTGTTCTAAGTATCTATACAATGCTAATAAGACATTTTCTGTTACTTTTTAAACAGATACTAGAACAAATTCTTTAATGAAGAATGACTTCACTACTGAGGGAACTCAATCAGCCATAGTAAGTAAAGTAGAACCAAGACAAATGATTTAAAGCCATACTGTGGCAATGGACAAAAGCCACAAAAAATGGAAAAACAGCTATGGTGAACAGTGATGCTAATTGAATGCTTGTACTTAAGTACACTGAAATGTCTCTGAATATAAATTACAAATGCATTTCAACAAATGTTCGAGAATTTAATTAAAAACACTAATGTAAATGTATTTAGAATATATTTAGAACACATACATTTAGCATATGCAATCTTTGTCAGTTGCAGGAAAAAAAAAATACTGTTGGTGGGTTTTTTGTTTGTTTGTTTTACATTCTCCTTACTATAGAATTAACAGTCGACTGTTCGGTGACTTTGCATGCTGAGTTGTAACACTGATTATTAGTATAATTGTGGCAAGAATCAAAATCAACACTAGCTAAAATGACTGAATGCATTGGAATTTATTATTCCAATAGCACAATTTGAATGGGTCTACGGTACCTTAGAGTGTCAGGTCCTGTTATTTCTGTTGAACATTTGATGTTTGCGGGCACATTTTTAAATCATTAGGCCTGCAGGCTATGTGATTACGGCTATGCGATAAAAATTGTATTTGTTTCCTTTCCAGTCCAATTCAAATTATAAATTACAAATGTATCAAAATGTAATTAAAGTCATATTTCAATTAAATGTATTTAAATACTGTTCAACAATATTTCTACTCATATCTACAGGTGGAACCTAAAAATATGAATATCAATGAGAGGGATAAGTGTATTGAGGACCTGGAAGCCGTGTTTGCTAAAGTGAGAAAGTCTGCAGTGGAGCAGAGCAATCCTAACGCTTGTTTTCCATAAATTCTCACAATGCTATGAACTATGCATTTCAAGTAGATGTAATTAAATATTGCTTAACACTGTTTCTCTTCATAGTTGGAGGTGAAACTGAATTCTTTTATAAAGATGGAATATGGTTCCTGTGAATATGATATGGGCCAACTGATTGAGGAGATGGAATCCACAGTTGCTAGAGTGAGAAAGTCTGCAATGGAGCAGAGCAATCCTAACACTTGTTTTCCATAAATACTAACAATGCAATTAAATATGCATTTCAAGTAGATGCAATTAAATATTGCTCAACACTTTATTTGTGTCTGCAGGCGGCCAAACTGTTAGGATTAGAAGCGGTACTTGCTCGGGAGGATATGGCTGCATAACCTCTGATGACAGCAATAAAGAGCATTAAAAATACTCTGACATTTTTCAGTCTAATCCCTGCCTATGTTGTCTGCAACACAGTCAATTATACCATGGATAGTAATTATATCTTTTTTTTTTTTTGTCTCACAAACATTCTGAATGTAACATTTCCTACAGCTTTAAAAATACAATCACCATACTTGGCACCCACACTATTTTTTCCCTTCATGTCCACTTACATCTATGTGACTTAACAATCACAATTCATTTTTACACAATCAATTTCCAACCTCTATATATATATCGCTCGGAATTCAACAGACACCTGACTCAAGTATTTTTATTTTAATTTCCTCCATGTTGTTTATAATAGGCCTACAGTAAGAAATCCTTTTAAAGGTGATCGCCATTTCTACCACTGTATACTGTTGAAGCATACAAGTTTTTATTCAGTGAGAGATATGTCATTTATGGGGATTAGGTACAGCGTGTTTTGTTCAGGACATTCACGACGATATATGTTCTAAATGGGATTGTAAAATAACTAGCTAGCTAGCCATGTATTTAGACAGAACCTGAATTGTGTTACATGGGGATTTTTATCCTATGTTTTTAAGGCTGCATTATGTACAGCCTAGCATAAATAAATATGCAAGAATGCAGAGCATAAATAGTCCATAGTTTATTTTCCCTTCTATATAAGCCCGCAGGTTCATAGGTGACTAGCTTTTATAATGTCATGTGTAATTTGAGCATAATGGTGGAAACTTCAAAGAACAATATGGAAAAAAAGGAGGGTTGTTTACATAATTGCCCTTGAAAAAGTTTATAAGAATTAAACTCTTGTGTACCCCTCAGACATTCTCCAGAGGGTCCCTCAAAAGCATGTTTATATTTAAGTTGCAATAAAGGACAGGACCAGCTATTCTCTTCAACTAATTCTGATATCAAGTGGAAACAAGTTGTCAGGTTCTGGTCCGCACCGAACCAGGAACGCAGACACAGACACGTACACACATATCCGCACAAATCACCTACCACGACCACTGCTCGGTTCACAATCACACACTTATCAACCATCACGATCACCTGCTTCTAATTAACTCTCTCCCTATTTAAACCCCTCATGTACCATCCTCCAGTGTTTCCCATTTAGCATACTGTGGACTAAAGCTGAGCATGTCTTCATGAGCTTCCCCACATCTGTGTTTTTAAAACTTTTTGGCAATGCTTTGTGTGACTAATATCCTGCCTTTTTATCCCTCACCCATGTCTTGCTCAGGTGTCAATATGTCACATAACTAAATTAGTGTTCTATTATTTTCTTAGTTTGTACAAGAAGTACAAATATGTAGCTATCTAACATTTATAATGTGTATTGTTTCTTATTTTGTTAACATTAAAATGTAAAACCAAGTGAAAACATTTAAATGTAAAAACAGGTTTGACACTGCTTTGGATCTAGTGAAAATACTAGAAGCTGTCAACACCATGACCTGAGCAGTCTGCATTTAACACATAGAGAGAGAGACAGAGACGATGTACGACAACAACCAAAGGTATTCAGATCTTAAGGGAATCCTTTCACTTAGTCTTCAATTATGCACTCCATAGATGTCATGAGGGACAGCCTCACAAGAAAGGAGGCCTGGTGCATGGCATGCAGTGGTGCCTATCATGCGAACACAGAGAGAGACAGAGACAAGGTAGCAGACAACAAGCAAACGTGTTCAACTGCTGTCAGGTCTTTCTCAGTAAACTTCAGAGAATGAAGTACAGGGCAAGCACTTGAACATGCACATGTTCTTCCCTGGATACAGACACTTTGCCTCAAAGACAGTTGCCTCACAGGTTTGTTCCAAAATGACTTCCCTTGTCCCTTATTCCCTTATGCAACAGGAATTGAAAAGAAAGGTGTGAGCAAGTATACCCTCCACTGACAAGCTCCTGTTGTTTAAGTGTGAATGGATTCTGTGACTTGAACAAGTCTGCTCCTTCTCTCATCCAATATAGAAATTGCTCACCGAACTACAATGAGTGAACAAGGTCTAATGAACTTGCTGTGAGAATGATCTCAGTAATTAACTCAAAAAGGATAGGCTCAGAAGTGATTTTTTTTTTTTTTAAGTAGGAGGATTTTGATATTTCAAGCTTGCCAGCAGAACTAGCTAGCCTAACCTGGGATGACAGCCAATGCACAGCATCACAGCTGGGGGAAACGGATGTGAAATGTCAGTTTAATCGGCAAGGCTCAAGGCAACAGGGTCCTGTCCCTTGACTTAGGTTGATCTAGAGGTATTTCAAGAAACTTCTCAAGCGCACTTTAGTGGCAAAGAACAATATTTTCACTTGAACAGGGACCACGGATTAAAAGTCTGATGCTCTACTGACTGAGCTATTCAGGAGAGAAGCAATATCAGAAACATTACAAGTGCAATGTACATGTATGCAAAGAAAATTGAGTTCATGTGTATCGCATTAAGATGTCAATCTGCCTATGGAACATAACACCTCTTACGAGGCTCGATTTTTGCTCTCAAGCTGCGATGGTTTTGTCATGTTGTCTAAGAGAAGAGGCTTTGGTCGGTGGAGTGAGTCTTTGATAACTAAGATTGTAACTAAGTTTGAAATTGCTCACCGCACTACATCGAGTACACAAGGTGTAATGAACTTGCTATGAGAATGATCTCAGTAAGTAATTCAAAAAGGATAGGCTCATCATGATGCATTAGCTAACAATCGGCACTCATACACAAGTGTGAATGTTCAACATTCATTCAAGCATCTCGAGGTCACAGTCTGTAGTGTGTACAAAAGGAATCTAAAGGAAAGGTTTGAGCAAGTGCATCCTCCACTGATAAGAGATATAACTTTAGACTCCAATTGTAACATTAGAAAAAAAGATGTACATACAGTCCATTTGTTTAAAATGTTCTTTGATGTGAAGCTCATATTATTTTGCCCCCACTTACGCAGAACTTGATTGTTGGAAGAATACAACAGGGGAACTTTCAGTTGTACTTCACATCACTGACACTGTGTAGACTTTAACTAATGTACAGTTGTGTAGCTTTAGAGTTGTGTACAATTAGAGCAAGTGACCTAAGCAACATGTATTGCATACACAGTTTGCCTTAACAAACCTATCACTTCATCATGGTCAGAATATTTGTTATAGATACATGTAATGCTTCAGCATTGCTACTAGTTCTAATACACTCAAACTAGTGCACCAGAGTGGGTGATGGTAATGGTACTGTTAGAAGCAAACCTATATGACTGGGGTTGGGCTTCCACACACTGTCCCTTTCTCCCAATTCACAGAGCGGAAACGACTCGTTTTCAGCCTGTTTTTTTTTTTTTTTTACACAACCAATTTCCAACCTCTATAGATATCGCTTGGAATTCAACAGGCACCTGTTGCTACTGCACCTTTAAGACGGATGTAAGATAAATGAGCTCCTTTATGATTGGCTGCCCTGTATTGCGCTTCATTCAAAAGGTACTCAGAGCTGAAATGCCTGAGAAAGGCAATTTAAGTGGGTGTGCTAAACCTCTATAGGCTGAATAGGCAGAGATAGGTCAATAAAGTGTTCTTGTGACATTAGAAATACAAATTTCAAAAGGGGCATTTTTGGCAGCTTAACTGACATAGTTAAGAATTTTAACATTTAAAATATATATATTAAAAGGAGAATGTTACTTATTTCACTCTGACTGTAAAACAGTGCATATTTTGTTAAATGGGATTTCCATCCCATGTTTTTAAGGCTGCCTTATGTATAAATAAATAGGCAAGAATAGGTCAGTCTTCCATTCTGTATCACATACCTACCCTTGATAACACCGTGGTAACTGGAAAAAAAACAACCCTTTTTACTCAGTTGTCACTACTTCCAATAAACTTCACGCTAATCTCATAGAAGTCCGCCCCTTTCCGTGTCCTCCGGAAACTGCACTTCCGTTGTGTTGTGACAGGATTTGTTCCTGAAGTTGTATGCGTTTTCTGAATTTGCACCGCATTTCTAAAGTGTGTTACCACTTTGATGAATATGCTTTGTGTATTTGCAGCACGATGGGTTTTCCAGGACACCGTAATTTATGCATGTTTAATTCCATCTTTTATTCACGTACTAAGCCCAACTCTATAGGCTAATATTTATAAAACCGAGATAACCATAGAAACGTCTTCATCTGTGCTTGATACTTTCACGGAAAAACGGAACTGCTGCTTGTCAAGCTTGTTTCATCAGGTTTTATATCATCGTCATGACGTGTTTGAATTGATCCCAGGCATATGCAGTCCTCATCAAAATCCATGCATGTCCTAGGCTGTGAGTAAGGTATGTTCTCTCTCTGGTCACAGTTGGCAAATAAATTATGCATATAGATTGTGGGGAAAACACTTTAGCACGTGTTCTCCAAAGAAGTGTCTTAATATGAGCTATCTAGCTAGTTCCAATGTCAACTGTAATCATAACACTGGGTTTCTCTCTGTGCTCAGGTGTCTTATTCGCATGCCAGTAACATGTTAGCAATATTGCAGTAGTGTGAATTTTTATGTTGCCCGTGATGAAAGGTGACAGGAAATAAAAATCCAAACATTTTTTTTGTTCAGGTCTTTTTAACGGTCATAACCGACACATATTTATCTAACAAAAAATCAGGTTCCTGAGTACCTAAAATATGTCACCATTTTAGGAAGCAGGAAAGCAGGGCTGCTTACAAACATGACATTAGCAAATTATTTTTGGGATATTTTCATTTATGATTTTCCCCTTTTTGTTGTTTGTTAGCTTTTTTACTTTCATTTTTTGTAGGGACTGTGATATATATTTTGTTATTTGAATGCATAATATAGGTTTGGGGCTCCCACAGACACTTGTGTATATACACATATTAGGGGAGATTTTTTCATTGGTTTGTATATGTTTTTGAAGGAATGCACATAGTTCTTATGTTTGAGCCACTTTAAAGATATTTTTTGACTTGTATCAGAAAGGAATGCAAGCATTTATTCATATCAACATTTTCCTTGCAGAGTCATTTCAAAGACGATGCAACAGAATAGTTTTGCTTTTCTATTCTGTATTTTGTTTATTGACAGGTAATTCCACCCTCAACTTTTTAGGGTGCCTCCCCATAATTGCTCAGCTCTTCTGTGTAATAAAAGCAGGATTGGTTTGTATATCACATTGGTGTAGGTCATTTTCACTTGTTATATAAAGAACATTCTAATGGCTTTGGGGGAGACAAACCAAATTAGTCCTTTATAATTGTAATTATATATTACTTTGCTTCATAAGAAGTTTGTAATTATTCCTGTTATTCATCAACTTAGATACCGTGATTTACTGGGGTAGGTCAAATTAAAAGATAATACATCTTTTACATGAGGATGGATTTTATCAAAGCATGCTACATTTGTTACTGTTTTCACTTGAACAAGGAAAATCATACTCAAAACAGATATATAAGTGGACAGTCAGGGTGAAATAAGTAACATTCTCCTTTTAATGTTATATTTTAAAAAAATATTAAAGGTCTTAAGTATGTCAGTGTTTTCGTTAGTCTTTTGGCCAATGTTTTTTTTAAAAAGAGATAAGGAGATACCAGAACAAAATAGAAAAGCAAATAATAGAGGAAGATGGCATGGGATGGAGGGATGGAGGGATGATAAAAGACAGGGGTAGTAATGGATAATTTATTCTATTCTCTCAGCTATTCTCTTTAACTAATTCTGAAGTCTGCATCTTTATTTTCTATTTGAATGTTAACTTTACGACTAGCTGATTGGGGATTTAGGAACGACACTAGCGTTGATTTTGATTCTAGCCACAGTTCTAGTAATAAGCAGTGTTACAACTCTGCATGCAAAGTCACTGAACAGTTGACTGTTAATTCTGTAGTAAGCATAATGCAAAAAATACAACAACATATTTTGTTGTGATTGAAAAAATTACGTCCTAAATACATGCGTTGTAAATACATTGACATTAGTATTTTTAATTAATTTCTAACATTCAGAGACATTCAGAGGTATTTCTATTAAGCCCAGAGTCAGCTACGTCTCCACTCTCTAATTACTCAATGAACCTCAATGGTCTCCCAATCACATCTTCTCTAACAGTTAAAGATCTTGGAGTTATGGATCCCAGTCTCTCGTTCGAAGCTCACGTAAATAAATAATGTTTCTAGGACCCCCTTTCTCCACCTTAGAAACATTTCAAAGATTAGGAGCATGCTCTCCACACATAATGCAGAAAAGGTAGTCCATGCATTTATTGCTTCAATATTGGACTACTGTAATCCCTTACTATCTATCTGTGCTATTAAGTGCCTAAAGTGCCTAGCGAGTTCAAAATGCAGCAGCCATAGTTCTTAATAGAGCTAGAAAATTTGATCACATCAATCATATCTTAGCTACTTTACTTTGGCTCCCAGTAAAATTTCGTATTGATTATAAACTACTTTTAATAATTCCAAATGTGCATTAGACTTTACAGTAACCTAAGACAACCCTTTTGCATGAAGGGAACTGGTAACTATGCTCACACTCCATAATGTGCAAAAGATATTTAAAGTGTTGGACAGTCGAAGCATTATGTGTGTGTGTGCGTGATGTTATTAACGTGACAGTAAAAGCTTACCATTTTTAAATGGGGGCTGATCGACTTTCCATTTATGCAAGACTTATGTCAAGAGTACATGTCAAAAATTAGAGACGAAATGAGGTGCTAAATGCCGCCATTAGGCATACAGCAGTCAAAGGCAATTTGGAAACACACTTAGAAAACAAAGATCATGATCTTTGATCATGATCAAACTTTCAAAAAGCTTATCAACGTGACGAGAATGTGAGGTTTAGGTTCATCTATAGTGTTACAGTATCAATGTGAAATATGGATATCGAGGTCAGCATCACGTAAGAATGTATATGTGTGAAACATCTTCGTCGCCATAAATGTTGTGTTGTTACATAATTAAGCAGTCCATCCAGTTTCATTTACTTGATTTATTAGCAACCTGTGTCCACTGTCTAACTCAAGTATTTTTATTTTTATTTCCTCCATGTTGTTTATAATAGGCCTACAGTAAGAAATCCTTTTAACTGATTAATAATTAAAAAATATCTTTCTTGACTATAAGAATATAGCTTAACCACTAGAAAGATTAAACATCCAGTGAGTGTGTATCCTGGCATGTTAATGTAAAAGGCAGCTCCTACTGGATTTGGGGAAATGTGAGGTTTAGGTTCATCTATAGTGTTACAGTATCAATGTGAAATATGAATATTGAGGTCAGCATCACGTAAGAATGTATATGTGTGAAACATCTTCGTCGCCATAAATGTTGTGTTGTTACATAAAAAGCAGTCCATCCAGTTTCATTTACTTGATTTATTAGCAACCTGTGTCCACTGTCTAACTCAAGTATTTTTATTTTTATTTCCTCCATGTTGTTTATAATAGGCCTACAATAAGAAATCCTTTTAACTGATTAATAATTAAAATATATCTTTCTTGACTTTAAGAATATAGCTTAACCATTAGAAAGATTAAACATCCAGTGAGTGTGTATCCTGGCATGTTAATGTAAAAGGCAGCTCCTACTGGATTTGGGGAAAGATTAGTAAAAGATTTCAAGTATCTGCAAAGCAGAAAACTGCCTATTCAACAGGCATGAATGATGTGCTACAGAAGTAGTTGTTTTATTTGCATAGCCTAATTAATATCATTAGATCAAGTTCTATATTACCTATATTGTTATATTACAATTTTGCTTTTGCTTTTTTGCTTCACAGTTGTTACACATAATTGCTGCACCTGATACAAGGATAGGAATTTTAATTTATTCATACTGGATATAAGAATCATTAATGGCTGCTGAGTGAAGAACTTTCATTGAAAATTCATCCACCAATTTTTTTTTTATTTTTATTTTTTTTTTGTAACCAGAAACAGGGCACATCAGCCAGGAATACATTCCAGCTCTGTTTTAGAACACTGGCTGTGATTCATTACATTTTGGCAATTGTGAAAACAAACTGGAAGATACTTCTAAAAGTAATTGTGTTTGCAGTTTATTTGCACAGTTACATGAACAACACTGGTAGCATAGTCAACAGGCTTGATGGTTTTCCAGTGCACGACACCGTGATACCAGGGCTGGCCCAAGCCTGTGTGGGCCCCTATGCAGAAATCTGAGCTGCCACTGACATAACATTGGTAAAAAAACAAATAGAAATAAATACATGGTCTTTGGCACCCTCTTGGCGGCCTTAGCAGGCTCTCATTTTGCTTATATGGTGGGACAATTGTTCTGCTGTTATCCTACCTATTGAGCAGTCCTACCTAGATTTAATGCACTTATGTACATCACCCTTAGTCCAGGTTTCTGGTGTTTATTTTAGATGCATTTTTGGTTGTATATATTATAATTAGGCTACTGTGGACAATTGTATACCGTATAGCTACAGCACCTGTACTTCACACACATGTAGTAATCGGATCTAGAAAGTTGCCAACCCTATTAAAATATTAGGTTTATAGTATAATATTTGAATCAAACAGACAAAGCATTAATCACAATCATTTGCATGATGATTAAATCTTGAACCAAAAATGTATCAGAGAGCTGTAGTGTTTTTCACAGACACACACCCAATTAAACTGTGCTTGACCATTTCTTGCCCTCTATATCATTCTCTGCAGTTTACTGAGAAAGACCTGACACTGGGTAATGCCATTGTCTATTCGAAGGCCAAAACAACAACAATCTTGGTTATCAAAGATTCACTCCACCCTGACCACAGCCTGTTCTTTTAGAAGCTATGCAAAAACCACCATCGCAGCTTGTGAGTACAAATCTAGCCTCTTAAAAATACTCGCCTGGAATTAAACCTAGTAGAGTTCCACAACGAGGTGCAATTTGTAAAATGACGTCTTTTTCTCTCAGAGTTAGAAATCTGCAGAAATAAATACATCAGTTAAATGTTTAAATATGTAGGTTAGAAATCCAAGTATAAAGAGCAGATATATTATCTGTGCTAATTAATGAATGTATTTAAAGTATACATGTAGTAGGCCAAAAAATAGAACTCGTATGTAAATCATATCTAAATATTTTTATTTAAAGTAAATTACATGCGACATTTTGAAGATTTTGATTTTTTGGCCTGCTACCACCACACCGCCTCATCGGGAACTGTTACACTTTATTTTTTATTTATTGTTATTTATAACTTAAAAATAATCACCTGGAATGTAAACCTAGCCGAGGTCCACAACGAGGAGCAATTTGTAAAAGGACGTTTTTTTTCTCTCAGAGTTAGAAATCTGGAGAAATAAATATATGAATTTATTACCCCCCATCAGTGGACCTTTAGAGCTTTATTATTAAAAATAAGACAGACAGATGAAAAGACAAACGCAAAATGTATATATAATATTTTTAAGTATTCGCCATCTGCACCATTACAGGAATGATGTGTGTGTGTGTGTGTGTGTGTGTGTGTGTGTGTGTGTGTGTGTGTGTGTGTCTGTGTCTGTGTGTGTGTGTGTGTATGTATGTATGTATGTATGTATGTATGTATGTATCTATGTATATGATTATGTGTGAGTACATGTATGTTGGATTGTATATGTACACGTATTAGAGTGTGATATTTATCGTTTATGGATTGGCTCTGTATGGATTTTATCAAAGGTGTCCAGTCTAGATTATTGGTTCTGTTATTGATTAATTCTGAGAATTATTCGATTGATATATATACTCTATCAATAGATTTTTCTATTGGGTGACACTAATATTATTTTTTGTTTTCCAGTTCATGAATATGTTTTTTTGTTTGTTGTTTTTTTGCAAGAATATTTTTATTATATCAATATAATAATGTTATACATAGTATCCTGTCATATTGGTTGATGATATGTCTCCTAGGAGACATAAAGATGGTGTTGGATGGATATGGTTATTTAAAGCATGGGATATGTTGGTGATGCACTATATTGGACTGTTTGCACTTGTGTAGCATGTTGTCTGTTGCACTGTTGTTTTTATGTTGCACCATGGCCCTGGAGGAACGTTGTCTCGTTTTTGTTGTGTACTTGTATATATACCTGAAATGACAATAAAACCACTTGAACTTGAACTCGAACTTGATGACGACTTGCCAAAATTGCTTGATAGGTGTGCTCTGCCACGTGGCGTGAATGTAATCGTCAACTGTGATTTGAGTAAAGTATGTACAGATTGCTGAGCTTGTGAAACCAATTTTAAACATCCAATGTGTAGTATAATGTACTCTGTATTATTTTGTACTGAATGCATTGTAGGTTAGTGTTGCTGTCATGTGGTAATTATTATTACACATTTTAATCCAAACTGCAGCGTCGGGGGCTAGTAATAAATGTTCCTCCTATTGTCTCGATGGGAGAATAACTGTGAGATTTGATTTCACTATTATTTTGTATATCTTAGATAATAGGTTTTTTGTATTAAGAATGCTTGTTTATAAATTTTGATATCGATGTAGGTATCGGAATTGATTTTTGAACACATTGGTGATCTTAGCTGATGGTATTGTAGGAACTGGGGGCTTTCTATAGCATATTTTGGGGCTAGTTGTGGGCGTGACATGAAACAAGTCTTAGGATAAATATGTTTAAGGTTTGTAATGCCTTTTTCTATCCAATATGTAAAGTTTAATATTTTTGTTCATGGTAAAGCCTGGATTGTTCCAAATGGGAGAATGAATAGTTCGTGTGAGTGTGGAGTTTGATATCTTGTGGAATTTCCACCAAACTGTTAGTGTCATGGCCACCTTCAAACTGTTGAAACATGGATATTTTTGAATATGAGTCTGGGCACATTTGAAACACCTGCCGCAAACATTACTGACATTATATCTTGTTTATGTGATTGGCTGTGCTTCTCTAGCCACAAGTACTTTTTGATTTATTTATTTTTTAATTTGGTAATTTTATATATAACAGCAACAAATGACATCTTAAGTTTTATGACAAAATGTGCAAACAAACTGGTCTGAGAGGTGTGTAGCGGGATATGACTCAGTGCATCTCTGGTGCTGCTTTTGATGAGTACAGTGTCATAAGTGTGTCTGTCCAGCAGCGCAAACAGGGGATACAGCTTCTTCTCCCGGAGGTTTCCGATAAATATGTAGATATGTTAGTATGTAATAGAAAGACAGCTGTCCATCCTCATAGTCTAGGTACATGCCCACATTCCTGGGCAATTGTGTCAGGGGCAGAGGGGTCTCAGGCATGGTGCAGGTGTACGACTTCTGGTTGCTCCTCCAGAGCACCCAGAAACCCTCACAGTGGGTTTCTCAACTTGCTCAGACTCAAATCTCAATATCGGCATCCGAACCGTCTTAGAGAGGAACAAAAAACACAACTCATTTGATTAAATTGTTCCAGTATAAATATGGTTATCAAACATGCTTTTAAAAATATACTTCCATGGAGATGGTGCCCTACAGGGTAGTGTTGGAACAGTGTGTACAGGCTTAGTGTCATGTTGTGGCCCCGCCCCCTCCTCAAACATCTTGGTGTGTGTGTGTTCGTCTGTGTTGCCACACCCTCTCGTGCCGTTCACCTGTTCTCTGTTATGTGTAATCGGCTTGGGTGTATATATGTCTCGTGTGTCATAGTACGTGTGTTGGTGTTTGAGATGTGCATAGTATTTGAGCTTTGTTGTATGTTTTGCATGTTTGCAAAAATAAAAGTGCGTTTCATCGTGCCTCGTCCCCGCATCCTGCTTATCCTCGCAGCGTCACTACTAGACCACTTTAGATGTAACTTAGAACCTCCAGTGACCTCTGTATGTGTTTCTTTAGTTGTATGAGCTCCACTGGAGGACTCTGAATAGTTGACAATGGAAGAGGGGTATATCAGATTCACCCCTTCTGCCTCGGTATGACAGATTAACACACTGCATTAACGTTTAGAAATAAAAACATATGGTAAACACAGTCTAGAAAATATTACCTTGTAACAATTCATTCAGTATATGAACTGTTTTCTGTGTCCTTATGTCTATAAATTAAAAGTAATAAAACATTTAAATGATAAATAAATTACAATGAATGTATAAATGTTCACAAATAAGAAACTACATTGGTCTGCACTTTTCTCCACAGATTCAAGGAACTCATGAAAGTTGGAAGCTATAAAAATACATAATACAGAATTATAGACTGACTGATGTGTGATGTTCTCATATCTAAAGCACTCAAAGCATTGATGTTATGTAAATGAACTGTGATCTGATTGGTTTAAGGAAATAGATTCACCTACTTTGAAGTTCAAGTTTTTATCAAAAGGTTAGAACTGGTCGACTATACTTTGTCTGTCCTGCAACAGGAAATTTAAACATTTATATCCAAAGTATTATGCGATACAAATCAATTCAAGACTACCCGTTATTGACCGCTAGATGGCGGAAGATACGAAGAAATAAATGAGTCCAGCTCCTCCTGCCCGACTTTACGGTGAGACTCTGCTTTTACGTCATTAAAACGCTAAAGAAAAAAGGTCGCCATATTTGTAGTTCCACAACGTGAAAAGGCGTCATTTTGTATGCCGAAGAATGAATAAACACCATGCCATGCCTTGAAGACGACGAAATTGCAATTTATTTAGCTAGCCATAAGAATAAGAATAGCTGTTTAATTTACATAATCACAAATATAATGCATGTACATACAGCTACATTTCAGTCGATCAAAATGTTTCACGTATTTATAACCGCAACTTTATGTTACAGTGGTCATATCAGAGATTTACCAATATAAAACGCAACAGGTGTCGTGTTCTGTAATAGAACATTTTAACATTTATATCCATATTACACATAAGCAAGGTGTAATATAACCATATGTACTGAACAGACATGAACAGCCTGTGTATTGTGAAAATACATGTATGTGTCTTCTACAGCAATTACTGTGCCCTGCACACTTTAAGTTTGGCATGAAGTGTTTGCTTTTTCCAAAGCAAGTAATATTAAATTATTCTCATAGAATAAATTTCACAAAGACATGGACTTCTCGGTTGACCGTAGAAATATGTTTGTTTGTTTTTTGTATTTAATTTATTTAATGCGAATCGTATGTAGGTTACCACTGCTAAGCTTCACCAATGTCAAGGTAAGACCTCGAAAGGACGCAGAAAATTATTTTAATAACAGCTTCTGCTGATTTATTCAATAACTGTATGACACCGTTTGAGTGTACGTACCGACTGAAAACAAACTCAAATTATTAGAGACACTCTTACTGCGTCTCCACATTGAAACATATCAGTTAGTTAGCTAGGCTGGCTAACTAGCTTAGCTTTATTAGCTAGCTAAGCTAATGGCGAAGAGGATTACGTTAAAGAACCCCCGGTCTACAGTTGTGCACATACAGGAAAATTAATGAATAGCATGGTAATACACGCATTTATTGGAACAGTTATGTAGCTAATATGCATTTGTAGTATGTGCGCCTGGCGTAGAAATGAGTCTTTGTTAGCCCATTAAGGCTATCTTAGCTAGGCTAGTTCGAGCAAGCTAAGTGCTGGTTGCTATGACAACGGGCTTGGTGTATTTTGCGAGCTTGTCAGCTACATAAGACAAGTGTTTATCGCTTTACTGCTGCGGTGAACTGTTATTATTGTAACACTCTGCTAATGCCAGATGTGTAGAATAACTCACTAGTGATGTTTACTTCGAGACTTTGGCAGTTTTAAGATGGCTAGAAAGCGAATGAGCCAGCTAGCTGTCCAAGCTAACATGCAACCTTCTGTACATCCCGGGTACTCCCAGCCCTTATCAGGACCTCACAGTTCCCTTTGAGAACTCCCTGGTATCACGATCATAACTTTGGACAACCAGTTGTCATTCTCAACTCATGTTTCAGATTTCCCCTTTGTAACATACGAAGGATTCGGCCCCTTCTCTCGCAGGAAGCTACCCGGGTGCTTGTGCGGTCTCTTATGATCTTAAAGATGAACTACTGCAGCTTACTACTTGCTGGTCTAGTACTACTCTAGTACTTATTGTTTATTGCACTTATCAATGTTTAAGGTAGACCTTATGTATTTCGTACTTCTTGTTAGGAACTGGTTCAAAGTGACAAGTCCTTCAGTTTCGATCTCCTCCAAGTTACCCTCTGCCCTCCGTCCTCTGTAGCCGGATCTGGGGAAGTCAAGAGACACTGACACCAAGGTAGTGAATGAAGAGAGTTTAACTTTATTGAGGAAAGCACAGAGTATATATGTGTCTTATATCTACTATCTAAATCTACAGGATGACGGGGAAAAGTGAGGCATGTTCTGAGGGTCTATGTAGAAAGGAAAGAGACAAGGTTATTAAAAATTAGATGTTCTTGGCATGAACGACCCACGAGCTGTTCCCGTACCCGCCATGAGGTACTCCTGTGCTTAAAGAGAGACAGGGAGAGAAAGAAAGAGAAAGGGAGGGGTAAAGGAGACAAGAAGAAGGAGTGGAAGACCTCGGGCGACCAGCTCGCGGTCAAGCCGCCATTTCATGGCTGATAGGCAGAGACCTTGTGTTGGGTGCCTGAAGACAGAAAGGCTCCAGTATCTAACAATAATAATAATAACAATAGATGTAATATATATAAATAAAATGTTTCTCTCATACTCAAGGTCGCTTCACATAATTCATACGACATAGAACAGTTAACAAATGAAAAAACAGAAACCCTAGAGACAGGAGTCACTGCTGAATAAAAACAAAGCATAGAGGGCATGAGTTCATGCTGGATTTACATTTAGCAGACACATTTTTATCCAAAGCAACTTACAATTATGACTGAGTACAACTTGAGCAATTGAGGGTTAAGAGCCTTACTCAGGGGCCCAGCATTGGTAAGTTGGCAGTGGGGGGGCTTGAAGCAGCAGCCTTCTGATACCTTAACCACTGAGCTACCACTGGAAAAAAAAAAGCTAACCCTAGCAGACCAGCTCTACTGTCCATCCTGCTCTCCAATGTCTGTTCCCTGGTCAACAGGTCAACTCTAGCATAGCACCCAACGCGAGTGTAGAGACTGTTGTGCTTTAGTTTTCACAGAACTGTGGCTCAGTGACAGAATTCCTGACACTGAGGTAACAAAATGAAATTATTTATGTAATAATATGATGGCAGGAAGTGTAAAAGACCAAATTAGGCTGCATGTAGACATCTGAAAATCGGTAAGCAGGTAATTGTTTTATTCCTAAGAAATGTTATCTCGAAAAATGTACTGTACTTTAAGAATATTGGATGTTATAAAGTGATTTATTTGAGTATGCCAGTGTGGATTCTCCCGCGGGCCCGCTAGGGGGCGAAGTGCAGCATAAAGTTGGCCCTAAGATGCAGTAACCATTAGTGAGCAAAGATAGCCATCAAGCTAGGATAGCTAACGTTAGCTAGTTAACTATTCATCCCATTAAATCACGCTTTTAATACTGTAAATGCTGTAATAATGTAAATAATTGTATATTTCCTCATTTATACATTTTGTAGCAGAATTATGATCGTAGCTAGTCCATGCTAGAAGCCACTGAAGCAACGCTTAGCTTCCAGCTCATAGCTGCCCCTAAACAACTCCACACACACACATCAGCTAAAATAAGCCTCTTTTATTCCATGATGTCTAAAGGTATCGGCGATCAAATCATTTATATGGCTGCATAAGTTTCACCAAACGGCGTCAAACTATTTATCTGCCTAACGGAAACGCAGTTTGACAGTTCAGACCTTTAAATGGTTAAAGGGTCTAACCTAGGTTAGCTATTTTAGCTACCTAACGAGGTAAGATAAGGAACGGGGTGTTTGCAGTTGTTCATTTTTACACCTTCCTGTGTGGTCCGTTTTCAGATATTACAGTTACGTTAACAATATTGTGAAAATTGTAAAGGATACTTTATTCATGTCCTCATTGTTAAAAATTGTATCGCTTTATCACAGCGATAAGCTAGTTAGCTAGCTAATAGTTGAGGTCAGCGAGTGTCTAACTCGGGGCTATAAACCATTCCTTGTGGAACCATTTCATTGTTCATCTTTCAACTTTGATCGTTTAGGTGCTGGTAGTTTGTTAGCTAGCTAACTGTTCAGAAATAGGAAACCTACTTTTGTATGATTTAGAGACCCAAATTCACAAACCTGTGGGTTTTCAAATTTATCGTTCTCTCTAAATAAGCAAAATGAGGTAAGCCATTACTACAGCTATCGGACTGTTTGAACTACAATATTCGACTGTTCATTTATTGTTAGTTAGATTAAATTAACTTTCATAAACATTCTTAATTAATAGAATGTGTTTTTTTAATGACTGATTAACTGTGTATATTTAACAGGAAGCTATTCATATAAAGTTTGAAGTTTGGTTTATTTGTCACATACATTTATTTGTCACTTTCATTTTTAGGCTGCAAAATGAAAGATCCTTGCTCACAATTTTATTATATATATATATATATATATATATATATATATATATATATATATATATATATATATATATAATTACACACACACACTCCCTATTCAATGGGAAGAAACCAGTTCATGTCATTGTGAATTGCTGGTTCTGTAATCAAAACACTGAGGTTCCATATGGGAACAGAAACTGCTGGGACTGTCCATTCTGTGTGCAGTACAATGGCTTCTAAGAGGTATTGCTGTATTTGAGACATGGTGAGGACATATTTTAGTGAAAGTCTTCCAATGATGCACCCTTAACTGAACCATTTTATGCTGTTGCTGCTGTTAAAAAAAAATGCAGAATGGTGATTATAACGAACCGATCCTTGCACAATATATGGAGCACCTCAACCATGGGGTATCAGCTGGTGTCCCTGTGCTTGATGCATCCAAGACTCAACCAGACACTGAAGATCAAGCAGCTGGCTTCCTTCACTCCCAGAAAGGAAGTAGGTTTTCCATTTGAACTGTTGCCTTCTTAGTTAAGACATATGCAGGGTTGATTGCAGTGCCAGAGTTGTGAAACTATGCAAGGTAATGCATGTCCAGTGCTGGAATTAAGATCATAGCTGTAAATAGTCTCTGACTTGGGCAGAGATTGTGAGTGGGTCTTCAAGGGCAAACAGGATCTGATGGCCCACATGTAGTTTGATATTATTCCTAAATAACTAAGTTGACTGAGTTGACATGGCTATTTGAAAGAAGCTGATCATGTAAGCAGCAAAGACAAAATATCATTCTCTGACTAAGGATTTAGTTGACTCATGTTTAGCCCAACTAAACTGTGGTCCTGGCTGATTTTAGTTGGACTATTGAGCCACTGACTCATGCACAGAGTTCTCTGAGTATTTTGCAGTTTCTTACTCTACTGAGTTCTTACTGAGTATAACACCAACTTTGATGCATTTGTTTTCTTTTCACTGAACAAAGCCTTCAACCTTGACTGTGGTGACATGAATTCCAGATCTGCAGAGTGTTTTTTTCAGTAATGCATCTTTTGCCCATGCATTTTGATTGCAGTGTTAGGAGGTGATAACTGCTAATCAGAACGTTGGACAAGAGGGCTTATCCTCATGGCTCACTGACATTCATGTACAACAACAATCAATCTTTTCTTATTTATTTTTTTCCAGTTGTAACAAACCGTTCTGCTGTTTTTTAACTTCTGTCAAATTTTTAATGGTTGTACAGGACAATTACGATGGAAATTGAGGTGTACAAGCACCACCTTGAACAGACCTACGAGTTGTGCGTGCCTGTCAGACCGCTGAGCAGTATGACATCCAGCCCCAGAACCAGCAGCTGCGGGCCCTGCTTTTCAACCACCAGCTCAGATGCAGCCAAGGTGCGGACAAAGCATTCATTAAGGTGAGTAATTATTGTCAATGGTTGTCTTAGAATGGTGCTGAAGTGCTTAAGATACTTTTTGGCGCCCCAACTCACACATCAATCTCAGAGGCAGATGGATTCCTGTCTCCTAGCCGCATCCCAACTTTTTGACCTGTACACATACTTGGATAAATGTTCTCTGTGAATACAAAACAGCAACATTTGTCTAGTGTACCGGAGACCTCTTGGAAGTTTTGTAGACAGACGAGGCCGGGCTGTGCTAGCTGAGAGAGACGATATTTGAGCTTGAATCTGACTAGCACATGCACAGAAGCATAGGGTATTATGAAGGCTCTGCATGATATCGTGACCCAAGGTTGAGCTTACAGTAGGTGGCCATATTGCCTCATATCAAGGGCAGTGTACGTTGGAAGACCATAGCAGAGACGTGTGACCGAACTATGTGCACGAGCGCATAACATGCCGCATTCCTTGTTTTCTCCCATTTTTGAGTGAAGCTAATTGATAGTGCCATCTGCCATCTCCTTTTAGAAAGCCAGTGCAGTGCCTTGGCTGTTGATGTGAGTTGTTTTGTCAAAGGAAAGAATTGAAAATGTGAGCGGTGATCTCCATGTAATACTTAGGCTTTAATGCCCTTTACCACTCATTCAGTGCTTGTCTGTGTTTATGTTTTCAGTGTTACAGTGTGATTTTATTTAGGTGAAATTTGTTTTCAGTCTATCTGCAGTAGTGCACTTAAAGGGCCAGGAAGGTTAGTGGAACACATTTGCTCTGCCTCTGACCTCACAATTCCACTGTAACAACAGTGTTCCGTCATTTAAAAAAAAACAAAACTTGTTTTGGTTTAAATTTGTTTAAAGATTTGTTTAAATTGTGTGTGCCAGTGTATGTGAGCGTGTTGAAGTCTCTCTGACCCTCCACACCCATTAGTGCGTTCTTCCACTAGCTTCTCTCTCGTTCCTGCTTCAATATTCAAGGGAGGATTGAGATCCATTCAGGTAATTTTGCAGTCTTCAAAAAATGCATTGAAAGACATTCCAGTAGCTCAGTGGTGCACCTGCGCTCCACTCTGCTCCCCAGTTCGGAGGATGCCAGCACCTATGTTTAGTCTTTTATGTTTAGTCTTTTTTAGTCTGTTTCTCTTTATTTCCTTTGGACTCCAGTGCTTTTTAATAATCTGTTTTGGACATGGTATGGCTGCTCCATTACCCAGGAGCCCATACAAAGGTTCATTTCTGCCTGCCTGCATAACTGCTGGAGGGAGGATTTTATGTCCAGAAAATGTTAAGATGGCAACAGCTCGGTGGGAGACAGTATGTGAGAATCACCTCTTAGGCTCATTTTACTGTTTCTCATGTAGAAGGAATTCCCTCACTATGTTCCCATTCTGAGCATCAAAGCCAACTGGGATGGGGATTTTGTCACATTCTGAATTCTAGCTCATGTCATATTTTGTCAGCATTGGCTTTGATAGACTCAGGTTATGAGTACAAATTTACATTCAAGATTAGTTGTCTTTTACATATATATCCCCTCTCCTGCAATCATGGCTAATTAGCTGCATCCGTCATTGTAATTGTTTAATTTTTCATGCTAGTTCAGTCACCCTTGTATTAGTGCCATGCATGTGAAACAGACTCTTGAAAGATTTTCTTTTTGTATCTTGCATGCCTAGCATAATAGGACATTCAAAATCCCTTGAAAATTTTAAACTTTTTTTTTTATGTATATATCTCCTCAACATTCCCAGTACAACTGCTGTAGAGTCCACGACTCAACTCTTGACTAAAGTCTTCACTCCGAGCGTCTGAGCCGGCTGCTGCGGCACACGCCACGCTGCTCTGTGACCCTCACTCTCCACTCCTCTCCTCTCCCAGCTTTTCCAGATCCCTCAGATGCAGACAGCCCAGCCTGCCATTCCAAGTAACAGCGCTTCCTTTCGACCCGTGTCCAGCCAGCCCATCATGATGTTCCTGACACCCATGCCCTTCACCTCATCCCAGACCGGCCAGTACTACGTACTCCAGTACTACGTGCCTCAGGTACCCAGAGCAGAGAAAAGCGCCTGTGCAAATATGTACACAGTGTAGCAAATGGGTTGAAAATCTGTCTATAAACAGGTTGGCCAGCAATAAATAAACTGCTCCTAAAATGTGTAGATAAAAATATGTTTTATCTTGGAAGCAGAAATGAGAAGTTCTAGTTTAGTTTTTTTTCAGTGTAAAAACTAAATGTTTTTGTATTTTTTGTTTGTTTACCGCTTTGAATATCTCTTAGGAGTGTCCTATATGAATGGCCATGTCTGGTGCTAGGCCCTTTACCTCTGCTGTTCTGTTTCATTCTCAGTATCACCACAGTGGCCTTCCTTACGTGGGACATCCCCAGCAGTACTCCGTCCAGCCCACAGGACCCAGTACATTCTACCCTGGGTTCTTTCCTGCAGACTGCCCACTAGCATATGGTGAGTTTGGACTTCCCTTTCTCTACCCCCACCTGGGAAACCCACATGCGTGCTCTCACCGATAAAGAGACCTTTCTTCTGGGTATTCCCGCTGGCTGAAACTGGTTTTTCGTTTGCTCTCTAACTGAAACCAGTGCTTTTTTTTGGTCACCACTAGTGGCAGGGCCTTCATACTATCCTGGCCAGACCATATACACCAAATCTCCATCCATAATAGTGCATACAGCTCAGCAGCCTCCACCCACTAAGAGGGTAAAGAAAACAGTGAGTATTCCCCCTGCCTCAGAGGTGAAATTAATTTAATTGTGGATTGACTTAATAGATGCAAATAACTTGCTGTTCGCTAAGATCCGTATCCGAGACCCTAACCAGGATGGCAAGGATATCACAGAGGAGATCATGTCAGGAGTAGCCATTAGCCAGAACACAAGCCCACCAGTGGGACGTCCCTGCACTACCCCTACTGCTCCACAGGTAAGCCATTCAGTCCCACAGCCCGAGCCCCTGATCGGCTGCAGGCCGCTGCTTCGCGTGATCCACTCCACAGGTCAAAGTACTCTCTCATCTAGTCCTCCCTCATAATAAGCTCTGAGCTGATTGTTTGGTTGTTTGGCTGGCTTTCATTGTCTTGTCCTATTAAAAGCGTCATACAATCAGCAACAAAATCTGATGGTGTAGTTTGATTTCCGGCCATTCTCTCTTCCTTCTTCAGTGATTCGGTCACACCGTTGACCCTCCTCCGTTATATTTGACTGGTTGCAGTAGCTTGTGTGATTGTGGCTGTTCTGATTTAAGAAGGCTTCTCAGATGTTTGTCTGTAAAGGGAACACTCACTACTGCGCCGTTGCACTTACTTTGTGTCCTCTTTCCCTAAATGGTAACAGTGTTCCTCTTTCCTCTCTTTCTCTATTTCTCCTGCCCATTTATTTAAGCACCCCATGCTTGTCTGCTATCTCTTGCTGTCTTTGTGTCTTCACCCCCCCCCCCCCACCTCCACACACACACACATTTTGTGCCTTTGCGGCTGGATCTTTTGCCCTCTTGTGCTTTCTCATTTCATCTCTCTCTCTCTTTGCCTCTTTCTCTACTCACTTCTCTAATTATGCTGTGCTGTGCTGTGCTGTGCTGTGCTGTGCTCACCCCCCCACCCTCATTGCCATTCCCCTTCTTCTGCATGTGTGTGCAGTATCTCTCTCTCTCTCTCTCTCTCTCTCTCTCTCTCTTTCTCTCTCTCTCTCTATCTCTCTCTCTCCATCTTTTCTGTCTTTTGCTAGTTTTTATGTCCACACCCTCATTATCCTCGCATTTTCTACCTCAAATCCCAGCAGCTGAACAGCCAGGTAGCAGAGCAGGGGAATGTCAATGTCGGCCTGGCCCTGGAGGCCCACTGTCCGGCGAAGGCTGCAAGTCCAGCAGCCGGAGAGGCGGTTGCCTCAGGCACGCTGACGCCCTCATTGCCTTCCAGCACTGCTGCTCCTTCAGGCCTCACTCTCCCAGGCCAGGCTGTTATAGAGGCAGTCCAGGCCTGTGGAGCCTCCACTGGGGCAGAGCTGAAAGAGACTGGCGAGGAGCCAGAGGTCTTGCTGGAGGATAAAGTGGAGCCCATTTTACAGTCCAAGCTTAGGCAAAGCTTGAGTCAAGGTAAATAACCACATGCATGACATGCTATGTTAGGACACTAAAAAGACACCAGACTGATTTGTTATGATTTACAGCTATTAGTTTATCCAACACCTGGAAGAAGCCAAAAGAGGACACTCCTGTGGGGCAGGCCCAGTGTCCTGACAGAGAGGTGATTCCTCTCTCCAGGTGCTCACTGTACCCCTCTCTGCATGCAGAGCCAGAGCTGAAGGATGGGAAGAGGCAGTATGATAGAGACTTCCTGTTGGCCTTCCAGTTCATGCCTGCCTGCATGCAGAAGCCAGAGGGGCTTCCTCCCATCTCTGATGTGGTACTGGACAAGGTAAGCCTGCTAAAACATTGGCCTTAGGGGACCTTTAAAACCATTCCATGGAGAGGGGCTGATGGACTTCGACTTGACTCTGTTGTTTTCTAGATCAAACAAAACAAGCTGCCCCTGCAGCAGGTGGGCCCTCGCATTATCGCCAGAGACCCAGGCTTCAACCCAGCCTCTGCAAACTTCAGCAGGGCAATTCCTGGAGGCAGGGGTGCACCGGTGGGTCTCTCCGCTCATCCCTTCTCTTCTGTCACAAATGAATGAGCGCCTGGTCATCTTATGTGACCGAGGTCTTTGTGACATTGTTACCGCCCATAATAAAGAGCACCCATTCGTTGCTTCAGCTGCTCAGTGTAGGCCCGAGACGGCTGCCTCCCCGCAAGATCATTACCAACGTGTCCGTGAATGACGAGGTGCAGCTGAAGAAGGCTGAGAATGCCTGGAAACCTGGCAGGAAAAGGGAGAACACCCAGAACCCCGAGACCCAGAAAACTCAGGTCAGCACCTCACTCCGCTGTGCCCTGTTTTCAGATTTCAGAGTCACAGCCTGTTATGGTGGGCTTGAAAGCTACTTAATTTTTTTTGCGATATGCTCTTCAAGAATTGGATATTTAAATTATAGAGTCGTTGTTTAATTGGGTGGGTGTGCGGGGAGTGTGCACGAATGTAGCTATGCAGGGGGACATTGGTTTCTAGTGTAAACAGGGGGTGTGATGATACTGAGGACCAGATCTTGTGTGCTTGTTGTTCCTTGTGTTGATTGTGGTGTTGATTTTGGTGATAGAGTATTGTAGATATTGTAGTGTATTCTGTGGATGATCTTGTATATATTATAGGTTAACACCCAGTGGTTGTGTTCAAAATATTCTTGCAAATTTGTGTGCAATTCAGCATTTGGAGAGATTGACAGATCTTCATTGCATTGTCTGGTCGGTAGGGTTATTATTGGATCAGATTTGGTTATTATGTATATATTTTTTTTGTTTGTAGGAGTTATATATTGATTAAATCTAAAATTCTTGTAGCTGGTTCTAATGGGTTTTCTTTTAATTTGAATTTGGAGCACATGAGGGGTTTTAGTTGATAAGATTTGATAAACTGTTTGCTGCCAGTGCTACACTTCTCGGAAAGTGTGATTGATGTATGATGCCTTTATCGGTCTATATAGCAAAGTTGAGTGATTTTTGTTCATGACGAAGTTCCAAATGGCAGAGTAAATATTTGGTGAAAGTGAGGAGTTAGTCATTATGTGGAAGAACTGCTGAATTTAACAAAAGATTGGGATCTTTGTAATGGAAAGCTTAGTCGGTAGTCTGTTTTCCTCTCCAGGAGCTTTTCCAGAAGGTGCGCAGTATCCTGAACAAACTGACACCGCAGATGTTTAACCAGCTGATGAAGCAGGTGATGGACCTCACCATCGACACAGAGGAGCGCCTCAAAGGCGTGGTTGATCTGGTTTTTGAAAAAGCCATCGATGAGCCCAGCTTCTCTATGGTCTATGGCAATATGTGCAGCTGCCTGGCTATGGTGAGTAACATGTTCCCATACATTGCTGCTGAAGTTCCATACAAAGGCAAATGCCACACAGAAGTGAACTCTGTTTGAACCACTCTAAACTGACATGGAGCTTTAATCAGCTTCTATTTAGTAACAGAACTCTCAACACTGTCTTATACCCAAGTGTTTCTCCTACATGTCTTTCCTGTGTAGTTAAAAGTGCCCATGGCAGACAAGCCCACCAGCACTGTGGGTTTCCAAAAGCTGCTGCTGAACCGCTGTCAGAAGGAGTTTGAGAAGGACAAGGTCAACGATGATGTTTTGGAGAAGCTGCGGCACCAGCTGGAAGCGGCCACTTCAGTAAGCAGCACTCCTGTCTAGTTTACCCGACTCACCAACCCACAGATCAGGAGAAAGGGGACTGAAATCGGCAGCAGTGCTGGGAGGCGGCCTGGTCGTTATCGGGTCCAAACGCGCTGTTTCTTGCTTTTGTCTTTGTTCTGGTTACTCCTCGCAAGGCCAGCGAGCGGGAGAGGCTGGAGGAGGATCTGGAGGAGGCGAAGGACAAGGCCCACAGGAGGTCCATCGGTAACATCAAGTTCATCGGGGAGCTGTTCAAGCTGCACATGCTGTCAGAGGCCATCATGCACGACTGTGTGGTCAAGCTGTTCATGAACCACAGCGAGGAGAGCCTGGAGCGTCTGTGCCACCTCCTCACAGCCATCGGCAAAGACCTGGACTTGGAGAAGGCCAGGGTAAGCAGGCCGCGGGCCTGGTCTGGGTTGATTTAATATTCTCAGCAGATGCTCAGCACTTGCATCGGTTTATCTTTAATATGTCATGTAAAGGTTTACGGCGCATGTGTAGATGAGTGCTAGTGTGCAGTGCAGCGGCTGTGCGGATTTTGTCCAGATTTGGTCTGTGTTGCGTTTTTCACAACAAGTACTTTACACATCGAAACTGGATGAAGAAGTTTTGGATATTGTATATTGACTGTCAATTTTGTCTCTAGTAGGAATGGCAGTTGTGATGTTGACAGTTCAGTCACCAACTAGTGTGACAGTTATTTGTGTTCAAGTTTCCTGGTCTTTTTTATTGTATTTTTTTTTCTCCATGCACGTTTTTAACCAAAAAACAAGCATGTTGAAATGTTGTTTATAAAAGTTTATAAAAGCCTGCACTCTGACTACAGGGTAGCCAACTAATTAGGATCATCATCTATAGTGCGACTAGCATGCTGTGCTGATATCAGTGTATTATTAGGCCTTGGCAATGATTTTAAAAGTGTCCAAGTTCATGTTGTTTAGTGAAGTTGTTAGTGTGGTTGTTAGCTCTGCTCCTACTGCAGCTGACAAAATGAAAGGCTTTTATTCAGGACTGGTCAGCTGTTAGAAGGTTTTGCTCTCACAGCCTCCTCCACGTTTGCCACCTCCTGCTGCGGCACCCTGGATTCCCCAAAGCCAAGTGCAGCTGATGACAGCACAGCTACACCCACAGTGGCAGTGAACTGCTTTACAGCACTGACCAACGTGCAAGGCAGCAGGGTTTACATAAGAGTCATAAACGTCTTGTGACATGAGTTCAGCTGAGAGCACACCTGATCGAATCGAAAGGTGAAGAATATCTGAAATTTGTCGACGTTTCTCTTACACTCTCTCTCTCTCTCTCTCTCTCAGCCAAAAATGGATCATTACTTTAAATATATAGAGAAGACAGTGAAGGAGAGGAGGGGTTCCTCACGCATTCGGTTCCTGCTCCAGGACGTCATCGACCTGCGACTGGTTAGAGACTCTGCCTGTGTTTGTGTGTTTGTGTTTGCCATTCCAGCGCATGGTGATGCAAAAGTATGCATCTGCTGATTTTGCTTTTCTAGAATAACTGGGTGTCGCGGCGAGCTGACCACGGGCCCAAGACCATCGAGCAGATTCATAAGGAGGCCAAACTTGAGGAGCAGGAGGAGCAGAGGAAGGTGCACCAGCAGCTGCTGTCCAAGAACAACAAGAGGCAAAGGTGTGGCCCTCAATTCCGTGACAGCCTTTTTCACCTGGCTGTGTGAGGCCGAGGACAAGTCCAAGGACAATCGACAAGAGGATGGACACATTTGCCAACATGTGCTAAAAGACAATACAATAATTCAAAAAAATAATAAAACTGTGTGACAAAGAAACAAAAGTTCTGACTCTAATGTATTTTTGCTTTTTCCTTTATGAACTGCAGACAAAACTATATTTAACATTTGCAGATGTTCAAAAGAAAAGACAGAGGTGAATATAGAAATAATATTATTTATTTTTTATTTTATTCTTCCTTGGCTTCTCCTGAATTCAGATAGGCTCTGCCCATTAGATTTCACTTTTTTGTTTGTTTGTTTGTTTTATTTTTTTGCTAATTTCAAACCAGTCCTAGGATTTTCACACAATCGGAGTGAAATTGGTGTCAAAATATTTGCAAGAGTCTGAATCTCAATAATTATTTAAACAAAAACCTGACATAAAAAATGCAGCTGTCCTATTCCAGTCTAATATTAGTAGTACAAATTAGTAGTACAAAGGTCAGGCTTTAACTTTAACTTTAACTAGCTGTAACTCCTGAAGGACATGTTCAGATTTCATGAAATTTAAAAGACTTATACCAGTATTGACTTTGAGGTAGCTTACCAAATGTAGCAGTTTTGTCAATATGGGGCATTATAATATGCAAATAACTGTTTCTCAATGACTGCTCTTCTGATCAAGATGAAATTTTGCATACTGCTTCTGTAAGCAAGCTGAAGGATTCCTAAGGATGACTCAAACATTGGCTAATGTTTTTCAGGTAATGGGCTAATCATAGAACTGGCTTCAGTGGACTTCTATAACGTTGATTCTTGTAGAAATAACTTTAAATTTAAATATCCTACTACTTTTTATGTTGCTGATGAACTGTAACACATTAGTCGTAGGACCTTTCTCCAATCTTCCCAAATTTGGTATCAAAATGTTGATGAGACTGAAACATGTTGATATTTGTATGGTATATGACACTTACATACCTATCAATCCTTCCAAGGTGTACTGATTCATTCAAAACAGCTGAAAAAAAATTAAGACTTCTTTGAGTAATTCTTATGAAACTTGACATGAGTATTGATTTATGGACTTTGAGCTAGCATGGGAATTATAGGACATTTTTGCCAACAGAGCCCCTCTGACATATGAAAAGGTATTTAAAAACAGAAAAATGAGTCAATCCTATTGTGTACCAATTATGCATGAGAAATGCAGTTTATACAGTGCAATACTTTGTGACTATTTCATAAAAAAAGTTAAATACGTTTCGTAAACCTTTTTTTAGCCTGATTTTTGATACCTAAATTAGTTGGGCAAATGCACCTTTCAAACAAGTCAGTGACCTTTTGATCTAGAGATACCTTTTAAATGTAAAAAATGCAGATCTTCTTGTAAATAATGATCAAAAATATGTGTATTTAACTATCAATCCCCAAGAGCAGGATTTTTATTAATAGGCTAAAACTTAGCCATAGAGTGTTAGATTATCACCAAACTTCAATGGTGTATATGAACATACTGTGAATGCAAGTACATTTGGGGTGAACTGACCTTCTGGGGAAACTATATTTCTTAGTCATGTCGAATCAGAAAAATAATATTTATATAAAGCAATTCAGCAGAGAAAATTGAGAGATTGGTTTCAAAATACAACATTCCTGGAAACAAAACCTCAAAACCAACCACAAAGGCTGGTGAACTTTATATGGGATGTCATCAGCAACCAAGTTGTGCAGATGTGATAAAATGATTGGACCCCTTAATTGCCAACTGCAGCTATAATAAATGTAATTCTAATGTATGTCATGAATTCCCTAGATGAAAGAAGTTAGACATTTCAATAGCAACACACCTCCCTTGATGAAATGACTGGGTACAGAAATTAGTTGACCAGAAAGGCCAGAAAAATAGCACAACCACAGCCTTCAAACCTGACAACAAACCTGCTTAATGCTGACAGTTTTTTTTTTTTTCAAATACAAAATACAGACTCACTCTCAATGAATAACCATTTGATGAACTAATGCAGAATATAAATTAAGACACTGACACAAGCTTTACTTTAGTTACTAAGCATTTAGGTTTGGGTGTTTTTAGTACTTGGTGGGATGGTTACGAGAAAATATTGGCATATTAGATAAGCAGAAAAATACTATGGATGGGTTCAACACATGATGTGCGTACTCGTTTGACTTTGGATCTATTGGATCACGCCAATAACTGTTGAAAAGAAAAATGACCACCTGAATGCTAAAACATATAATGGAAATAAATGTCTTATGCAATACGAGAATTATGGAAATTATGGACAAGAAAGTCAGGCTTTTTGCTGTTTTTTTTCAAAAAAATGTCCTTGACAGAACACAAGATATGACTGAATGAGCAAAGTTACATTTACATAGAGCCTTTCAAAGAACATACAATGTTTGAACTAATAACAGACACCTGTTCATTTCAACACAATGGGAGAAATTACTCTGCTCACAGAGCTTAGTAACGCGTTAGATCAAAATTCGCTGCTGCACTTTAAAACACTGAGCGTTTTTCTTAAAACACATAAAAGGTGCAAGATCACGCGTTGTCGTGTGAGCACCTCAGTCGTAAAAAGGGCTGAGTTGTCATGAATACGTTATGATCAGGAGTAGTCGGCCGTACTGCTGCGACATCCGGTCAAATCAACCGTCCTCTAAGAATCAGCGCAGTACTAGTTTTGGTAATAGCAGCATCTATGGACATAAACGGCGGCGAAACGGATGGTTTCTTTCTCGTCAACTTTATAGTCCATCACACCTGCTCCTATAGATCGGGATAAAATCTCCATACCAAAACCTCTGAGCATTGGCATGATGAAAATTTAGAGCACGCAAATCCTTCACTTCTGAAACAGCAGAAATTATGTAATTTTACGAAGATTAAAAAAAAAACCTCAACGCTAAAGACTGCTGTTGACGGAGTTTTAATGTAAATATAGCAGGTTGGGGAAGTGTAACGATGAGCAGTGTGTGGAAAAGAGTGAGATTTATTAGGGGCAAATCCAAAGTCCAGGGTCAAATTATTAACATGGAGAGTCCGAGAATTCATGATAAACTAAAGTAAAGAAAAGTGCACGAAGACAAACCAGGGATGCAGGCTATAACATTGGGGCGAGGATAAACATTCAGGCTTATATTCACATGCACGGAAGCCTCGATTAACAAACAGCAGCTGGACTTACAATAAATAGCAGGGCTTAAAAACATGGTCAAATGAGCATTAAACCAGACACAAGTGCAAATTATGAGGGGTGCAGAAAACGAAACGAAGGAATGGAACCACAACAAGGGAGTAAATCAAAATAAAGACACTAGACAGGGAAACCGTGGAGACATGAACGCTAGGAGGGTGGTCAGTGGTGACAGGAAGCTTGTTTCAGTCATGGATGTCTTTGGCAAAATGAATGCAACTAAAATGCTTTCCTCATGTGTCCTAATAACCAAATAATAACCAAGTTCTTCTTTATTTCTAAATAATATGCCTTTCGGAAATTGTATAACTGCTTGTGTTATATTACTTTCTTTTATTCAGAAACACAGGAGACTCAGGTGAAAAGTGTGATGGAAATTATACACTTATTATTATATCCTAAAACTTGTCTCACCTAATCGTAGTCATCAGTTTATTCGATAAATGCATACCTATTTTTATGTTTGTGTTTCACATGTTCCATCCCTTTTCTTTTCTTTGAAAGAAAAATTCCTTAACTTAATCAAAGACTAGGATTAAAAAAATAAAATAAAATAAAATCATAGACAGGTCAGCTGAGCCCACTCCCTTGTCGTAATGTCCCCATATTGACAGTTAAATACCACATATTAAATACAATAGACACTGGAGTGTCTTGTTTTTCTCTGAACATTCCACAGTGCATCTAGAATTTTAATAGTTGTTTATTTCTGCTCAGTTTTTCTGCTCTTATTTTAATTTGTTTTTGTCTTAAGGAGAAAAAAAAGGCGACAAACGAGACCTGTGACCCCAGGGGGAAATCATGGATCAGATGCCTCACACCAAGTCACTGTGTAAACAACACCAGGTTCATGTTTTAGTGTGAGGAATGAGTGCAGGAGTGTTTTGAAAGAGCAAATACAAACACTAACAAGAAGAGAACAAAGAAAACAGGAAGGAGAAGCTCCTTTCCTTTTTGAGTTACTTACTGAGATCATTCTCATAGCAAGTTCATTACACCTTGTGTACTTGTTGTAGTGCAGTTTGCTGTTTCTATATTGGCTGAGAGAAGGAGCAGACCTGTTCCATTTACATTTAAACAACAGAATCTTGTCAGTGGAGGATGTACTTTCTCAAACCTTTTTAACTGGTATCTCGCCTCTGTGTCTCTCTGTGTTCGCAGGACAGGGACCACTGCACGCCTCGCACCAGAACACCTTTCCAGTGATGACTCCCCTCGTGTGGAATTAGTTCACAGCTGTTTAGTCTTATACTTATCCACAACTAGGATTAGTCCATTTACTATTTCTTACACGTGGGGATCAAGAACATTGGAAGACGTGAGTAGTTTTTTGGAGCAATACAGATCAATACATAAAAACAGGCAAATGACCTGGTTATACTCAAATACATCCATAAACATATCAAACAAAGTAATGCTTAGGTATGAATTTTCTTGACTTCGTGACCTATTATGAAGCTTAACTTGTTATGAACTGACACGTGATAATGTTCACACATTTAGCTGCAATTCTTTGTTTAACTTCAGAGGGTTAAATGGAGCTCACCCAGATGATGGTGTTGACTGCTTCAAGGATTTTCACTAGAAGTTATATAACTGCAAGTTATATTACCGATGTCTAAGTGTATGCAGCGCAGAATTCTTTATTCGTAATGTAATACATGTCCTATTTAATTCTACAAGATAAACAGGTTGGAAAATATTTGTGTAAAATAGATTATGATTATTTTTGGAACATAAAGCCATGCAAACATTGTAAGTGGACATCAAGGAAAAATATAAAATAAAAGAATAGTATAGCATACAGTTACAGGGTATGCCTGTTTTCATTGATTACTAGGGAAGCTCTTTGTCTCCCTCTTGTGGCCATTGTTGTCTGAGCCAACAACCATATCAGCATAAGTGACATGAAGTTACAGAAATTAATTAAAACTAAAACGTATTTTTATAAACACGATTTGACAGTGTGTTTTACATATTCTGGTTGAATATGACATTTATGTGTACAAGATTATAAAAAACACAATCATACATTTACCTGATACTTATATCCAAAGTGACTTACGAGTGAGTATAACTTGAGCAATTGAGGGTTAAGGGCCTTGCTCAGAGAACCAACAGTGGCAACTTGGCAGCAGTAGGGCTGGAACTGGTAAGCTTCTGACTACATGTCAAGTATCTTAACCACTGAGCTACCACTGATCACTGCTGGGGGTAACCATAAATGTTATAATTTAAAATGTTGGATACTAAACTATTTAAAAAACATTTTGGAACATTTATTTATTTCATTTCCCCTAACCTTTGACAGCACGGCTCGTCCAGACCTCTGTATATGCATCTTCTTACCCCTTCTCTCTGCACACAAAAAATAAAACGCATTGAGAAGAGACTAATTGCACAAAGGATAAAAAATAAAATGACATATATAATGATAAAAGGAAAAGGTAAATAGATAACAGTAGATGTGTTAATATAAAATCAAAAGTCATCTAAACAGAACTCAATGCAATAAGTGTGTTTTGAGATGTTTTTGTTTTGCTGTTGGGTTTTTTTTGTTTTTTGTTTTTTTTCCTTTCAAGTGCTAATGCCATTATGAGTTGCTAGACCATGAAGACATTTAAAGACATTTAAAGAATAATAAAATAATTTGATTTTGCTGTAAAAGACAGATGTCATGTTCACACTGCACAACTGCACTGCTTAATGTGAGCAGACATCTGGCAGACACGCTTATCTATAGCAACTTACAGTTTCAACTATATTACAGAGCTAGGTCCATATAGCGGTAGGAGTTTGATTCAGTTCAGTTCAGCTCACTCAGGCTTTCATTTCTGTTTTCTTGTCTTCAGGTTTTGTTTCATTGTCCCTAATAGGTCCAACTTGTGCTTGTCTACTCATGTCTCACTGTCCTCCTTTGCTTGATGTCACAACTTCATTGATACCTAAAGTGAATGTTGGAAATATCACATGTTCTTTGAGTAGGAATCAAACATCATTGCTCTAATACACTGGACTGATAGTGGACTCTGCCGAGGTACACCTACCCCTGATGTTGTGATGTTACTGAGCCTCATCCTGTCTCAGATGCCTTGGCTACTCCCATCATCCCCTGATGTCCCCTGTTGTAGCCCACACCACCTCCTCCCCAACCAGCTACTCTCTGTTGCCCTTAATGGACGTTCTCTTGCGACTTGGGTCTCGGACACATGCACACAAGTCTAGAACCTCCAGAAAGTTGGACTAAACATTAAATGCTTATTTCATTTTTTAATTTATGTCTCTCTTTAAACAGCCAGAGGAGGATGGGACCCCCTTTGAGTCTTGGTTCCTCTCGACGTTTCTTCCTCATGCTCTAGGGAGCTTTTCCTTGCCACTGTCACCCTTGGCTTGCTTACTGGGGGCTTGGACTTGGACATTTGAAAAGCTGCTTTGTAATAGCACCTGTTGTAAATAAAATAAAATAAAATACAATTTTAAAAAGTACTTTATAAATAAATTTTGAGTATTTGATTTTTATATGTAATCTTAAAATGTATAAGATAACTAAAATTTGTTTTTTAATCATTACATTTTTTCACTTAAAACAAAAATATAATTTGGATAGTCCCAATAATCTAGAAAAATCAAATCTCATCATTACAGTGCCAACAACACATCAACATCACCAGACTTCAAAGCACTTGTCTGAGAGGAAGATTTGTATGCCTGTAATTCTGTTGTTGAAGAGCCTATAAAATCAAAATAGGCTTTTAAATTTGAAATTTTAAACTAAAATAAATACAGCCTTATTTTAAATGCCTAAACACACACACACACACACACAGTTACCTCACAGTGTGAATATTGTTGTTGGTGGAGAAAGTATCATAGATCCTCTTTGCTGACACATCAGTGATGTCATTGTGACTGAGGTTGAAATTAGATGGATTATAATTACCACATTGTTCAGGATTCCCAAACACACCTCCCTCTACTAAATCACCGTGTAGTAGTACAAACACCTGTGGATTTATATATCAATGAATTAAATTAATGAACGAATGAATGAATAAACGAATGACTGAATTAGCAAATGAATGAATAAGCAAAGCAATAAATAGTATATTTGTGTCAGTGGACCTGAGTCATTAATGGCCAGATAATTATGCATTTTGACATTTTAAACAAAATATCAATTCTTTCATTTCTTGTACACATGACTTGTTATCTATCAGGCATGAAACTGTAAATCATAAAGAGTCTGTTATGCCTTATTTCTCTTTTTAATGAGAACATGTGTTTCTACAAGCAGTCTGGATATTCTGTAGACCACAGAGATCCATCCTGCCAAGTACAGGCAGTGATCAGTGATCCAGGCAGCCAGTGAGAGAGGTCGTCATTTCCAAATAAAATCACCAAGAAAATCAAGCTTTTTGCTGTTTGCTTTTGAAAAATAAAGTCCTTGAAGGAACACAGGATATGACTGAATGAGCAAAGTTACATTTATATAGAGCCTTTCAAGGAACATACAATGCTTTACAATGAACACACACAGCTTCTATGTTCAGTCACCCTGCCGGATTTTGTGTTAAATTGTGAGAAAAAGAATAAAATGTGTTATGTTCTATGTTAGTGCTCACTGTGCACTCAACAATCAAGACTCTCTACACATCCCTCCTCCCGCTTGTCCACTCACTCCAGGATGTGGGCTTTGTGCTGGTGTGCGAACAGCATCTGCAGGCAGTGGTCAGTGAGCTGACAGTGGCTAAGGTCCAGTTCTGACAGCCCTTCAGAATGTTCCAGAAACAGTGCCAGTGACCTACAGGCCTGCTGGTCCAGCCAGGTCTGACGGAGGATCACCATCTTACCCAGAGCCCGGGAGAGAGCCACAGCGCGTCTCACACACTCCACATCAGTCCCCACACAGAGAAGAGACAGGAACTGGAGCAGCATGGCTTTATTGCTGCTGAACACACTCAACATTCTCCAACATGTAGAGTCACAAAACACTAACACACTCACATAACTACTAACATTAATGCTATTTACACACATTTTGTTTCAAATGATAAAATTATTTTCCCTTTTCCAGAATGTTTCCCTAGTTTGTGTGGTGTTGAGTCAGTGGCTTACTGAAGGGTGACTGTGTGTAAAATGGGGAAGAGTTGCCCTCACAGCCGTGTAGAGTGAGCTGTGTGTGTGTGTGTGTGTGTGTGTGTGTGTGTGTGTGTGTGTGTGTGTGTGTGTGTGTGAGAGAGAGAGAGCTCTCTGGATGACCATGGAGTCGACTCTGCAGTCCTCAGTGCTCAGAGTCAGTGTGTGTTTCTGTGTGTCTGCTGTGAGGTCCAGAGCAGAGCAGCAGGAGAAATTCAGTCTGTGCTGCAGAGCGAAGAGCAGATCTGTTGCTGCTGCCCCCTGCTGTAGTTCAGAGACACTGTAGCAGTGGAGCAGCCTCAGCAACAGCAGCCTGTCAACACGGAGAAAACAAAACACACACAGACAGTGGCAGGGCAGTTAATTTCAGGTTAATATAAATATTTCACCTAAATTTAACAATTTCCTCCAGAAAGTCATTTTATTCTGAAGTAAATATTCATGGATATTGCTGATTACCTGACAGGAGTCTCAGTAAAACCTAAGTGATGCTGGCACAAAATGACTTTTGAGGAAACTCGTGAAAAACACATAAACGTACATAAACGTTTATATAACACTCCCTAAACAGACCAGTTCTGTGTTAAAATTCTGATTGTGAGAAAAGTTCAAGCCTGAGACGGGAGACGTGTTAGAGCAGTGGCTCAATGCTCTCCAGCTCCGCCTTTGGTATGGAGGTGAAAAGCAGGCTGAGAGAGACTGCTGTGCAGTGCTGGAGGGTGAAGCGCAGGGCAGCACAGTGGACAGAGTCCAGCTCTCTGCTGTTCAGGTTGATGCAGTTCTCTGCTGAATTCAACAAGCTGGACACACAGTGAGCAGAGCCAGTCTGATAGATCTCTCTGATGATGGACAGTACAAAGCTGGAGCTCAGCCTGGGGAGAAGGCACACACACACACACACACACACACAAACACAGACACACATTTCCAGGTCTCATACTGTACAGTATAATTAAAGTGTTTGGACTGTTACTAACTGTGTGAACAATCTGAGCCACACAACACATGACTGTATTCTCTCACCTTCTGATCTGAAGTCTGGCCAGTACAGGCAGAAGGTCTCTGGGATTTTGTTACTTAATGTTGGGGATGTGTAGTGGTCCCATGAGCTGGTGGAAGCTCGTCTACTTTGCCGTAATGTCACCCTTTCGCCTTGCTGTCTGGATGCGTACTGTCTGTCAGACTAGCAATTCATCTACACTTCTCACAGATAAAACTGCCACTAATGACGAAGAATAAACATGCTGCATTCAGTGCTCTGAAGCAGAACATAAGTCATGATGAAAAAGCAAAATGTTAACATTACTTATGTTTGTGGTAGTTCCTTAGATATAGTTTGTGATGATAAAATAGTTTTCCATGGAAGTTGCCAGTTTCCAGGTAGAAAGTAGTTAAATGCAACAAAACATTTGTTAAACAGATAGAGAGCAGTAAGAGCTAGTATGCTGAAACTACCTTTTTCAAAAACAGGAAGCTTCCTTATGAAGGAAAGAGGTTCTTATGAACCTCAGCATTTTGACAGCAAGTATTAACCATGGCTATAAAACCATGTGAATAATTCAGTTATGGGATTAATCCACAAAATAGAACATCAAATCTAATTATTTGGCCAGTACAGGGTTATGCAATATTCCTTCATCTCAGCAAAATGGAATAGCTTGACTTCCTTAACTGATTAATAATTAAAAAATATCTTTCTTGACTATAAGAATATAGCTTAACCACTAGAAAGATTAAACATCCAGTGAGTGTGTATCCTGGCATGTTAATGTAAAAGGCAGCTCCTACTGGATTTGGGGAAATGTGAGGTTTAGGTTCATCTATAGTGTTAAGTATCAATGTGAAATATGAATATTGAGGTCAGCATCACGTAAGAATGTATATGTGTGAAACATCTTCGTCGCCATAAATGTTGTGTTGTTACATAATTAAGCAGTCCATCCAGTTTCATTTACTTGATTTATTAGCAACCTGTGTCCACTGTCTAACTCAAGTATTTTTATTTTTATTTCCTCCATGTTGTTTATAATAGGCCTACAATAAGAAATCCTTTTAACTGATTAATAATTAAAATATATCTTTCTTGACTTTAAGAATATAGCTTAACCATTAGAATGATTAAACATCCAGTGAGTGTGTATCCTGGCATGTTAATGTAAAAGGCAGCTCCTACTGGATTTGGGGAAAGATTAGTAAAAGATTTCAAGTATCTGCAAAGCAGAAAACTGCCTATTCAACAGGCATGAATGATGTGCTACAGAAGTAGTTGTTTTATTTGCATAGCCTAATTAATATCATTAGATCAAGTTCTATATTACCTATATTGTTATATTACAATTTTGCTTTTGCTTTTTTGCTTCACAGTTGTTACACATAATTGCTGCACCTGATACAAGGATAGGAATTTCAATTTATTCATACTGGATATAAGAATCATTAATGGCTGCTGAGTGAAGCACTTTCATTGAAAATTCATCCACCAATTTTTTTTTTTTTTAACCAGAAACAGGGCACATCAGCCAGGAATACATTCCAGCTCTGTTTTAGAACACTGGCTGTGATTCATTACATTTTGGCAATTGTGAAAACAAACTGGATGATACTTCTAAAAGTAATTGTGTTTGCAGTTTATTTGCACAGTTACATGAACAACACATGTAGTAATCGGATCTAGAAAGTTGCCAACCCTATTAAAATATTAGGTTTATAGTATAATATTTGAATTAAACAGACTAAGCATTAATCACAATCATTTGCATGATCATTAAATCTTGAACCAAAAATGTATCAGAGAGCTCTAGTGTTTTTCACAGACACACACCCAATTAAACTGTGCTTGACCATTTCTTGCCCTCTATATCATTCTCTGCAGTTTACTGAGAAAGACCTGACACTGGGTAATGCCATTGTCTATTCGAAGGCCAAAACAACAACAATCTTGGTTATCAAAGATTCACTCCACCCTGACCACAGCCTCTTCTTTTAGAAGCTATGAAAAAACCACCATCGCAGCTTGTGAGCACAAATCTAGCCTCTTAAAAATACTCGCCTGGAATTAAACCTAGTAGAGTTCCACAATGAGGTGCAATTTGTAAAAGGACGTCTTTTTCTCTCAGAGTTAGAAATCTGCAGAAATAAATACATCAGTTAAATGTTTAAATATGTAGGTTAGAAATCCAAGTATAAAGAGCAGATATATTATCTGTGCTAATTAATGAATGTATTTAAAGTATACATTTAGTAGGCCAAAAAATAGAACTCGTATGTAAAGCATATCTAAATATTTTTATTTAGAGTAAATTACATGCGACATTTTGAAGATTTTGATTTTTTGGCCCGCTACCACCACACCGCCTCATCGGGAACTGTTACACTTTATTTTTTATTTATTTTTATTTATAACTTAAAAATAATCACCTGGAATGTAAACCTAGCCGAGGTCCACAACGAGGTGCAATTTGTAAAAGGACGTTTTTTTTCTCTCAGAGTTAGAAATCTGGAGAAATAAATATATGAATTTATTACCCCCCATCAGTGGACCTTTAGAGTTTTATTATTAAAAATAAGACAGACAGATGAACAGACAAACGCAAAATGTATATATAAAATTTTTAAGTATTCGCCATCTGCACCATTACAGGAATAATGTGTGTGTGTGTGTGTGTGTGTGTGTGTGTGTGTGTGTGTGTGTGTGTGTGTGTGTGTGTGTGTGTGTGTATGTATGTATGTATCTATGTATATGGTTATGTGTGAGTACATGTATGTTGGATTGTATATGTACACGTATTAGAGTGTGATATTTAGCGTTTATGGATTGGCTCTGTATGGATTTTATCAAAGGTGTCCAGTCTAGATTATTGGTTCTGTTATTGATTAATTCTGAGAATTATTCTATTGATATATAGTCTATCAATAGATTTTTCTACTGGGTGACACTAATATTATTTTTTGTTTTCCAGTTCATGAGTATGTTTTTTTGTTTGTTGTTTTTTTGCAATAATATTTTTATTATATCAATATAATAATGTTATCCATAGTATCCTGTCATATTGGATGATGATATGTCTCCTAGGAGACATAAAGATGGTGTTGGATGGATATGGTTATTTAAAGCATGGGATATGTTGGTGATGCACTATATTGGACTGTTTGCACTTGTGTAGCATGTTGTCTGTTGCACTGTTGTTTTTATGTTGCACCATGGCCCTGGAGGAACATTGTCTCGTTTTTGTTGTGTACTTGTATATAGCTGAAATGACAATAAAACCTCTTGAACTTGAACTCGAACTTGATGATGACTTGCCAAAATTGCTTGATAGGTGTGCTCTGCCACGTGGCGTGAATGTAATCGTCAACTGTGTTTTGAGTAAAGTATGTACAGATTGCTGAGCTTGTGAAACCAATTTTAAACATCCAATGTGTAGTATAATGTACTCTGTATTATTTTGTACTGAATGCATTGTAGGTTAGTGTTGCTGTCATGTGGTAATGATTATTACACATTTTAATCCAAACTGCGGCGTCGGGGGCTGGTAATGAATCTTCCTCCCATTGTCTCGATGGGAGAGTAACTGTGAGATTTGATTTCACTATTATTTTGTATATCTTAGATAATAGGTTTTTTGTATTAAGAATGTTTGTTTATAAATTCTGATATGGATGTAGGTATCGGAATTGATTTTTGAACACATAGGTGATCTTAGCTGATGTTATTGTAGGAACTGGGTGCTCTTTATACCGTATTTTGGGGCTAGTTGTGGGCGTGACATGAAAGAAGTCTTATGATAAATATGTTTAAGGTGTGTAATGCCTTTTTCTATCCAAGATGTAAAGTTTAATATTTTTGTTCATGGTAAATTCTGGATTGTTCCAAATGGGAGAATGAATAGTTTGTGGAATTTCCACCAGACTGTTAGTGTCATGGCCACCTTCAAACTGTTGAAACATGGATATTTTTGAATATGAGTCTGGGCACATTTGAAACACCTGCCGCAAACATTACTGACATTATATCTTGTTTATGTGATTGGCTGTTTGTCTAGCCACAAGTACTTTTTGATTTATTTATTTTTTAATTTGGCAATTTTATATATAACAGCGACAAATGACATCTTAAGTTTTATGACAAAATGTGCAAACAAGCTGGCCTGAGAGGTGTGTAGCGGGATATGACTCAATGCATCTCTGGTGCTGCTTTTGATGAGTACAGTGTCATAAGTGTGTCTGTCCAGCAGCGCAAACAGTGGATACAGCTTCTTCTCCCGGAGGTTTCCGATAAATATGTAGATATGTTAGTATGTAATAGAAAGACAGCTGCCCATCCTCATAGTCTAGGTACATGCCCACAATTCCTGGGCAATTGTGTCAGGGGCAGAGGGGTCTCAGGCTTGGTGCAGGTGTACGACTTCTGGATGCTCCTCCAGAGCACCCAGAAACCCTCATAGTGGGTTTCTGAACTTGCTCAGACTCAAATCTGAATATCGACGTCCGAAAGGTCTTAGAGAGGAACAAAAAGCACAATTCATTTGATTAAATTGTTCCAGTATAAATATGGTTACCAAACATGCTTTTAAAAATATACTTCCATGTAGATGGTACCCTACAGGGTAGTGTTGGAACAGTGTGTATAGGCTTAGCGTCATCTTGTGGCCCCGCCCCCTCCTCAAATATCTTGGTGTTTGTGTGTTCGTCTTTGTTGCCACACCCTCTCGTGTCGTTCGCCTGTTCTCTGTTATGTGTAATCGGCTTGGGGGTATATATGTCTCGTGTGTCATAGTACATGTGTTGGTGTTTGAGATGTGCATAGTGTTTGAGCTTTGTTGTATGTTTTGCATGTTTGCAAAAATAAAAGTGCGTTTCATCGTGCCTCGTCCCTGCATCCTGCTTATCCTCGCAACGTCACAACTAGACCACTTTAGATGTAACTTAGAACCTCCAGTGACCTCTGTATGTGTTTCTTTAGTTGTATGAGCTCCACTGGAGGACTCTGAATAGTTGACAATGGAAGAAGGGTATATCAGATTCACTCCTTCTGCGTCGGTGTGACAGATTAACACACTGCATTAACGTTTAGAAATAAAAACATATGGTAAACACAGTCTAGAAAATATTACCATGTAACAATTCATTCAGTATATGAACTGTTTTCTGTGTCCTTATGTCTATAAATTAAAAGTAATAAAACATTTAAATGATAAATAAATTACAATGAATGTATAAATGTTCACAAATAAGAAACTACATTGGTCTGCACTTTTCTCCACAGATTCAAGGAACTCATGAAAGTTGGAAGCTATAGAAACACATAATACAGAATTATAGACTGTGTGAGCAGAAAGATCACTGTGATGTTCTCATATCTAAAGCACTCAAAGCATTGATGTTATGTAAATGAACTGTGATCTGATTGGTTTAAGGAAATAGATTCACCTACTTTGAAGTTCAAGTTTTTATCAAAAGGTTAGAACTGGTTGACTATACTTTGTCTGTCCTGCAACAGGAAATTTAAACATTTATATCCAAAGTATTATGCGATACAAATCAATTCAAGACTACCCGTTATTGACCGCTAGATGGCGGAAGATACGAAGAAATAAATGAGTCCAGCTCCTCCTGCCCGACTTTACGGTGAGACTCTGCTTTTACGTCATTAAAACGCTAAAGAAAAAAGGTCGCCATATTTGTAGTTCCACAACGTGAAAAGGCGTCATTTTGTATGCCGAAGAATGAATAAACACCATGCCATGCCTTGAAGTCGACGAAATTGCAATTTATTTAGCTAGCCATAAGAATAAGAATAGCTGTTTAATTTACATAATCACAAATATATTGCATGTACATACAGCTACATTTCAGTCGATCAAAATGTTTCACGTATTTATAACCGCAACTTTATGTTACAGTGGTCATATCAGAGATTTACCAATATAAAACGCAACAGGTGTCGTGTTCTGTAATAGAACATTTTAACATTTATATCCATATTACACATAAGCAAGGTGTAATATAACCATATGTACTGAACAGACATGAACAGCCTGTGTATTGTGAAAATACATGTATGTGTCTTCTACAGCAATTACTGTGCCCTGCACACTTTAAGTTTGGCATGAAGTGTTTGCTTTTTCCAAAGCAAGTAATATTAAATTATTCTCATAGAATAAATTTCACAAAGACATGGACTTCTCGGTTGACCGTAGAAATATGTGGGGTTTTTTTGTATTTAATTTATTTAATGCGAATCGTATGTAGGTTACCACTGCTAAGCTTCACCAATGTCAAGGTAAGACCTCGAAAGGACGCAGAAAATTATTTTAATAACAGCTTCTGCTGATTTATTCAATAACTGTATGACACCGTTTGAGTGTACGTACCGACTGAAAACAAACTCAAATTATTAGAGACACTCTTACTGCGTCTCCACATTGAAACATATCAGTTAGTTAGCTAGGCTGGCTAACTAGCTTAGCTTTATTAGCTAGCTAAGCTAATGGCGAAGAGGATTACGTTAAAGAACCCCCGGTCTACAGTTGTGCACATACAGGAAAATTAACGAATAGCATGGTAATACACGCATTTATTGGAACAGTTATGTAGCTAATATGCATTTGTAGTATGTGCGCCTGGCGTAGAAATGAGTCTTTGTTAGCCCATTAAGGCTATCTTAGCTAGGCTATTCCGAGCAAGCTAAGTGCTGGTTGCTATGACAACGGGCTTGGTGTATTTTGCGAGCTTGTCAGCTACATAAGACAAGTGTTTATCGCTTTACTGCTGCGGTGAACTGTTATTATTGTAACACTCTGCTAATGCCAGATGTGTAGAATAACTCACTAGTGATGTTTACTTCGAGACTTTGGCATTTTTAAGATGGCTAGAAAGCGAATGAGCCAGCTAGCTGTCCAAGCTAACATGCAACCTTCTGTACATCCCGGGTACTCCCAGCCCTTATCAGGACCCCACAGTTCCCTTTGAGAACTCCCTGGTATCACGATCATAACTTTGGACAACCAGTTGTCATTCTCAACTCATGTTTCAGATTTCCCCTTTGTAACATAGGAAGGATTCGGCCCCTTCTCTCGCAGGAAGCTACCCGGGTGCTTGTGCGGTCTCTTATGATCTTAAAGCTGAAGTACTGCAACTTACTACTTGCTGGTCTATTACTACTCTAGTACTTATTGTTTATTGCACTTATCAATGTTTAAGGTAGACCTTATGTATTTCATACTTCTTGTTAGGAACTGGTTCAAAGTGACAAGTCCTTCAGGTTCAATCTCCTCCAAGTTACCCTCTGCCCTCCGTCCTCTGTAGCCGGATCCGGGGAAGTCAAGAGATACTGACAACAAGGTAGTGAATCAAGAGAGTTCCACTTTATTGAGGAAAGCACAGAGTATATATGTGTCCTATATCTACTATCTAAATCTACAGGATGATGGGGAAAAGTGAGGCATGTTCTAAGGGTCTGCGTAGAAAGGAAAGGGACAAGGTTATTAAAGATTAGATGTTCTCTGCATGAACGAGCCACGAGCTGTTCCCTTGCCCGCCATTAGCCACTCCTGTGCTTAAAGAGAGATGGAGAGAGAGAAAGGGAGGGGTAAAGGAGACAAGAAGAGGGAGCGGATGACCTAGGGCGACCAGCTTGTGGTCAAGCCGCCATGTCATGGCTGATAGGCAGAGACCTTGCGTTGGGTGCCTGAATAGAGAAAGGCTCCAGTATCTAACACTTCTAGGCATCAGCAGTAATCCCTGTATTTCTACAGTATTCTAGATCATTGCTATATTGGACTCTAACCTATTGGACTGGCTAGGATGTATTCTATGAATAAATAACAAAGCACTTTTGTAAGTCGCTCTGGATAAGAGTGTCTGCTAAATGCAGTAAATGTAAATGTCCAAGGAAAGCCGACACTAGCAGGCAAACCGAGCATTGCACAGGCCATATTTGAAATTCCCACAATGCTTTTCTTACCGAGCGTATGTCGGGGCAATAACGTCAGTTGGTCCTACCAGACAATTGTCAGCATGACGAGAGTCTTTCATATCAATAAATTCTGACAACACTTTGAAAGTGATAAGCAGTGGTTAGCTCGAAAGTTATTCATAAACAAGCACGTTGAAAATTACAAAACAAGAGACTTAGATCAGCTGTTGTCTCTATCGATGGTGTGGGTGACCCATGTGTTCTTAGGATGCAGGTAGGGTCTAACGCCTTCTGTGCTGAGTTGCTGTTTCCATATTTTAAAAATAGAACGCATTGTTAAACGGCATCTGTAATAGTTAAGGAAAGTGCGTTATAAGTATAAAGTGTTACAGTAAGTGTTTTGGCCCCTGACTGCCATTAGGACAAGCCAAGACAACCACTCACTACGTTAGCTTATCTACTTGTTAAATCAGCCTGAAATTAAGATACAGATAAAAGTGTTGATTTTTATACTAACATTTTAACAACTTCAGCCAAAGTATTCAGAATGTAAATGTTTGGTCTAGCAGGTATGTCCCACAACTGATGCAGAGAGTGCATGTCATGGCAGAGGGGATTCATGTTGGCAAAATGCACTCCTACAAATTAGTCTCAAATACTGATGCAAAAAAGAGGCCAAATTCATCTGATGGAAGTAAGTCTAAAAGGGCTTCTTGATGATGTTACCCTGGTGACTTGCATTCTTTCCAGATGCTCAACAACCACTAAAAGTAGTGCATTGCTAAAAACTTCTACTTGTTGTGCTGGAGGTGTTGAAAATATGGTTTCCTTGTCATTGTCAGTCTGATTTTATAAGGTTCTACGTGGGTATCGATAGGAGCTGAAACTGTGCATGTGTTGCCCCTCTGAGGAGATGAGCCAATGAGGAAGATGCCCGTGTTCAAATTTGGCTCTAGACCACGCTTTGAGCTGGTGCACTTTGTCAGCGGTTGAAGTTGCAGCAGCATTGGCGGAGTGGGACGCAATGGTGAGAAGGAGAACGAGAAGGATCTCAGCAGTGAGAAGCTGAACAGCGGCAAGCAGCGGGAGGCCGGAGACAAAGCCTCTCCTCTCCCTTCTCTGACACAAACACAGTCACGTGTTATATACTCACATAATCCAAAATCTAGCATCTTTTATTTGCTGTTAGCTGGCGAAGAGTAATCAGTATAGTCAGATTCCTTTAATGTAAACACTTGGGAAAATTCCTGCCATGATACCACTTTGGACACAGGGAAGATCTGATAGTAAATATTCTGGCAGGGACAGGCCATGACGGCTTAGGAAAGTTTATAATGAAGGTTAATTACACAATTCCATAAAATATAGATTCAGTTAAAATGATCAAACTTTTAAGTCATTCACTTTTATTTTTATGTAGCTAACCCTTTCTTACCAACTTAGTACAATGACAGGAGTTAATCAGAAATGCTCTCATTGGCATTTCTGCTTGAATTGGCTTGACTTGGAAATGGTTGGCTGGAAAATTCCTGCCATGAGATCACTTTGGACACAGGGAAGATCTGATAGTAAATATTCTGGCAGGGACAGGCCATGACGGCTTAGGAAAGTTTATAATGAAGGTTAATTACACAATTCCATAAAATATAGATTCAGTTAAAATGATCAAACTTTTAAGTCATTCACTTTTATTTTTATGTAGCTAACCCTTTCTTACCAACTTAGTACAATGACAGGAGTTAATCAGAAATGCTCTCATTGGCATTTCTGCTTGAATTGGCTTGACTTGGAAATGGTTGGCTGGAAAATTCCTGCCATGAGATCACTTTGGACACAGGGAAGATCTGATAGTAAATATTCTGGCAGGGACAGGCCATGACGGCTTAGGAAAGTTTATAATGAAGGTTAATTACACAATTCCATAAAATATAGATTCAGTTAAAATGATCAAACTTTTAAGTCATTCACTTTTATTTTTATGTAGCTAACCCTTTCTTACCAACTTAGTACAATGACAGGAGTTAATCAGAAATGCTCTCATTGGCATTTCTGCTTGAATTGGCTTGACTTGGAAATGGTTGGCTGGAAAATTCCTGCCATGAGATCACTTTGGACACAGGGAAGATCTGATAGTAAATATTCTGGCAGGGACAGGCCATGACAGCTTAGGAAAGTTTATAATGAAGGTTAATTACACAATTCCATAAAATATAGATTCAGTTAAAATGATCAAACTTTTAAGTCATTCACTTTTATTTTTATGTAGCTAACCCTTTCTTACCAACTTAGTACAATGACAGGAGTTAATCAGAAATGCTCTCATTGGCATTTCTGCTTGAATTGGCTTGACTTGGAAATGGTTGGCTGGAAAATTCCTGCCATGAGATCACTTTGGACACAGGGAAGATCTGATAGTAAATATTATGACAGGGTGAGGTCATGACTGCTTAGAAAAGTTTATAATGAAGGTCATGAAAGGTCAGTTTTGACTAATTGCAAAAAACGCCATGTAAACATTAGAATGGGAAAGTCAAGCGGTCTGAGCGAAGCGAACTGCGAACGAGGCATGGAACAGACTAGCCAGGACCAATATTTTGAAAGGGATCAGAAGAGGATGACATCAAGAATCATTCTGATGATCAAGTGGCGCACGGTCAAGCAAATTGCAGCCAGATACAATGCTGTTGCTCCAACTAACATGTCTGAAGGCACACCATGGGTCCTCTGAAATCAGTAGATGTTTGAACAGAAGGGCTTACCTATGTATTGTGACCAAGTGCATCCCTTCATGCAGCTGCTTAAACTATGGCAGAAGGACACTAAACAAGACAAGAAACCCTGCCGCAAGGGTTGTATAATCACGGATTTGTTCCAGTATCAAGACAGCAAATTTTCAATGTTTCCCTGGCCTTCACATTCCCCAGATCTTAATCCTATAGAACATCCCTGGGTAAAGGTATAACAGGCAGTTTAGAACATGTCAGTCCCTCCATGTAATTTGAGAGAAAATATCCTATGAAGATTGGACCAAAAGGAAAAGCACATTTGGTAAATATGGGAAAAAGAAAAACGAAAAGACGAGCCCAGATCCCTGCCAGAATATTCACGCAGCTTGTGCTATTGTTCACTTGCTGCTGTCGGAAGGGTGTTAAGAGAAGGAACACGACCTCAGAGGATGACTTCTTTAAGGGTAAGTTCTGACCACAGCCACCACTTGGATGAACTGTGTGTGTGTGTGTGTGTGTGTGTGTGTGTGTGTGTGTGTGTGTGTGTGTGTGTGTGTCTGAGAGAGAGAGATCTACGTAGAAGTGTTCTAAGTATCTATACAACACTAATAAGACATTTTCTGTTACTTTTTAAACAGATACTAGAACAAAGTATTTAATGAAGAATTACTTGACTACTGAGGGAACTGAATCAGCCATAGTAAGTAAAATAGAACCAAGACAAATGATTTAAAGCCAAACTGAGGCAGGGGACAAAAGCCACAAAAAATGGAAAAACAGCTATGGTGAACAGTGATGCTAATTGAATGCTTGTACTTAAGTACACTGAATGTCTCTGAATATAAATTACAAATGCATTTCAACAAATGTTCGAGAAATTAATTAAAAACACTAATGTAAATGTATTTAGAATATATTTAGGACGCATACATTTAGCATATGCAATCTTTGTCAGTTACAGGAAAAAAAAATACTGTTGGTGGGTTTTTTGTTTGTTTGTTTTACATTCTCCTTACTATAGAATTAACAGTCGACTGTTCGGTGACTTTGCATGCTGAGTTGTAACACTGATTATTAGTATAATTGTGGCGAGAATCAAAATCAACACTAGCTAAAATGACTGAATGCATTGGAATTTATTATTCCAATAGCACAATTTGAATGGGTCTACGGTACCTTAGTGTGTCAGGTCCTGTTATTTCTGTTGAACATTTGATGCTTGGGGGCACATTTTTACATCATTAGGCTTGCAGGCTATGTGATAACGGCTATGCGATAAAAAATTGTATTTGTTTCCTTTCCAGTCCAATTCAAATTATAAATTACAAATGTATCAAAATGTAATTAAAGTCATATTTCAATTAAATGTATTTAAATACTGTTCAACAATATTTCTACTCATATCTACAGGTGGAACCTAAAGATATGAATTTCAATGAGAGGGATAAATGTATTGAGGACCTGGAAGCCATGTTTGCTAAAGTGAGAAAGTCTGCAGTGGAGCAGAGCAATCCTAACGCTTGTTTTCCATAAATTCTCACAATGCTATGAACTATGCATTTCAAGTAGATGTAATTAAATTTTGCTTAACACTGTTTCTCTTCATAGTTGGAGGCGAAACTGAATTATTTCATAAAGATGCAGTATGATACCTGTGAACATAATATGGGCCAACTGATTGAGGAGATGGAATCCACAGTTGCTAGAGTGAGAAAGTCTGCAATGCAGCAGAGCAATCCTAACACTTGTTTTCCATAAATACTAACAATGCAATTAAATATGCATTTCAAGTAGATGTAATTAAATATTGCTCAACACGGTATTTGTGTCTGCAGGCGGCCAAACTGTTAGGATTCGACGCCATACTTGCTAGGGAAAATATGGCTGCATAACCTCTGACAACAGCAATAAACAGCATTAAAAATACTCTGACATTTTTCAGTCTAATCCCTGCCTATGTTGCCTGCAACACAGTCAATTAAACCATGGATAGTAATTATATCTTATTTTTTTGTCTCACAAACATTCTGAATGTAACATTTCCTACAGCTTTAAAGATACAATCACCATACTTGGCACCCACACTATTTTTTTCCTTGATGTCCACTTACATCTATGTGGCTTAACAATCACAATTCATTTTTACACAATCAATTTCCAACCTCTATATATATCGCTCAGAATTCAACAGACACCTGACTCAAGTATTTTTATTTTTATTTCCTCCATGTTGTTTATAATAGGCCTACAGTAAGAAATCCTTTTAAAGGTGATCGCCATTTCTACCACTGTATACTGTTGAAGCATACAAGTTTTTATTCAGTGACAGATATGTCATTTTTGGGGATTAGGTACAGCGCATTTTGTTCAGGACATTCGCTGATATATGTTCTAAATGGGATTATAAAATAACTAGCTAGCTAGCCATGCATTTAGACAGAACCTGAATTGTGTTAAATGGAGATTTTTATCCCATGTTTTTTAGGCTGCGATATGTACCGCCTAGTATAAATAAATACGCAAGAATGCAGAGCACGAATAGTCCATAGTTTATTTTCCCTTCTATATAAGCCCGCAGGTTCATAGGTGACTAGCTTTTATAATGTCATGTGTAATTTGAGCATAATGGTGGAAACTTCAAAGAACAATATGGAAAAAAAGGAGGGTTGTTTACATAATTGCCCTTGAAAAAGTTTATAAGAATTAAACTCTTGTGTACCCCTCAGACATTCTCCAGAGGGTCCCTCAAAAGCATGTTTATATTTAAGTTGCAATAAAGCACAGGACAAGCTATTCTCTTCAACTAATTCTGATATCAAGTGGAAACAAGTTGTCAGGTTCTGGTCCGCACCCAACCAGGAACGCACACACAGACACGTACACACATATCCGCACAAATCACCTACCACGACCACTGCTCGGTTCACAATCACACACTTATCGACCATCACGATCACCTGCTACTAATTAAGTCTCTCCCTATTTAAACCCCTCACGTACCATCCTCCAGTGTTTCCCATTTAGCATACTGTGGACTAAAGCTGAGCCTGTCTTCATGAGCTTCCCCACATCTGTGTTTTTAAAACTTTTTGGCAGTGCTTTGTGTGACTAATATCCTGCCTTTTTATCCCTCACTCATGTCTTGCTCAGGTGTCAATATGTCACACAACTAAATTAGTGTTCTATTATTTTCTTAGTTTATACAAGAAGTACAAATATGTAGCTACCTAATGTTTATAATGTGTATTGTTTCTTATATTGTTAACATTAAAATGTAAAACCAAGTGAAAACATTTAAATGTAAAAACAGGTTTGACACTGCTTTGGATCTAGTGAAAATACTAGAAGCTGTCAACACCATGACCTGAGCAGACTGCATTTAACACAGAGAGAGCCAGAGACGATGTACGACAACAACCAAAGGTATTCAGATCTTAAGGGAATCCTTTTACTTAGTCTTCAATTATGCACTCCATAGATGTCATGAGCGACAGCCTCACAAGAAAGGAGGCCTGGTGCATGGCATGCAGTGGTGCCTATCATGCGAACACAGAGAGAGACAGAGACAAGGTAGCAGACAACAACCAAACGTGTTCAACTGCTGTCAGGTCTTTCTCAGTAAACTTCAGAGAATGAAGTACAGGGCAAGCACTTGAACATGCACATGTTCTTGCCTGGATACAGACACTTTGCCTCAAAGACAGTTGCCTCACAGGTTTGTTCCAAAATGACTTACCTTGTCCCTTATTCCCTTATGCAACAGGAATCGAAAAGAAAGGTGTGAGCAAGTACACCCTCCACTGACAAGCTCCTGTTTTTTAAGTGTAAATGGATTCTGTGACTTGAACAAGTCTGCTCCTTCTCTCATCCAATATAGAAATTGCTCACCGAACTACAATAAGTGAACAAGGTGTAATGAACTTGCTGTGAGAATGATCTCAGTAATTAACTCAAAAATGATAGGCTCAGAAGTGTTGATTTTTTTTAAAGTAGGAAGGATTTTGATATTTCAAGCTTGCCAGCAGAACTAGCTAGCCTAACCTGGGATGACAGCCAATGCACAGCATCACAGCTGGGGGAAACGGATGTGAAATGTCAGTTTAATCGGCAAGGCTCAAGGCAACAGGGTCCTGTCCCTTGACTTAGGTTGATCTAGAGGTATTTCAAGAAACTTCTCAAGCGCACTTTAGTGGCAAAGAACAATATTTTCACTTGAACAGGGACCTCAGATTAAAAGTCTGATGCTCTACTGACTGAGCTATTCAGGATAGAAGCAATATCAGAAACATTACAAGTGCAATGTCCATGTATGCAAAGAAAATTGAGTTCATGTGTATTGCATTAAGATGTCAATCTGCCTATGGAACATAACACCTCTTACGAGGCTCGATTTTTGCTCTCAAGCTGCGATGGTTTTGTCATGTTGTCTAAGAGAAGAGGCTTTGGTCGGTGGAGTGAGTCTTTGATAACTAAGATTGTAACTAAGATTGAAACTGCTCACCGCACTACATCGAGTACACAAGGTGTAATGAACTCGCTATGAGAATGATCTCAATAAGTAACTCAAAAAGGAAAGGCTCATCATGATGCATTAGCTAACAGTCGGCACTCATACACAAGTGTGAATGTTCAACATTCATTCAAGCATCTCGAGGTCACAGTCTGTAGTGTGTACAAAAGGAATCTAAAGGAAAGGTTTGAGCAAGTGCAACCTCCACTGATAAGAGAGTCCATTTGTTTAAAATGTTCTTTGATGTGAAGGTCATATTATTTTGCCCCCACTTACGCAGAACTTGATTGTTGGAAGAATACAACAGGGGAACTTTCAGTTGTACTTCACATGACTGACACTGTGTAGACTTTAACTAATGTACAGTTGTGTAGCTTTAGAGTTGTGTACAATTAGAGCAAGTGACCTAAGCAACATGTATTGCATACACAGTTTGCCTTAACAAACCTATCACTTCATCATGGTCAGAATATTTGTTATAGATACATGTAATGCTTCAGCATTGCTACTAGTTCTAATACACTCAAACTAGTGCAACAGAGTGGGTGATGGTAATGGTACTGTTAGAAGCAAACCTATATGACTGGGGTTGGGCTTCCACACACTGTCCCTTTCTCCCAATTCACAGAGCGGAAACGACTCGTTTTCAGCCTGGTTTTTTTTTTTTTTACACAACCAATTTCCAACCTCTATAAATATATCGCTTGGAATTCAACAGGCACCTGTTGCTACTGCACCTTTAAGACGGATGTAAGATAAATGAGCTCTTTTATGATTGGCTGCCCTGTATTGTGCTTCATTCAAAACTGACTCAGAGCTGAATTGCCTGAGAAAGGCAATTTAAGTGGGTGTGCTAAACCTCTATAGGCTGAATAGGCAGAGATAGGTAAATAAAGTGTTCTTGTGACATTAGAAATACAAATTTCAAAAGGGGCATTTTTGGCAGCTTAACTGACATAGTTAAGAATTTTAACATTTAAAATATATATATTAAATGGAGAATGTTACTTATTTCACTCTGACTGTAAAACAGTGCATATTGTGTTAAATGGGATTTCCATCCCATGTTTTTAAGGCTGCCTTATGAATAAATAAATATGCAAGAATGCAGAGCATGAATAGGTCAGTCTTCCATTCTGTATCACATACCTACCCTTGATAACACCATGGTAACTGGAAAAAAAAACAACCCTTTTTACTCAGTTGTCACTACTTCCAATAGACTTCACGCTAATCTCATAGAAGTCCACCCCTTTCCGTGTCCTCCGGAAACAGCACTTCCGTTGTGTTGTGACAGGATTTGTTCCTGAAGTTGTATGCGTTTTCTAAATTTGCACCGCATTTCTAAAGTGTGTTACCACTTTGATGAATATGCTTTGTGTATTTGCAGCACGATGGGTTTTCCAGGACACCGTAATTTATGCATGTTTAATTCCATCTTTTATTCACGTACTAAGCCCAACTCTATAGGCTAATATTTATAAAACCGAGATAACCATAGAAGCGTCTTCATCTGTGCTTGATACTTTCACGGAAAAACGGAACTGCTGCTTGTCAAGCTTGTTTCATCAGGTTTTATATCATCGTCATGACGTGTTTGAATTGATCCCAGGCATATGCAGTCCTCATCAAAATCCATGCATGTCCTAGGCTGTGAGTAAGGTATGTTCTCTCTCTGGTCACAGTTGGCAAATAAATTATGCATATAGATTGTGGGGAAAACACTTTAGCACGTGTTCTCCAAAGAAGTGTCTTAATATGAGCTATCTAGCTAGTTCCAATGTCAACTGTAGTCATAACACTGGGTTTCTCTCTGTGCTCAGGTGTCTTATTCGCATGCCAGTAACATGTTAGCGATATTGCAGTAGTGTGAATTTTTATGTTGCCCGTGATGAAAGGTGACAGCGAATAAAAATCCAAACATTTTTTTTTGTTCAGGTCTTTTTAACGGTCATAACCGACACATATTTATCTAACAAAAAAATCAGGTTCCTCTAAATGTGTGGAAGAACTGCTGTGTATATTTTTGTTTCCAGTGGCCTGAGTACCTAAAATAAGTCACCATTTTAGGAAGCAGGAAAGCAGGGCTGCTTACAAACATGACATTAGTAAATTATTTTTGGGATATTTTTATTTATGATTTTCCCCTTTTTGTTGTTTGTTTGCTTTTTTACTTTCATTTTTTGTAGGGACTGTGATATATATTTTGTCATTTGAATGCATAATATAGCTTTGGGGCTCCCACAGACACTTGTGTATATAAACATATTAGGGGAGATTTTTTCATTGATTTGTATATGTTTGTGAAGGAATGCACATAGTTCTCATGTTTGACCCACTTTAAATATATTTTTTGACTTGTATCAGAAAGGAATGCAAGCGTTTATTCATATCAACATTTTCCTTGCAGAGTCATTTCAAAGACGATGCAACAGAATAGTTTTGCTTTTCTATTCTGTACTTTGTTTATTGACAGGTAATTCCACCCTCAACTTTTTAGGGTGCCTCCCCATAATTGCTCAGCTCTTCTGTGTAATAAAAGCAGGATTGGTTTGTATATCACATTGGTGTAGGTCGTTTTCACCTGTTATATAAAGAACATTCTAATGGCTTTGGGGGAGACAAACCAAATTAGTCCTTTATAATTGTAATTATATATTACTTTGCTTCATTAGAAGTTTGTGATTATTCCTGTTATTCATCAAGTTAGGTACCGTGATTTACTGGGGTAGGTCAAATTAAAAGATAATTGCCTGCTTATATTAGGTAAGCAAAGTTTTTTATGTCATAGTTTTCACTTACTATGATTGGGACAATACATCTTTTACATGAGGATGGATTTTATCAAAGCTTATAGGGATCTGTATGCCATGCATAGGACGCTTATGCTTTATTTAGTTCACTAAATACAAGCAGTTCATTTTTGTTTTAAATGTTGATGTTCCACCTGCTCCATCAGACCCTCTGCTTTGACACTATGTCCACCTGGTGTACATCAGTAAGCACAGCCTATAACAAGGTATGTCTTAGCCACTTGTAATCTTCTAAGCATTAACATTCACAACATTTTTATGACAATGTTAGTCTTTATAGTTTCCATAACTAGGTGCTTAATTGAAATCAGCTCCAGTGTTTCATGTTGATGTCTTTCATTTTTCATACATAGTCATGTATATATTTGTGACATGCTACATTTGTTACTGTTTTCACTTGAACAAGGAAAATCATACTCAAAACAGATATATAAGTGGACAGTCAGGGTGAAATAAGTAACATTCTCCTTTTAATGTTATATTTTAAAAAAAATATTAAAGGTCTTAAGTATGTCAGTGTTTTCGTTAGTCTTTTGGCCAATGTTTTTTTTTAAAAGAGATAAGGAGATACCAGAACAAAATAGATAAGCAAATAATAGAGGAAGATGGCATGGGATGGAGGGATGGAGGGATGATAAAAGACAGGGGTAGTAACGGATAATTTATTCTATTCTCTCAGCTATTCTCTTTAACTAATTCTGAAGTCTGCATCTTTATTTTCTATTTGAATGTTAACTTTACGACTATCTGATTGGGGATTTAGGAACGACACTAGCGTTGATTTTGATTCTAGCCACAGTTCTAGTAATAAGCAGTGTTACAACTCTGCATGCAAAACTACTTTTAATATTTCCAAATGTGCATTAGACTTTACAGTAACCTAAGACAACCCTTTTGCATGAAGGGAACTGGTAACTATGCTCACACTCCATAATGTGCAAAAGATATTTAAAGTGTAGGACAGTCGAAGCATTATGTGTGCGTGTGCGTGATGTTATTAACGTGACAGTAAAAGCTTACCATTTTTAAATGGGGGCTGATCGACTTTCCACTTATGCAAGACTTATGTCAAGAGTACATGTCAAAAATTAGAGACGAAATGAGATGCTAAATGCCGCAATTAGGCATACAGCAGTCAAAGGCAATTTGGAAACACACTTAGAAAACAAAGATCATGACCTTTGATCATGATCAAACTTTCAAAAAGCTTATCAACGTGACGAGAATGTGAGGTTTAGGTTCTATAGTGTTACAGTATCAATGTGAAATATGGATATCGAGGTCAGCATCACGTAAGAATATATGTGTGAAACATCTTCGTCGCCATAAATGTTGTGTTGTTACATAATTAAGCAGTCCATCCAGTTTCATTTACTTGATTTATTAGCAACCTGTGTCCACTCTCTAACTCAAGTATTTTTATTTTTATTTCCTCCATGTTGTTTATAATAGGCCTACAGTAAGAAATCCTTTTAACTGATTAATAATTTAAAAATATTTTTCTTGACTATAAGAATATAGCTTAACCACTAGAAAGATTAAACATCCAGTGAGTGTGTATCCTGGCATGTTAATGTAAAAGGCAGCTCCTACTGGATTTGGGGAAAGATTAGTAAAAGATTTCAAGTATCTGCAAAGCAGAAAACTGCCTATTCAACAGGCATGAATGATGTGCTACCGAAGTAGTTGTTTTATTTGCATAGCCTAATTAATATCATTAGATCAAGTTCTATATTACCTATATTGTTATATTACAATTTTGCTTTTGCTTTTTTGCTTCACAATTGTTACACATAATTGCTGCACCTGATACAAGGATAGGAATTTCAATTTATTCATACTGGATATAAGAATAATTAATGGCTGCTGAGTGAAGCACTTTCATTGAAAATTCATCCACCAATTTTTTTAATTTTTTTTATTTATTTTTTTTTTTGTAACCAGGAACAGGGCACATCAGCCAGGAATACATTCCAGGTCTGTTTTAGAACACTGGCTGTGATTCATTACATTTTGGCAATTGTGAAAAGAAACTGGATGATACTTCTAAAAGTAATTGTGTTTGCAGTTTATTTGCACAGTTACATGAACAACACTGGTAGCATAGTCAACAGGCTTGATGGTTTTCCAGTGCACGACACTGTGATACCAGGGCTGGCCCAAGCCTGTTTGGGGCCCTATGCAGAAATCTGAGCTGCCACTGACATAACATAGGTAAAAAACAAATAGAAATAAATACATGGTCTTTGGCACCCTCTTGGCGGCCTTAGCAGGCTCTCATTTTGCTTATACGGCGGGACAATTGTTCTGCTGTTATCCTACCTATTGAGCAGTCCTACCTAGATTTAATGTACTTATGTACATTACCCTTAGTCCAGGTTTCTGGTGTTTATTTTAGATGCATTTTTGGTTGTATATATTATAATTAGGCTACTGTGGACAATTGTATACCGTATAGCTACAGCACCTGTACTTCACACACATGTAGTAATCGGATCTAGAAAGTTGCCAACCCTATTAAAATATTAGGTTTATAGTATAATATTTGAATTAAACAGACAAAGCATTAATCACAATCATTTGCATGATGATTAAATCTTGAACCAAAAATGTATCAGAGAGCTGTAGTGTTTTTTACAGACACACACCAAATAAAACTGTGCTTGACCATTTCTTGCCCTCTATATCATTCTCTGCAGTTTAGTGAGAAAGACCTGACACTGGGTAATGCCATTGTCTATTCGAAGGCCAAAACAACAACAATCTTGGTTATCAAAGACTCACTCCACCCTGACCACAGCCTCTTCTTTTAGAAGCCATGAGAAAACCACCATCGCAGCTTGAGAGCACAAATCTAGCCTACATAACATCTACATGACAAAACTCTCGAAACGTTTCTCCAAAAGCACTGAATGTTATTCTAACCATTTATGGCCTTTCTCCATTCATGTACACAAAGTCCAGTATGATTCCAAATGTCATCAAAAGATATATCTGTTTGTAGCTGAACAACTTATACAATGCGATCTTTCTTCTTTGTGTCAAATGAACTTAACAATTGAAACATCCAAAACTGGCTGTGTTTCTTGCCAACATACTGGTGTTTGGACATGTGGGATTACTTGCATGTCGCTTTCAATAACTCAGTTGGTAGAGTAGAAGTTAAAACTGTCATCCTTAGGCTGTCGGCTCAACTCCAACTCACACAAACTTTATGTTTTAATGCAAAATCTGTCATTTTATATGAGCATAAAAAGGTTTTTTCCTGACCGGGAATCAAACCCGGGCCGCGGGGGTCAACGAACCGAATCCTAACCACTAGACAACCAGGGACAAAGCTACTGAGTTTACATGACAAGACCATTTTTCAAAGTCTGCACTCCTACTATTCTAACAATGTTTGGATGCATACTGGACTTGGTATGCATGAGTGGAAAAAGGCCATAAAGCGAGTTATTTATCTTTCTCTTTGTTCTACAAAAAAATGAAGTTTGCAAGAGTCAGGGCTCTTTTTTACCATCTGGGAAAAGAGGGAACACTGGTGTCACTAACACATGGAAAGAGCTGTTATAGTATTCCCCATTTGTCTCCTTAATGTTTCTGACATTTTAGCCACTCATTTCTCTCTCTACATGAAAACACTCTAGAAAACTTTCTCCAAAAAAATACGGAATGTTATTCTAAGTACACAGAAAATAGTCTTTTCCTCCCCCTTCTGATGTGTGAACTTATAGACGCCCTTGATTGCACGGTGTCTCTGTAATTGACAGGGGAGAGAGCGTATGCCACTCCCTCTCTCCCTAAGAGTACAGCCAATTATGCTCTTCTAGACTCTTGGCCACAAATGGCTGTGACACCATCAGTTTCAAAGTTAAACACAACTCCTATAGTACTAATAAAAGCTTCACACTCAGCTCAGCTGGGGCATGGCAGACACTGAAGGAAACTCCTCACTTCACTCTCTTCATCTGACCAGTCATTAAGCTCCACTGGTTTCTTCACTGTTTGGAGTTTCAGCACTTCTAGCACTTGTAATATTAGAATAGAATCCCATTATTTACTAAAGGTAAACAGAAATGTACACCGGTACACAGAAACTTACTGTATGTAAGAGTGCAATAGTTCAAAGCTGTATTAGTGCAGATAAATACAACTACAGTGCCATTGCAGCTTTTAATGCTGTTTCAGTATCAGGGTCTTCAGGAAGGCTCCACCTGGCAACCCTGAAGTGCCTTGCTATGCTTAAAACTACACACACACACACACACACACACACACACACACACACACACACACACACATACACACACACACACACACACACACACACACACACACACACACACACACACAAACAAACACAAACACTTAACAAGGTGAGTTCTGCTTATTTGTTAAGAAGGCTGATCGCCATTTAAAATTAGATTTCACAAACTGTAATTGTTACACTGGTGAGTTTGAGGTAGAGATGCACTTTCATTAATACTGCTTACACTGTGTTTCTTTACAACACGCATGGACGTGTTGAAGCATCTCATATGCATGGAACACTAATACTCAGAGCATTGGAAGGTTGAAAACAGAAGCTATCTGGCTCACACAATGTTTTAAATGTGCCAAGGGGTATTCCAAGTGTGGCCATCCTTGAGTGGAGTGGAAGATAAATATGTTTTTTTTTGTATTTCAAAGCGGCTGTAAGAGTATAACAGGCAGTTTAGAACATGTCAGTCCCTCCATGTAATTTGAGAGAAAATATCCTATGAAGATTGGACCAAGATTCCTGCAGAGTATTTTCAGCACATAGTGGAAACTATGCCAGAAAGAATTGCTGCAGTTCTGGAGGCCAAAGAAGGTCCAACATGCTATTACATGGGTGTACTTAAGCCCACTGTGTCCTATAATAGGATATTGCTGGAATGTATGTGGATGTTGTTGGAATGGCCGCAGAGTTGCGGCAGCAGTACAGGTAGTCTGTCATCCTTTCCCCATCCGAGTGAGTTTGCCCTATTGCACGGGGTCGAGTTATGATGTGAATGTTTAATTACACAGGATGGATTGTGGGCGACAGAACCGAACAGCCTTCAGGATTCAAGTAGAGAAAGGGGAAACTTCTCCAGCCTTTGAGTTAATCACAGGACTATTGCATAGCAATTAGGGATAACAGAACAGCTTTCGGGGGGGTTTGGGTGGGTTGCCTTATCCGCCCCTTTAACAGAGTAGTCACAATTCAAATTTCCCTTGTTCCATTGTTTACAAGGCATTATACATGTGGTTTATTTATAGTGCACGGAGTAATATGCAGCAAGTCTGGTCTGTCTGCTTTGGAAGAGAAACATTTGGCCAAAAGAGCAAGACACAGCCAGGAGGATGATTGGTAAGAGCACATCATAATATGCACCTTAAAGCTGTGCTCTACAGCTAGGTCCTGTTCCATGACTGCATATATAAATTTACTACTGACATTGCCATTTATATCTGGCCATTTACAGTGCACTCTTGCTCAGTGCAGCACTTGAAGCTGATTTTCCATTGTGTAGTTATTATGTTCAAGAGATGTTTGACCCGGTCAGGGTGACACACTTTAGTGCGGGCAGCAGTATCCTAGAGGACACTACAGACAGTGACGGAGACATCTCAGAGCGCGAGGTGAGAGGTTGAGTTTTTTGTTACTCTCTCTACGACATACTTTTCATGCCAGGTACTATTGTCCAGTTCAGCCCAATTTAATTTACTGCCTTGTATTATCATATATAAATTGCTGAACATCTTATCACTCAGTTTCAAACATCCCCTCAGCTGTTTTAAGCCATTTCGGTGATTCAGAAGTACTGCTAAATGGATGTGGTGGGAAAATGAGAGCACATCAAACACAGACAGCTTTATGCATTGAGTAGTAAAGAGTAAAAGTTTATTGAGTTTGTAAAGGGAAAGAAATGTGAGTTCCACCTTCCAACTATAACTTTTCTAGGATACGTGATCAGCCATGGTGAAATCACTACGGATGATAAGAAGATCAAAGCCATCTTCCAGTGGCCCATTACTATTATAGTTAAAAAACTCCAGAGATTCTTGGGATTTGCAAACTTTTACCGATGCTTCATATGGAATTTTAGCAGCATTGCAGCTCCTCTCACAGCCCTCCTGAAAGGAGCAATGACCAAGCTACTTTGGAATCAGGAGGCTGATCAAGCATTCAGGAAACTGAAAGAAGCTTTTACCACGACTAGCATACGTCGACATCCTGATCCTTCCATTCCATTTGTCGTGGAAGCTGATGCTGCTAACATCGGGGTAGGAGCTGTACTTTCACAACGATACGACAAGTCCAAGTTACAATAGATGATTAAATAGACAAGTGTATATAAAATAGATGATGGAATAAACAGGCCATACAAGACACAGTCATCCCAATGGAATGTCTGTCGGGAAAACATTACCTACCTTGTGCTGTGACCATCTGTTGAAGTGGGCTCATTCTTCGCTGGTTCAGGGCTATGACAAGCAATATTTATAAGTATGTTTCTTCATGTTCAATTTGCAGTCAAAGCAAGATGCCTAAGACCCTACCCACAGGAAAGCTCATGCTTCTTCCCGTACCAGAAAGTCCTTGGTCTCACATCACCTTAGATTGCGTTACTGACCTCTCTGTCCTCACTGTAGTTGATGGATTCTCCAGGGGTGTGTGGTTCATTGTGTTTCCGAGTATGCCTACAGCCTGCCAAACTGTGGAAGCCTTGTTTAACCAGGTGTTCCGTATATTTGGCATCCCAGAGGACATAATATCATATTGGGGACATCAATTCACATCTCGAGTTTGGGCTTCCTATATTGAACACATCGGGGTAGCTATTAGTTTTACATCCACAGTCAAATGGCCAATTCCTACATTGTTTTTATATGAACAATCCATCAGACCGGTCCAAGTTCCTCTTATTGGCAGAAATGGCCCAAAATTCACTTACTAGTTCATCCACTGGCTTGACTCCTTTTTATTGTATTTTAGGTTATCAGCCTCAAATGTCCCATGGACTTCCATATCAGCTGGTTTCCCCGCTGTGGATGAGTGGATGCAGCGGAGCGAAAGGGTATGGGAGGAAACAGATCAGTGTATTGTATGAGTTCTCTGAACGTATAAGGAAATTGCGGACAGGCACAGAGGGGAGAACCCGATATACCAACCTGGTGACAGAGTGTGGCTCTCTACACAGGACTACCGCAAGCCGGGGTCATGTCGCAGGTTAGGTCCCAAGTATATCGGTCCATATGAAATTACCAAGCACATTAATGAAGTCACATATCAACTCAACTTACCTGCTCACTTTTGTGTTTTGAGGTCATTTCATGTGTCCCTTCTTAAGCCTGTTGTTCCTGTTGTGGCCTTTGGATGAGATCACCCCTGAGGTCACTCCTGTATTAAGTATGTTGGTTGCTGTCATTAGAGTGTATTGTTTCTGAAGGTTTTTTTGCATTATGCAATGCCTCTTCGCAGAGTGTGATTTTCAAGAACTTTAGTAAGCAGATGACTTATTTGCATCACCTTTTTTGGTAGGACAAAGCCCATCCATGAGCCAAAGGAAGCTGAGGTAGGCCCCATTCCATGAAAACACAGGGAGTGTGTGAACCAGGATACCAACACAAGCATACATGCAAGCTGACACCTACCCTCCCCTTGTCCAGTGGTTTGGCCAGTAGACAACTAATGAAAAACATTTCAAAAGCGTTTATACAGAAGCCAATGTTCAAATGGCTCTCTGTGCAGTGAGGAAACATATCATAAGGAAGTGCAAATTCCACTAAAGTTTAAGTAGGATCACTGAATTCAAAGTCTAGAGCACTATTACACTATGACTTCTAACAATAGCGTAAAAACAGTAATGTCATTCGTTTTTAGGAAAGGAATGTAAAAGTTTATGAAATATTCTTAAAAAGAGGACAGTTTGATGAGGAGCTTGGTCTTGCACAGCTACCAAAACCCAGGACTGAACTAGGAGTCTTTTGATATTCAATCTAACACTCACCCAGCTGAGCTATTTCAGCTAGTGACTAAATACTTTTGCCTGGTTTCGATCAAAATGTTACCAATGAATGTAGCTCATGTTCATGTCAGAGGAAACTGTCACCTTTATCCCTGGTGAGCTAGTGGCTAGGATTCTCTTTCAAACTTAATTTTTATGTGGAATAAAAAGAAATATGAATACCTCTCTTTATGACCTCCTAATGCTCATGCATACCAAGTCCAGTATGCATACAAACATCGTCAGTATACTAGGAATACAGAGTTTGAAAAATGTTTGTCAGAAGCATCTGAGCTTTATTGCTGGTGGGTGAGTGGCTAGGATTCAACACTTTCACCACTGCGACTTGGGCTTGATTCCTGGTCAGGGGATGCTCTTTTTGCTCACTTAAAAAAGAAGCTTGTATGTGAAAAAACAAACTTCCTTTGAGTCAGATTTTAACTGACAGACTAAGGATAACAGTTTTAAATTCTACAGTCCTCCACTCTACCAACTAAGCTATTGAAGGCAACAGACATGTAATCCCATAAGTCCAAACACCAGTATGTTGGCAAGAAACACGGCCAGTTATGGATGTTTGAATTGTTAAGTTCATTTGACACAAAGAAGAAACATTGCATTGTACGAGTTGGAGATGTTCAGCTACCAACAGATATCTCTTGATTACATTTGGATGCATACTGGACTTTGTGTACAATCAATAACTACTGGTACTAACTCAAAGTATGTTTCCCCCTTCAGTTTTATTTTATGCCAGAATAAAGACTTTCTGTCTTTAGAATTCTACATGACTCAAACTGAGATGCAGCAGATCACTTAGCTAGAACAAAGGGTCTTGTACTACAATAATGACTTTTGCTTTATTGCCCATAAGGTCCACCTCTTTTTTCTTTAACCCTCAGATCATCCCGTAGATGTTAGAATTATTCTAATGAAATTATAATTAACATTTAAAAAAATTCCTTAACATCACTCTTAAAATAACTTTTACCTTACAAATGATTTCTTTACCAGCAAATTTGAGTTGGTATGAATTCATCTATTAATTTTTCGTTATTATTTCATTAAATACATGCCCCCCCCGCCCCCTAAAAAAAGAATAACAGTCCAAATGAAAGGTCTAAATGAATCTTTGCAGTAACAACAGTCTTTTATGCTCTTCCAACCACCCCACCTCCCCCCAGTGGACACACCATGCTCCAGTACATGATTCTGGAGTGCTGTGCTATCTGTGCTCCCCACTAACTCTTCCTACCTGCTGGGGTTTCTCCTTCCTGGACCTGCCTTAAAATGCTTAAAATGACAGCACCTTGCCCTCCATTTACCTGCAACATTCTGCACTGTCACAAACAATATTTATGTGCAGATTAGCAGATGAACCTCACCTGGATGATCCACATTTCATTTCTTTGTACTGTTATAATAATGAGTTACTGTATTTCTACCCAGGTGTTCTATCCAGGTGAACTGTGCTCTGTTTCTATCTCCTATGATGTCTTTGTGTAGGAATGCTGTAGTGTATCTTTCATGCTTACAATTTGTCAGCCATCCTCTACCCAACTCATCTTTGCCCAGGTTTATCCAGGGTTAACCGAAGGAGGATGAGTTCCCTTTTGAGTCTGACACCTTCCAAGTCCCTTCCACCATTCCAGTGAGTTTTTCCTACTGTCACCCTTGCCAATGTCATTTGGCTTATTTATCAGTTGTCACAAGGTGTTAACGTTATTATGCACATGTATATAAAATGTGTATATACTCTATATACATAAATATATATATATATATATATATATATATATATATATATATATATATATATATATATATATATATATATATATATTGCATTATTCTCTGCACCTTACATGTTATTTGCAGTTTGGATTGGATTATAAAGTGAATTTCATTGGTGAGTACTATATTTTTTGGTGACAAAGTATAATCTAATCTTTACAAAGCAGTGACCAGAAAGGAAGAGCTGGATGAGGCTTTGGTCCCCATGATAGTTAGAGACACACAGCCATTTAGCATAGTTGAGGATAAAAGCTTCAGGGACTTGGTAGCAAAATTGGATTCAACTTATATTCTCCTAACTAGGAAGGTATGTGTGGTGACATGGATACATTATGAGAGTAGTATTAAAAATATATATAATTATTTTCTTCCTTCCCTTTAGACTGTAAAGGCCATGGTTGAGGCCAAATGTCAATAAGAGAAAGAGAAGGCCAAAGCTGAGGTCCAGAAAATTCCTGCAATGAGTTTGTCAGCAGACATGTGGACATCTCTTAATGTGGATGCCTTCTTGGCTGTGACCTGCCATTTTATAGATGACAACACATTTCTGAAGTCTACACTACTTGGTGTTGTGAAATTCCTGCAGGCGCATACGGCTGAAAATTTGGCCTGTGTGAAATCCTCTCTTATGGAAGAATGGGGAATAAAATAAAGTCACATGTCTGGTTACTGATGGCACATCTAATATGATTGCCTGTGGAAATAGCTGAAGCTGCCTCATGCGCTTCAAAAAAAAAGAAACTGAGGTTGAAACAAGGTGTTGGAGCGATTAGTAGAACTCAGGGAGCCTGTGGGGGCAGATTTGGCGGGTTTACAAACTGATATTCCTGCGCTGATCTCTGATGTGTACAGTAATGTATGTGGGTGCCGGTCTATACTGTATTCTTTTCACAAGGCAACTGTGGAGCTGTCAGACCTCAGTGGCAGGCATAATCATATCCCAACACATTTCAGACTAAAGGATTTGAACTCCCTGGCACTGCCAGACACCTAACTGGCTATAATTTGATGGGGAGGATGCAGGTTGTCTGCATGCCTCTGGAATTGCTTCTTTGACCTATTCACACAGCGATCGAGAGCCTTACACTAATGCCAGAGTCCCTCTGATTTCATACTTTTCTCTGCATTGTCCAAGATTTGTAAACAAGCACAAATCCATGGGTAAAGTTTTGTAATCAAGAACACACTCTCATGTACTTGGAACATGTCTTGGCAGATTGTGATTTACAAGCAATGTTATAAGCAACACAAGTTCAAACAGGTGGTTTGTTGACAAGGGGTCATTCATCAAACAAAACCCACATGGCCCATATGGGGATCGAACCCATGACCTTGGCGTTATTAGCACCACGCTCTGACCAACTGAGCTAATCGGCCTTTCTCCGTTCGTTTCACAGTTTTTGGTGCAGCACTGAAGGGAACCTTTCCATGAAATTGTAGAATTGGTGTCAACAAGATTACGGCCACTTTTTCGACCGAGCATAGGTGAAAGTTGACACTTATTGTTCCCTCTGACAAATGGTTATTCTGCAGCCAACTTTTGAATTAAACTTCAAAAGCAAATGTGGAGAAGCTTTTGTTAAAGAGCAATTCAGTGCAGTTGTACACAGTGACGAAATCATCAATTGCAAAGTCCACTGAGCTTTATTGCTGTGAGTTACATAGTGCTGTCTATTACACCATGAAATCTGCCATAACAACAAAAATGTAATGTCTGATTCTGTGAGCCAAGGAATATAAACCTTTTAGGGACATATTTAAAATATCAGATTTTCTGCCTGAGCACAGAGTAGGCATTTTTTTCTAGCTTTAACCATACGTCCTCTTTCTTTGGAAATCTGTGTCATTGCTGCATGAATAAGCAGAAAGATTTTGAGCAATTTTTTGTCTGGGTCTAAGGGGCAATTTATTCAAACCAAAAGATGCTATTTTAGCTAGTTTGTCAAATGAACATGTCAAACCTACAGAGACAATGTGTCTAGCTACAGAGCTCTGCAAGGTTTAATTCTTGGAAGTATTTGAAGCCATAGAAAGTTATTCTGTAAGCATTGCTTAACTCAATAAAAAGAGACAGTTAGAGCCAATGGCTGCCAGATCTAACATAGCTCACATTTTATAGTGTTTGCATAGCATATCAGAATCTGCAAGAACTATTCCTGTCATTTCAGGAATAAGCTTTTTTGACTTCACAGCTAGATGAAATATTTAGGGTGGATGCAGGATTTGGTATGATCTCCTAGAGAATTGCCATTCCACTGTGTCTTCAGCTTTTGTCCGATCTGCAAACAAGTCCCACTCTAGGAGAACTAGGTCAAGTGGTAGAGTGCTCTTTTAGTATGTGAGTGTTAGTGGGATTGATGCTCACATTCTCAAGTCTAGAATTTGTAGTTTTTTTCTATGATGAAATCCTTTCTGATAGCAAATGTTTTCGGGACCTGCTAATACGCTTATGCCATGCACACATTACGTGACTTTTGAAGTTTTCAAATTGATGTATGGCTCACACTGCACAACTGTATGTCTTGGAATCTGGAAAGCTTAATTTGTGGTATCTCAGTGGCAGACATAATCAGTGATAAACCACTGATATGTCAACTGGTCTTAACACAGACAGATTTAACTTACTCTGTTGAGACTGTGTCTAACTTAAACCTTTCCTTCAAATAGAAGAGATCCTTGTTGCAGAGGTAATGTTTTTACCTTTATATGGTTTTCCCACTCATAGTCATGCAACACACAAATGCAAACCTCTCACAGACTGTCTCACACACATCCAGTTATTCATCTGAACACATGATGTTTCTGCCTCTGTACCGCTGTTAGTTATGCAATGGTTCCTCAATACTAGCACTAACTGAACAGGGTTCTGTATAAATATGATCTTTATAACAGCTGCCATAACAGCAAAAATGTAATGTCTGATTCTGTGAGCCAAGGAATTATTATTGATATTGTGAATATTTAATAACCTCCAATGCCAGCAAATTAAATTTCACAATATTGTGAAAATTGTAAAGGATACTTTATTCATGTCCTCATTGCTAAAGATTGTATCGCTTTATCACAGCGATACGCTAGTTAGCTAGCTAACAGTTGAGGTCAGCGAGTGTCAAACTCGGGGCTATAAACCATTCCTTGTGGAACCATTTCATTGTTCAGCTTTCAACTTTGATCGTTTAGGTGCTGGTAGTTTGTTAGCTAGCTAACTGTTCAGCAATAGAAAACCTACTTTTGTATGATTTAGAGACCCAAATTCACAAACCTGTGGGTTTTCAAATGTATCGTTCTCTCTAAATAAGCAAAATGAGTTAAGCCATTACTACAGCTATCGGACTGTTTGAACTACAATATTCGACTGTTCATTTATTGTTAATTAGATTAAATTAACTTTCATAAACATTCTGTATTAATAGAATGTAGTTTGTAATGACTGATTAACTGTGTATATTCAACATGAAGCTATTCATATAACGTTTCAAGTTTGGTTTATTTGTAACATACATTTATTTGCCACTTTCATTTTTAGGCTGTAAAATGAAAGCTCCTTGCTCACAATCATTGCTATAGTTTGATCAAATTCATTTATATATATAAACTCCCTATTCAATGGGAAGAAACCAGTTCATGTCATTGTGAATTGCTGGTTCTGTAATCAAAACACTGAGGTTCCATATGAGAACAGAAACTGCTGAGACTGTCCATTCTGTGTGCAGTACAATGGCTTCTAAGAGGTATTGCTGTATTTGAGACATGGTGAGGACATATTTTAGTGAAAGTCTTCCAATGATGCACCCTTACCTGAACCATTTTATGCTGTTGCTGCTGTTAAAAAATGCAGAATGGTGATTATAACGAACCGATCCTTGCACAATATATGGAGCACCTCAACCATGGGGTATCAGCTGGTGTCCCTGTGCTTGATGCATCCAAGACTCAACCAGACACTGAAGATCAAGCAGCTGGCTTCCTTCACTCCCAGAGAGGAAGTAGGTTTTCCATTTGAACTGTTGCCTTCTTAGTTAAGACGTATGCATTGTTGATTGCAGTGCCAGAGCTGTGAAACTGTGCAAGGTAATGCATGTCCAGTGCTGGACTTGGGCAAAGATTGTGAGTGGGTCTTCAAGGGCAAACAGGATCTGATGGCCCACATGTAGTTTGATATTATTCCTAAATAACTAAGTTTACATGGCTATTTGAAAGAAGCTGATCATGTAAGCAGCAAAGACAGAATATCATTCTCTGACTAAGGATTTAGTTGACTCATGTTTAACCCAACTAAACTGTGGTCCTGGCTGATTTTAGTTGGACTATTGAGCCACTGACTCATGCACAGAGTTTTCTGAGTATTTTGCAGTTTCTTACTGTACTGAGTTCTTACTGAGTATAACATCAACTTTGATACATTTGTTTTCTTTTCACCGAACAAAGCCTTCAACTTTGACTGTGGTGACATGAAATCCAGATGTGCAGAGTGTTTTTTCAGTAATGCATCTTTTGCCCGTGCATTTTGATTGCAGTGTTAGGAGGTCATAACTGCTGATCAGAACTTTGGACAAGAGGGCTTATCCTCATGGCTCTCTGACTTTCATGTACAACAACAAACAATATTTTCTTATTTATTTTTTTCCAGTTGTAACAAACCGTTCTGCTGTTTTTTAACTTCTGTCAAATTTTTAATGGTTGTACAGGACAATTACGATGGAAATTGAGGTGTACAAGTGCCACCTTGAACAGACCTACGAGTTGTGCGGGCCTGTCAGACAGCTAAGCAGTATGACATCCAGCACCAGAACCGACAGCTGCGGGCCCTGCTTTTCAACCACCAGCTCAGATGCAGCCAAGATGCAGACAAAGAATTCATTAAGGTGAGTATTATTGTCAATGGTTGTCTTAGAATGGTGCTAAAGTGCTTAAGATAGTTTTTGGCGATTCTATAGCCAAGAATTCTGAAGATCACATCTAGCTGCATTCCTGTTGGGTGTGAATGACAGTTGCTCCTTCCCAGTTGATACAAAGTGACGATAGAAAAAAAGGCGTACACGGAACTGGTAGTGAACACTGTCCTTCAAGTGCATATAAGTGCATACAGTGTTTGAGCCTGCAATCCAGTTCATTACCCTGTCCAACAGGCTCCCAGGTTCCCCTCCACATCTTCTTTGTCAGAGATAAAAATTGATATAAAAAAATGGATACTTGAATACTTTTGGTTACTTTTTTGTTCCTGGCTACCATGCTTTTTAAAGCATTGATTATTTCAAACATTGATTTATCTAAGATAAGCAAAGACCTGTTCTCTCTTGTTGCATTTTGTGGGGGTTTTTTTGTTTTTTTTGTTTTGTTTTCTTTCCAAATGAAGCTGTTGTTTTCATTTTTGGTGGGTTTCATACTATCCACACCAGCTTCCAGGTTTCTGTCCTTTTACATACCAAGCAATCAGCTTCCTTTCTCTTTGCTACAGAGCACCTCTTTTCTGTCCACACCTGCTTGGCTGGTAGCTCTCAGAAGCCTTGCCTTCCTCACCTGTGCTTTTCTGGTTGCGCTGGCCATATGTGGGTCTGGATGTGACTCTGGAGACACATCCTCTCTCCACAACAGCCCGCACACTCTCAGCGGGGGAATCATCCCACCCAAAGAAGCCCACCAAAGTGACACTGAAGCCAAAGCAAAGAGCATCACCAAAACTATGCAAATGTGGAATGACCTGGTGGGTATTCTGCCAGAGAGAGGCAATAGAGAATATCAAGCTGATCTGGTAGTCTGGAAGCAACCACCAGATGGCTGTTGCTTCTGTTGCCCTTTTGACTTCCATCAACATCTACTCAGGCAGTAAAAAGAAATGGTGTACTGGGAGGTAGTAAATCTTGCTAATCAGTACTTGTTTTTGGCCTGTGAAAATACAAACAAACAATACACATATTCAAACACTTCTGAACTACAATTGCTTATCAGGATTTACACAGGCTTATGTTCTTAATAGCACTTTGCTTACAACTTCATCAAAGCGGTTTTGTTCTACAGTATGTGAAAAGTCTACTTTCCCACACAGTTCACATGAGTCTTGATTCGTCCTGCTGGTTCTTCATGTCTGTGAATGTGAAAAATCTAACTTTTTTGCTTGGCTTCAAGCAGTGATCCTTTGATTGTATCATTCATGATTCATTTAGGATTACAACCAAGTGGTTCAATATCCAGCTAGAGGTGTACTCAAGTGAGGTAATAAAATGAAATTATTAATGTAATAATATGATGGCAGGAATTGTAAAAGACCAAATTAGGCTTCAGAAGTAAGCAGGAAGTGAGAATGACCAAATATGGCCTCTGTGGCAAGTCCAGGATTGAGGCCAGGATACCACCTAAAGATACAATTTAAAAAAAAAATGGTTTTGTAACTTGATGAAAATGTATAAATATTGAACCCACCTGAGACTGTTAGACATTCTGTGGTCAATACCTCGTCTGTATGCAACATTGAGCTCAGAATAAAGATGGCACCGGCTATTCCCTTCAATTCATTACTTTATTTTCTATTTAAAGTGTACTTGAGAAAAGGACTGGAATGTGGGAAAAATCTAGGAACCACACAAGAATGTCTGGAGATAAAAATTCAAGGCTGCATAGCCATACCTTAATGTGAGAGATCCTCCATTTCAGAGTCTGCTGTGTGAGAGTCCTGTGCCTTTTTTCTCTAGCTTGGAATAGGACTGTTGCTTCTGCTTCTTAAGGTTTTCAATCAACAAGGACGGTGGCTCCACCTGCAATGAACCATGAGCTTGTTATATTGAACTGCACAAGACAGTAAATTAACTCTTGTATTCATTCTGTATGAAGTGCGCCTCACTTGAGATGTCAGCCAAAGTTTAGCAGTAAATATGGTTATCTGCAGTTAAGTGTGTTGCTATTGATAGACATCTTCAGCTAAAAATAAGTCTTCCTTGACCCTAATCCACCAAGCCCAGATACAACACAGACATGCATGTGCTGTAGTTGGCTTCAAAACATTCAATGAACTTGTCAGCAACATGGTCCAGATTCCTGCAGCATGTGACATGCGTCTGCACGCATCCTGCCCCCACAGTCTCTGCCTGGCTCCCCCCACCCTCCTCCACCCCCAGTTTGCTCTCTCATCCTGCCCACCAGCAGCTAATGTCCACCGCCGCAGCGCAGCACCTCCCACTGTATGCTGCATGCTCCTCTGTGTGCCTGTGGTAAAACCTCGCCAAGTTTAGTGTTCTAGCCACTGCACTCCCCTCCCCAACTCACACATCAATCTCAGAGGCAGATGGATTCCTGTCTCCCAGCCGCATCCCAACTTTTTGATCTGTACACATACTTGGATAAATGTTCTCTGTGAATACAAAACAGCAACATTTGTCTAGTGTACCGGAGACCTCTTGGAAGTTTTGTAGACAGATGAGGTCAGGCTGTGCTAGCTGAGAGAGACGATATTTGAGCTTGAATCTGACTAGCACATGCACAGAAGCATAGGGTATTATGAAGGCTCTGCATGATATCGTGACCCAAGGTTGAGCTTACAGTAGGTTGCCATATTGCCTCATATCAAGGGCAGTGTACGTTGGAAGACCATAGCAGAGACGTGTGACCGAACTATGTGCACGAGCGCATAACATGCCGCATTCCTTGTTTTCTCCCATTTTTGAGTGAAGCTAATTGATAGTGCCATCTGCCATCTCCTTTTAGAAAGGCAGTGCAGTGCCTTGGCTGTTGATGTGAGTTGTTTTGTCAAAGGAAAGAATTGAAAATGTGAGCGGTGATCTCCATGTAATACTTAGGCTTTAATGCCCTTTACCACTCATTCAGTGCTTGTCTGTGTTTATGTTTTCAGTGTTACAGTGTGATTTTATTTAGGTGAAATTTGTTTTCAGTCTATCTGCAGTAGTGCACTTAAAGGGCCAGGAAGGTTAGTGGAACACATTTGCTCTGCCTCTGACCTCACAATTCCACTGTAACAACAGTGTTCAATTCCATCATTTAAAAAAAAAAAAAAACTTGGTTTGGTTTAAATTTGTTTAAAGATTTGTTTAAATTGTGTGTGCCAGTGTATCTGAGCGTGTTACAGTCTCTCTGACCCTCTACACCCATTAGTGCGTTCTTCCACTAGCTTCTCTCTCGTTCCTGCTTCAATATTCAAGGGAGGATTGAGATCCATTCAGGTAATTTTGCAGTCTTCAAAAAATGCATTGAAAGACATTCCAGTAGCTCAGTGGTGCACCTGCGCTCCACTCTGCTCCCCAGTTCGGAGGATGCCAGCACCTATGTTTAGTCTTTTATGTTTAGTCTTTTTTAGTCTGTTTCTTTTTATTTCCTTTGGACTCCAGTGCTTTTTAATAATCTGTTTTGGACATGGTATGGCTGCTCCATTACCCAGGAGCCCATACAAAGGTTCATTTCTGCCTGCCTGCATAACTGCTGGAGGGAGGATTTTATGTCCAGAAAATGTTAAGATGGCAACAGCTCGGTGGGAGACAGTATGTGAGAATCACGTCTTAGGCTCATTTTACTGTTTCTCATGTAGAAGGAATTCCCTCACTGTGTTCCCATTCTGAGCATCAAAGCCAACTGGGATGGGGGTTTGTCACATTCTGAATTCTAGCTCATGTCATATTTTGTCAGCATTGGCTTTGATAGACTCAGGTTATCGGTACAAATTTACATTCAAGATTAGTTGTCTTTTACATATATATCCCCTCTCCTGCAATCATGGCTAATTAGCTGCATCCATCATTGTAATTGTTTAATTTTTCATGCTAGTTCATTCACCCTTGTATTAGTGCCATGCATGTGAAACAGACTCTTGAAAGGTTTTCTTTTTGTATCTTGCATGCCTAGCATAATAGGACATTCAAAATCCCTTAAATTTTAAACTTTTTTTTTTATGTATATATCTCCTCAACATTCCCAGTACAACTGCTGTAGAGTCCACGACTCAACTCTTGACTAAAGTCTTCACTCCGAGCGTCTGAGCCGGCTGCTGCGGCATACGCCACGCTGCTCTGTGACCCTCACTCTCCACTCCTCTCCTCTCCCAGCTTTTCCAGATCCCTCAGATGCAGACAGCCCAGCCTGCCATTCCAAGTAACATCGCTTCCTTTCGACCCGTGTCCGGCCAGCCCATCATGATGTTCCTGACGCCCATGCCCTTCACCTCATCCCAGACCGGCCAGTACTACGTACTCCAGTACTACGTGCCTCAGGTACCCAGAGCAGAGAAAAGCGCCTGTGCAAATATGTACACAGTGTAGCAAATGGGTTGAAAATCTGTCTATAAACAGGTTGGCCAGCAATAAATAAACTGCTCCTAAAATGTGTAGATAAAAATATGTTTTATCTTGGAAGCAGAAATGAGAAGTTCTAGTTTAGTTTTTTTTCAGTGTAAAAACTAAATGTTTTTGTAATTTTTGTTTGTTTACTGCTTTGAATATCTCTTTTAGGAGTGTCCTATATGAATGGCCATGTCTGGTGCTAGGCCCTTTACCTCTGCTGTTCTGTTTCATTCTCAGTATCACCACAGTGGCCTTCCTTACGTGGGACATCCCCAGCAGTACTCCGTCCAGCCCACAGGACCCAGTACATTCTACCCTGGGCTCTTTCCTGCAGACTGCCCACTAGCATATGGTGAGTTTGGACTTCGCTTTCTCTACCCCCACCTGGGAAACCTACATGCGTGCTCTCACTGATAAAGAGACCTTTCTTCTGGGTATTCCTGCTGGCTGAAACTGTTTTTTCTTTTGCTCTCTAACTGAAACCAGTGCTTTTTTTTGGTCACCACTAGTGGCAGGGCCTTCATACTATCCTGGCCAGATCATATACACCAAATCTCCATCCATAATAGTGCATACAGCTCAGCAGCCTCCACCCACTAAGAGGGTAAAGAAAACAGTGAGTATTCCCCATGCCTCAGAGGTGAAATTAATTTAATTGTGGATTGACTAGAACTTGCTGTTCGTTAAGATCCGTATCTGAGACCCTAACCAGGATGGCAAGGATATCACAGAGGAGATCATGTCAGGAGTAGGCATTAGCCAGAACACAAGCCCACCAGTGGGACGTCCCTGCACTACCCCTACTGCTCCACAGGTAAGCCATTCAGTCCCGCAGCCCGAGCCCCTGATCGGCTGCAGGCCGCTGCTTCGCGTCATCCACTCCACAGGTCAAAGTTCTCTCTCATCTAGTCCTCCCTCATAATAAGCTCTGAGCTGATTGTTTGGTTGTTTGGCTGGCTTTCATTGTCTTGTCCTATTAAAAGCATCATACAATCAGCAACAAAATCTGATGGTGTAGTTTGATTTCCGGCCATTCTCTCTTCCTTCTTCAGTGATTCGGTCACACCGTTGACCCTCCTCCGTCATATTTGACTGGTTCCAGTAGCTTGTGTGATTGTGGCTGTTCTGATTTAAGAAGGCTTCTCAGATGTGTTTTGATGTTCCGACTTGCCGTGCCTATTCTTTTGTCTGCCTCCATCTTAGTTCTCCCTCACAGCCGCTCGAATCCTCCTGATCTTCCCTCGTGTTCCCTCTACACAGACAGCCCACATAAAGGCCCTGTAAGAACGATTCAGCCAAACCCTGAGCACCTCAGCTTCTCTGAGGAAAGGCCTCTCTGTAAACTCTAATTATGCTGTGCTGTGCTATGCTCACCCCCCCACCCTCGTTGCCATTCCCCTTCTTCTGCATGTGTGTGCAGTATCTCTCTCTCTCTCTCTCTCTCTCTCTCTCTCTCCATCTTTTCTGTCTTTTGCTAGTTTTTATGTCCACACCCTCATTATCCTCACATTTTCTACCTCAAATCCCAGCAGCTGAACAGCCAGGTAGCAGAGCAGGGGAATGTCATGTATAACGTGGACAGTGCTCAGGTCCTTCCTGCTCCTGTGGACTTGAAACCAGGTCAGGCCTCACTGTCCCTTTCAACCCTCTAACTACATCACACACACACACAGCTGGTTTAGGGCTAGCTAGCACATGCATGAACTTGCTTATGAAACTAGTACTAGTTTTGTGGATGATTTGCTTTTGACTCCACTGATTATTATTTTATTTGAATTTTTTTCCCCCTTTTTGGTGGTTCAACTTTCCCAACCCTCATCTGTGATTGGCTGTAGATGACGAGCCAAAGCTTGAGTGTGCAATGCTGAAGTCTTCATCACCAGCACTACGGCCAGTCGAGCCTCCTGTGCAGAGACGAGAGCCCGGCAGTCCTGCTTTTGCTCCTGCCCCTGTCTCTGCACATGGACCCGTCCCAGCTCCAGCTCCCACTCCTGCCCCCACCCCAGACTCTTATCCCCCTGAGAAATCAGAGCTTCCTCCGCAGATGTTTAACCAGCTGATGAAGCAGGTGATGGACCTCACCATCGACACGGAGGAGCGCCTCAAAGGCGTGGTTGACCTGGTTTTTGAAAAAGCCATCGATGAGCCCAGCTTCTCTATGGCCTATGGCAATATGTGCAGCTGCCTGGCTATGGTGAGTAACATGTTCCCATACATTGCTGCTGAAGTTCCATACAAAAGCAAATGCCACACAGAAGTGAACTCTGTTTGAACCACTCTAAACTGACATGAAGCTTTAATCAGCTTCTATTTAGTAACAGAACTCTCAACACTGTCTTATACCCAAGTGTTTCTCCTACATGTCTTTCCTGTGTAGTTAAAAGTGCCCATGGCAGACAAGCCCACCAGCACTTTGAGTTTCCAAAAGCTGCTGCTGAACCGCTGTCAGAAGGAGTTTGAGAAGGACAAGGTCAAGGATGATGTTTTGGAGAAGCTGCGGCACCAGCTGGAAGCGGCCACTTCAGTAAGCAGCACTTCTGTCTAATTTACCCGACTCACCAACCCACAGATCAGGAGAAAGGGGACTGAATTCGGCAGCAGTGCTGGGAGGCGGCCTGGTCGTTATCGGGTCCAAACGCACTGTTTCTTGCTTTTGTCTTTGTTCTGGTTACTCCTCGCAAGGCCAGCGAGCGGGAGAGGCTGGAGGAGGATCTGGAGGAGGCGAAGGACAAGGCCCACAGGAGGTCCATCGGCAACATCAAGTTCATCGGGGAGCTGTTCAAGCTGCACATGCTGTCGGAGGCCATCATGCACGACTGTGTGGTCAAGCTGTTCATGAACCACAGCGAGGAGAGCCTGGAGCGTCTGTGCCACCTCCTCACAGCCATCGGCAAAGACCTGGACTTGGAGAAGGCCAGGGTAAGCAGGCCGCGGGCCTTATCTGGGTTGATTTAATATTCTCAGCAGATGCTCAGCACTTGCATCGGTTTATCTTTAGTATGTCATGTAAAGGTTTACGGCGCATGTGTACATGAGTGCTAGTGTGCAGTGCAGCGACTGTGCCTATTTTGTCCAGATTTGGTCTGTGTTGCGTTTTTCACAACAAGTACTTTACACATCGAAACTGGATGAAGAAGTTTTGGATATTGTATCTTGACTGTCAGTTTTGTCTCTAGTAGGAACAGCAGTTGTGATGTTGACAGTTCAGTCACCAACTAGTTTGACAGTTATATGTGTTCAATTTTCCTGGTCTTTTTTATTGTGTATTTTTTTCTCCATGCACGCTTTTAACCAAAAAACAAGCATGTTGAAATGTTGTCTATAAAAATTTTGCTGTCAGTGTTTTCTGTTGCTTGCCTGTTGCCTGCACTCTGACTACAGGGTAGCCAACTAATTAGGATCATCATCTATAGTGCGACTAGCATGCTGCGCTGATATCAGTGTATTATTAGGCCTTGGCAATGATTTTAAAAGTGTCCAAGTTCATGTTGTTTAGTGAAGTTGTTAGTGTGGTTGTTAGCTCTGCTCCTACTGCAGCTGACAAAATGAAAGGCTTTTATTGAGGACTGGTCAGCTGTTAGAAGGTTTTGCTCTCACAGCCTCCTCCACGTTTGCCGCCTCCTGCTGCTGCACCCTGGATTCCCCAAAGCCAAGTGCAGCTGATGACAGCACAGATACACCCACAGTGGCAGTGAACTGCTTTACAGCACTGACCAACGTGCAAGGCAGCAGGGTTTACATAAGAGTCATAAACGTCTTGCGACATGAGTTCAGTTGAGAGCACACCTGATCGAATCGAAAAGGGTAGAATACCTGAAATTTTTCTACGTTTCTCTTACACTCTCTTTCTTTCTCTCTCTCTCTCAGCCAAAAATGGATCACTACTTTAAATATATAGAAAAGACAGTGAAGGAGAGGAGGGGTTCCTGACGCATTCGGTTCCTGCTCCAGGACGTCATCGACCTGCGACTGGTTAGAGACTCTGCCTGTGTTTGTGTGTTTGTGTTTGCCATTCCAGCGCATGGTGATGCAAAAGTATGCATCTGCTGATTTTTCGCTTTTCTAGCATAACTGGGTGTCGCAGCGAGCTGACCACGGGCCCAAGACCATTGAACAGATCCATCAGTAGGCCAAACTTGAGGAGCAGAGAAAGGTGCACCAGCAGCTGCTGTCCAAACACAACAAGAGGCAAAGGTGTGGCCCTCAAATCTGTGACAGCCTTTTTCACCTGGCTGTGTGAGGCCGAGGACAAGTCCAAGGACAAGTGACAATTGCTAAAACACAATATAATAATTCAAAACAATAATAAAACTGTGTGACAAAGAAACAAACGTTCTGACTCTAATGTATTTTTGTTTTTTCCTTTATGAACTGCGGATAAAACTATATTTAACATTTGCAGATGTTCAAAACAAAAGGCAGAGGTGAATATAGAAATAATATTATTTATTTTTATTTTATTCTTCCTTGGTTTCTTCTGAATTCAGATAGGCTCTGCCCACTAGATTTCACTTTTTTTGTTTGTTTGGGTTTTTCCTAGGATTTTCACACCATTCTGAGTGAAATTGGTGTCAAAATATTTGCAAGAGTCTGAATCTCAATAATTATTTAAACAAAAACCTGACATAAAAATACAGCTGTCCTATTGCAGTCTAATATTAGTAGTACAAAGTAGTAGTACAAAGGTTAGGCTTTAACTTTAACTTTAACTAGCTGTCACTCCTGAAGGACATGTTCAGATTTCATGAAATTTAAAAGACTTATACCAGTATTGACTTTGAGGTAGCTTACCAAATGTAGCAGTTTTGTCAATATGGGGCATATAATAATATGCAAATAACTGTTTCTCAACAACTGCTCTTCTGATCAAGATGAAATTTTGCATACTGCTTCTGTAAGCAAGCTGGAGGATTGCTAAGGCTGAGTCAAACATTGGCTAATGTTTTTCAGGTAATTGGCTAATCATTTTTCAGTGGGCTTCAAAGGATGTAATGTAATTTAGTAAGAACTGGCTTCAGTGGACTGCTACAACGTTGATTCTTGTAGAAATTACTTTGAATTTAAATATCCTACTGCTTTTTATGTTGCTGATGAACTGTAACACACTAGTCGTAGGACCTTTCTCCAATCTTCACAAATTTGGTATCAAAATATTGATGAGACTGAAACATGTTGATATTTGTATGGAGTATGGCCCCTACATACCTATCAATCCTTCCAAGGTGTACTGATTCATTCAAAACAGCTGAAAAAAAAATTAAGACTTCTTTGAGTAATTCTTATGAAACTTGACATGAGTATTGATTTATGGACTTTAAGCTAGCATGGCAATTATAGGACATTTTTGCCAACAGAGCCCCTCTGACATGAAAAGGTATTAAAAAAAAAAAAAGAGTCAATCCCATTGTGTACCAATTGTGCATGAGAAATGCAGTTTATACAGTGCAATACTTTGTGACTATTCCATAAAAAAGTTCAATACGTTTCGTAAACCTTTTTTTAGCCTGATTTTTGATACCTAAATTAGTTGGGCAAATGCACTTTTCAAACAAATCAGTGACCTTTTGATCTAGAGATACCCTTTCAATGTAAAAAATGCAGATCTTCTTGTAAATAATTATCAAAAATATGTGTCTTTAATTATCAATCCCCAAGAGCAGGATTTTTATTAATAGGCTAAAACTTAGCCATAGAGTGTTAGATTATCACCAAACTTCAATGGTGTATATGAACATACTGTGAATGCAAGTACATTTGGGGTGAACTGACCTTCTGGGGGAACTATATTTCTTAGTCATGTCGAATCAGAAAAAATAATATTTATATAAAGCAATTCAGCAGAGAAAATTGAAAGATTGGTTTCAAAATACAACATTCCTGGAAACAAAACCTCAAAACCAACCACAAAGGCTGGTGAACTTAATATGGGATGTCATCAGCAACCAAGTTGTGCAGATGTGATAAAATGATTGGACCCCTTAATTGCCAACTGCAGCTATAATAAATGTAATTCTAATGTATGTCATGAATTCCCTAGATGAAGGAAATTAGACATTTCAATAGCAATACACCTCCCTTGATGAAATGACTGGGTACAGAAACTAGTTGACCAGAAAGGCCAGAAAAATAGCACAACCACAGCCTTCAAACCAGACAACAAACCTGCTTAATGCTGACAGTTTTTTTTTTTTTTCAAATACAAAATACAGACTCACTCTCAATAAATAACCATTTGATGAACTAATGCAGAATATAAATTAAGACAGTGACACAAGCTTTACTGTAGTTACTAAGCATTTAGGTTTGGGTGTTTTTAGGACTTGGTGGGATGGTTACGAGAAAATATTGGCATATTAGATAAGCAGAAAAATACTATGGATGGGTTCAACACATGATGTGCGTACTCGTTTGACTTTGGATCTATTGGATCCCGCCAATAACTGTTGAAAAGAAAAATGACCACCTGATTGCTAAAACATATAATGGAAATAAATGTCTTATGCAATACGAGAATTATGGAAATCGGGTCAGCTTTGGAATAGAGAGGAGCGTTAGGCACATACTAATAATATTAATACATTTTCAGAGACACACAATATCCATCCTGCCAAGGACAGGCAGTGATCAGTGAACCAGGCAGCCAGTAAGAGAAATAAAATCACCAAGAAAGTCAGGCTTTTTGCTGTTTTTTTTTCAAAAAAATGTCCTTGACAGAACACAAGACATGACTGAATGAGCAAAGTTACATTTATATAGAGCCTTTCAAAGAACATACAATGCTTTCCAATGAACACACACAGCTTCTACATTCAGTCACATGCTGGATATTGTGTTAAATTGTTTGTCAGTGGCTTACTGCAAGGTGACTGTGTGTAAAATGGGGAAGAGTAACTCCACTCCAGCCTCCTCTATCTCACAGTCATGCAGAGTGAGCTGTGTGTGTGTGTGTGTGTGTGTGTGTGTGTGTGTGTGTGTGTGTGTGTGTGTGTGTATGTATGTTGGTATGTATGTGTGAGCTCTCTGGTTGACCATGGAGACGACTGTGCAGTCCTCGGTGCTCAGAGTCAGAGTGTGTGTCTGTGTGTCTGCTGTCAGGTCCAGAGCAGAGCTGCAGGAGAAGTCCAGTCTGTGCTGCAGAGCAGAGAGCAGATCTGCTGCTGCTGCCCCCTGCTGGAGGTCAGAGACACTGTAGCAGTGGAGCAGCCTCAGCAGCAGCCTGTCAACACTGAGAAAACAAAACACACACACACACACACACACACACACACACACACACACACACACACACAGCACACACACACAGTGGCAGGGCAGTTAATTTCAGATTAATATAAATATTTCACCCGAATTTACCAATTACCATGGACTGTAATATGTTGATTACCTGACACAGGAGTCTCAATAAAACCTAAACAATGCTGGCACAAAATGACATCTTGGAAACTTTCCAAAACACACATAAATGAATATATAAGTGTATGTAAATGTATATAAGTTTTTATAACACGCCCAGTTTCCTGCTTATTTTCAGCCACTTTTTGGTAACTGCATTTATATTATGTCAAATGAGATTTTAATGCTTTAATTTCTGTGTATTAAGAAATGGTACTTGATCAATTTATGTTATTTATCCTCATATGGAAAGATTTGCTTCCATATTTTCCATATTTCAAATTTTGTGGGAAAAAGATGTCTGGAGATTTTACAGTCTCTTATAGCTTGCAAGTTATAGGACAGTGCCAGACCTGTGAAACAGTGCCACTTCATCCAGTGTTTAGATGACGTTTGATGCTTAGACCTCATTAGTCATATGCTAATAGTAACTTTGATACAATCTTCAATACAGTGTTGAATCAATGTGCTTTGCAATAGTGAGCTTTGATGCCTCAGTATCTAACATCCCATCACTACACTGGAGTTCTACCATATGTATTCTTTCTCTGCCTGTTCGTTTTCCATATTGTTCTCCGTTCCCGTGTTCTTAATATCTGTGTTATCTTACTTTTACCTCTATGTTTTCTTCTTCCTGGTTAGCCTCACTTTGTTTTTTGTTTATCATGTATTCTGGTAACCTGCTCTTGGATAATGTTTCTGCTCCTCCTAATAAACAAAGTTCGACGACAACACGCTTGTGTCTTGCCCTGCCTGTCTCAGCATTACAGCTAATCTAAAGGTCAAAGCATAAACTTCACTGGCAGATACACCTATATTTAAACATTACCACGTATGTACACAGTTTTCTAATTACATTTACATATTAACAAATAAGCAGACATCTAGTTTCTGGACATCTGAATATTTTCAAAAATTTGATTCTTTAAAAGGTGGGTTTAAATGATACAGCACTACAAAAAGCACGCCAACCATAGGCAACAAGCAATCCTTGAATTAGAATAAATTAATATTTCTGTATGTGGGCAAAATAATAATATGATTCTTAGTCCACGTAATATTTAGGCTCCATGCATGTAAATATATCTTTTATTTAAAAATGAACACATTGTCTTTTTTCACCATTAGTCGCTTTGAAACCATTTAAGCCCACTACACTCCATTTAAGATGACCTTAGAGTGTTTTAATGAGGAGTTCTTTCAAGTACAAACTTGCATCAGTTTTCACTGTACTGGCTACAAGTAAGAAATTATGATATGCAAAATAAATGCTGTTTGATGGAATAAATGAATGACAAATATGAAGTTACGATGTGATCATAAAATGGCTTAGGCTAATGTGTCCATGTGTTCTTACAATCCTGGCAGGTCATGTGTGACTGGGGTTGGAGCTTTACTGAAACAGATGTTTTACATCTTGTTCTGGATTATAATCTGGCTAGTGGAATTGAGAGCCCTTTCCCCAATGGGAGAAAATGATTTTATTGTTTTATGTGAGATCATCCTGAGCAGACCATTCACAAATCAGAACAGTTTCCTGTGGCTACAGTGAGGACCTCAGCTGATACTGGAATATTCACCCACTGCTTTGATATGCTTATCTCACAGATTTCACAACAAAACCCCAGAATATCTACAATGTAGATGAGACAGGATTTGTCACTGGTCCATGACAAATCCTGTAAGATTATGTAGCAGACTACAGGTGGAAGTGGGAGGGAACAGATAACCGTCCACATCACTGGGAATGTTGTTGGGCAGATTCATCATCTACAAAGGGAAACGGTTGTACGATTCTTGGTGTCAAGGAGGTCCAGACCGCAACCCCATTTTTGTGACAGAACATGGACGGTTGGACAAATATCTTCCTTAAACTATTCACTCAGATCTCAGACTGAACATTTCTCAGGGTTTTAATATTTGATGGTTAAACCTCGCATGTGACTCTGGGACTGGGGGACTAGGGGGCTTCTTAACATTTTTTCTACTCCTGAACCTCTTACTGAATAAATGTTGAGCTGTTAATCCTTTCAAAACTATACATTTTTAATATTTTGTCAATAAATCATGACATGATCTTACTTGGAACTTAAATGGACTTAAATGATGCAACTGTGCCTATTAAGATGATGCCAGACTTTGCACCTATTTAAGAAAATATCTTTATTTACATTATAAAACAGACATGAACTAATAAGCACATTTTGAAATGAGAAGTTAGACATTCATATTATAAATCAATTAAATATCTATGAAAAATGCCTGGAAAATTATTTTGGCAGGCTTATTGCATGCAGTAAAGGAGTAAAGTTATGTTAATATGGAAAGGACATGAAATTCTATACCATACAGCTATTTTTGAAAGAAAGACTTAATTCCTTTAAATCCTTTCCATACAATCCTAATTCGAAATCTCTTCTTCTCACATGTTCTTGCTTCCGAGGCTCCATTCGCTTCTTTCGATGTCTGCTCTATGTCTTTTTGATGACGTTTCAGTTTCTTCTTCTCATGTGTCTTTTTCTCCTTGAACTGTTTCTCCTGTGCGTTTGGTGCTGGCCTCACATCTGAGTGAGGCAGTAGTGGACGGCAAGGCCTGTAGGGTCTGGATGATGGGGCTTCTTGGAACCAGTGGGGCTCACCAGGTGCAAATCTGGTAGGCTGTCTGAGGGAGAGTGAGGGAAACCTGTTGTCTCGTGGTTTGGGAGACTCCAGGGGGAAACTGGGCCTTGGGCTTTCCAACTGTGAAAAAGCATTTAATTTAGCATCACTATTAAATACATGCATGTGCACACACTTTGATATACTATCAAAAATATAATGTAAGTGATATTGTAGTGCCATAGGCAATCCATTTGTTGATATGCCCTAACACATTTATGCTCACTATTTACCTGGACTTTAATTATAGTTGCTTATTTCAATCTAAAACCATCTGCTGTGTATAGCAGAACATTGCTTCATTGGATGTGCACTGCAGTGTAACTAAGTGTTTCTCTTTTCCTACTTTCTCAAGCTGTGCTCTCAGCCTTCTCAGTTCAGCTTTGATCTCCACATTCTCCCTCTGCAGTTCTCGCACTGCTAGCTCGAGGTCTAGACCTCCAAGACACCGCCCCACACGTGCAGCCTTCCGTCGGTTGTCCTCCCATGTCTTTCTCCGACATTCACCCAGGGTCTCTTTGCTCAACTCCTCCTCCACCTTATGGATTCCCATTTGGAACATACAGAGACATATGACCCAGCAATGTGTATTCGGTCCCTAGAGATCTTCAGCCGACAAAGATATATATATATATATATATATATATATATATATATATATATATATATATATATATATATATATATATATATATATATATATATAGTTATTCTGTTCTTCTCTGCGTTCTTTCTTTCTTTTTCAATCTGAGATGTTGCAGAGCCTCATTCTAATCCCTAAAAGGCAATCTCTATCTAAAAAGGGCTCATATCAAAATTTAAAGTGGTGTGTTAGTTGTAACAGTCGCCAGCTGTGTTGATAACTCACTCTACGATGCGCTGACACGGTGGAATCTTCCAGCTGCTTACCGTCCTCCTACAAAACAGAAACCTGCTTAACACACTGATATCCAGCTCAACAGGAGGATGTCTTACAATGTAGGTCGGCTCTAAAGTGGGAGAATTGCTGCAACTAACTTCAAAAGGATGAACGCTGTTCTGCCAAAAATGCATCTCACTTTTGTAATCGTATCTTTTTTTAAATGTTTCTACTACTGTTTGTCTTGTTTATTCTGACTAGCAGTTGCTATCACACCACGCGACTAGAATGTTATACGTATGACGCCGCATGGTTACAGAATTCAAAAGATTACAGCTCGGACGATATTGAACGCGCGTTAAAATACGCTCATGAATGAGTTTAACAGACACCTGTTCATTTCAACACAATGGGAGAAATTACTCTGCTCACAGAGCTTAGTAACGCGTTAGAGGAAAATTCGCTGCTGCACTTTAAAACACTGAGCGTTTTTCTTAAAACACATAAAAGGTGCAAGATCACACGTTGTCGTGTGAGCACCTCAGTCGTAAAAAGGGCTGAGTTGTCATGAATACGTTATGATCAGGAGTAGTCGGCCGTACTGCTGCGACATCCGGTCAAATCAACCGTCCTCTAAGAATCAGCGCAGTACTAGTTTTGGTAATAGCAGCATCTATGGACATAAACGGCGGGGAAACGGATGGTTTCTTTCTCGTCAACGTTATAGTCCATCACACTTGCTCCTATAGATCGGGATAAAATCTCCATACCAAAACCTCTGTGCATTGGCATGATGAAAATTTAGAGCACGCAAATCCTTCACTTCTGAAACAGCAGAAATTATGTAATTTTACACAGATTAAAAAACCCCTCAACGCTAAAGACTGCTGTTGACGGAGTTTTAATGTAAATATAGCAGGTTGGGGAAGTGTAACGATGAGCGGTAAGGAGGCGGACGCATTGTGTGGAAAAGAGTGAGATTTATTAGGGGCAAATCCAAAGTCCAGGGTCAAATTATTAACATGGAAAGTCCGAGAATTCACGATAAACTAAAGTAAAGAAAAGTGCACGAAGACAAACCAGGGATGCAGGCTATAACATTGGGGCGAGGATAAACATTCAGGCTTATATTCACATGCACTGAAGCCTCGATTAACAAACAGCAGCTGGACTTACAATAAATAGCAACAAGACTAAACTAAAACGGCTTAAAAACATGGTCACATGAGCATTAAACCAGACACAAGTGCAAATTATGAGGGTGCAGAAAACGAAACGAAGGAATGGAACCACAACAAGGGAGTAAATCAAAAATAAAGACACTAGACAGGGAAACCGTGGAGACATGAACGCTAGGAGGGTGGTCAGTGGTGACAGGAAGCTTGTTTCAGTCATGGATGTCTTTGGCAAAATGAATGCAACTAAAATGCTTTCCTCATGTGTCCTAATAACCAAATAATAACCAAGTTCTTCTTTATTTCTAAATAATATGCCTTTCGGAAATTGTATAACTGCTTGTGTTATATTACTTTCTTTTATTCAGAAACACAGGAGACTCAGGTGAAACGTGTGATCGAAATAATACACTTATTATTATATCCTAAAACTTGTCTCACCTAATCGTAGTCATCAGTTTATTAGATAAATGCATACCTATTTTTCTGTTTGTGTTTCACATGTTCCATCCCTTTTCTTTTCTTTGAAAGAAAAATTCCTTAACTTAATCAAAGACTAGGATTAAAAAAATAAAATAAAATAAAATCATAGACAGGTCAGCTGAGCCCACTCCCTTGTCGTAATGTCCCCATATTGACAGTTAAATACCACATATTAAATACAATAGAGACTGGAGTGTCTTGTTTTTCTCTGAACATTCCACAGTGCATCTAGAATTTTAATAGTTTATTTCTGCTCAGTTTTTCTGCTCTTATTTTAATTTGTTTTTGCCTTAAGGAGAAAAAAAAGGGCGACAAACGAGACCTGTGACTCCAGGGGGAAATCATGGATCAGATGCCTCACACCAAGTCACTGTGTAAACAACACCAGGTTCATGTTTTAGTGTGAGGAATGAGTGCAGGAGTGTTTTGAAAGAACAAATACAAACACTAACAAGAAGAGAACAAAGAAAACAGGAAGGAGAAGCTCCTTTCCTTTTTGAGTTACTTACTGAGATCATTCTCATAGCAAGTTCATTACACCTTGTGTACTTGTTGTAGTGCGGTTAGCTGTTTCTATATTGGCTGAGAGAAGGAGCAGACCTGTTCCATTTACATTTAAACAACAGAATCTTGTCAGTGGAGGATGTACTTTCTCAAACCTTTTTAACTGGTATCTCGCCTCTGTGTCTCTCTGTGTTCGCAGGACAGGGACCACTGCACGCCTCGCACCAGGACACCTTTCCAGTGATGACTCCCCTCGTGTGGAATTAGTTCACAGCTGTTTAGTCTTATACTTATCCACAACTAGGATTAGTCCATTTACTATTTCTTACAAGTGGGGATCAAGAACATTGGAAGACGTGAGTAGTTTTTGGGAGCAATAAAGATCAATACATAAAAACAGGCAAATGACCTGGTTATACCCAAATACATCAATAAACACATCAAACAAGGTAATGCTTAGGTATGAATTTTCTTGACTTCGTGACTTATTATGAAGCTTAACTTGTTATGAACTGACACGTGATAATGTTCACACATTTAGCTGCAATTCTTTGTTTAACTTCAGAGGGTTAAATGGAGCTTACTCAGATGATGGTGTTGACTGCTTCAAGGATTTTCACTAGAAGTTATATAACTGCAAGTTATATTACCGATGTCTAAGTGTATACAGCGCAGAATTCTTTATTCGTAATGTAATACATGTCCTATTTAATTCTACAAGATAAACAGGTTGGAAAATATTTGTGTAAAATAGATTATGATTATTTTTGGAACATAAAGCCATGCAAACATTGTAAGTGGACATCAAGGAAAAATATAAAATAAAAGAATAGTATAGCATACAGTTACAGGGTATGCCTGTTTTCATTGATTACTAGGGAAGCTCTTTGTCTCCCTCTTGTGGCCATTGTTGTCTTAGCCAACAACCATATCAACATAAGTGACATGAAGTTACAGAAATTAATTAAAACTGAAACGTATTTTTATAAACACGATTTGACAGTGTGTTTTACATATTCTGGTTGAATATGACATTTGTGTCGATAAGATTATAAAAAACATAACCATACATTTACCTGATACTTATATCCAAAGTGACTTATGAGTGAGTATATCTTGAGCAATTGAGGGTTATGGGCCTTGCTCAGAGAACCAACAGTGGCAACTTGGCAGCAGTAGGGCTGGAACCGGTAAGCTTCTGACTACATGTCAAGTATCTTAACCACTGAGCTACCACTGATCACTGCTGAGGGTAATCATAAATGTTAGAATTTAAAATGTTGGATACTAAACTATTTAAAAAAACATTTTGGAACATTTATTTATTTCATTTCCCCTAACCTTTGACAGCAAGGCTAGTACAGACCTCTGTATATGCATCTTCTTACCCCTTCTCTCTGCACACAAAAAATAAAACGCATTGAGAAGAGACTAATTGCCCAAAGGATAAAAAATAAAATGACATATATAATGATAAAAGGAAAAGGTAAATAGATAACAGTAGATGTGTCAATATAAAATCAAAAGTCATCTAAACAGAACTCAATGCAATAAGTGTGTTTTGAGATGTTTTTGTTTTGCTGTTTTTTTTTGTTTTTGTTTTTTGTTTTTTTTTTGCTTTCAAGCGCTAATGCCATTATGAGTTGCTAGACCATGAAGACATTTAAAGACATTTAAAGAATAATAAAATAATTTGATTTTGCTGTAAAAGACAGATGTCATGTTCACACTGCACAACTGCACTGCTTAATGTGAGCAGACATCCGGCAGACACGCTTATCTATAGCAACTTACAGTTTCAACTATATTACAGAGCTAGGTCCATATAGCGGTAGGAGTTTGATTCAGTTCAGTTCAGCTCACTCAGGCTTTCATTTCTGTTTTCTTGTCTTCAGGTTTTGTTTCATTGTCCCTAATAGGTCCAACTTGTGCTTGTCTACTCATGTCTCACTGTCCTCCTTTGCTTGATGTCACAACTTCATTGATACCTAAAGTGAATGTTGGAAATATCACATGTTCTTTGAGTAGGAATCAAACATCATTGCTCTAATATCCCCTGTTGTAGCCCACACCACCTCCACCCCAACCAGCTACTCTCTGTTGCCCTTAATGGACGTTCTCTTGCGACTTGGGTCTCGGACACATGCACACAAGTCTAGAACCTCCAGAAAGTTGGACTAAACATTAAATGCTTATTTCATTTTTTTTATTTATGTCTCTCTTTAAACAGCCAGAGGAGGATGGGACCCCCTTTGAGTCTTGGTTCCTCTCGACGTTTCTTCCTCATGCTCTAGGGAGCTTTTCCTTGCCACTGTCACCCTTGGCTTGCTTACTGGGGGCTTGGACTTGGACATTTGAAAAGCTGCTTTGTAATAGCACCTGTTGTAAATAAAATAAAATAAAATACAATTTTAAAAAGTACTTTATAAATAAATTTTGAGTATTTGATTTTTATATGTAATCTTAAAATGTATAAGATAACAAAAATTTGTTTTTTAATCATTACATTTTTTCACTTAAAACAAAAATATAATTTGGATAGTCCCAATAATCTAGAAAAATCAAATCTCATCATTACAGTGCCAACAACACATCAACATCACCAGACTTCAAAGCACTTGTCTGAGAGGAAGATTTGTATGCCTGTAATTCTGTTGTTGAAGAGCCTATAAAATCAAAATAGGCTTTTAAATTTGAAATTTTAAACTCAAATAAATACAGCCTTATTTTAAATGCCTAAACACACACACACACAGTTACCTCACAGTGTGAATATTGTTGTTGGTGGAGAAAGTATCATAGATCCTCTTTGCTGACACATCAGTGATGTCATTGTGACTGAGGTTGAAATTACATGGATTATAATTACCACATTGTTCAGGATTCCCAAACACACCTCCCTCTACTAAATCACCGTGTAGTACAAATACCTGTAGATTTATATATCAATGAATTAAAGTAATGAACGAATGAATGAATAAACGAATGATTGAATTAGCAAATGAATGAATAAGCAAAGCAATAAATAGTATATTTGTGTCAGTGGACCTGAGTCATTAATGGCCAGATAATTATGCATTTTGACATTTTAAACAAAATATCATTTCTTTCAGTTCTTGTACACATGACTTGTTATCTATCAGGCATGAAACTGTAAATCATAAAGAGTCTGTTATGCCTTATTTCTCTTTTTAATGAGAACATGTGTTTCTACAAGCAGTCTGGATATTCTGTAGACCACAGAGATCCATCCTGCCAAGTACAGGCAGTGATCAGTGATCCAGGCAGCCAGTGAGAGAGGTCGTCATTTCCAAATAAAATCACCAAGAAAATCAAGCTTTTTGCTGTTTGCTTTTGAAAAATAAAGTCCTTGAAGGAACACAGGATATGACTGAATGATCAAAGTTACATTTATATAGAGCCTTTCAAGGAACATACAATGCTTTACAATGAACACGCACAGCTTCTTTGTTCAGTCACCCTGCCGGATTTTGTGTTAAATTGTGAGAAAAAGAGTAAAATGTGTTATATCTATGTTAGTGTTCACTGTGCACTCAACAATCAAGACTCTCTACACATTCCTCCTCCCGCTTGTCCACTCACTCCAGGATGTGGGCTTTGTGCTGGTGTGCGAACAGCATCTGCAGGCAGTGGTTAGTGAGCTGACAGTGGCTAAGGTCCAGTTCTGACAGCCCTTCAGAATGTTCCAGAAACAGTGCCAGTGACCTACAGGCCTGCTGGTCCAGCCAGGTCTGACGGAGGATCACCATCTTACCCAGAGCCCGGGAGAGAGCCACAGCGCGTCTCACACACTCCACATCAGTCCCCACACAGAGAAGAGACAGGAACTGGAGCAGCATGGCTTTATTGCTGCTGAACACACTCAACATTCTCCAACATGTAGAGTCACAAAACACTAACACACTCACATAACTACTAACATTAATGCTATTTACACACATTTTGTTTCAAATGATAAAATTCTTTTCCCTTTTCCAGAATGTTTCCCTAGTTTGTGTGGTGTTGAGTCAGTGGCTTACTGAAGGGTGACTGTGTGTAAAATGGGGAAGAGTTGCCCTCACAGCCGTGTAGAGTGAGCTGTGTGTGTGTGTGTGTGTGTGTGTGTGTGTGTGTGTGTGTGTGTGTGTGTGTGTGTGTGTGTGTGTGTGTGTGTGTGTGTGTGTGAGAGCTCGCTCTCTGGATGACCATGGAGACGACTCTGCAGTCCTCAGTGCTCAGAGTCAGTGTGTGTTTCTGTGTGTCTGCTGTGAGGTCCAGAGCAGAGCAGCAGGAGAAATCCAGTCTGTGCTGCAGAGCGAAGAGCAGATCTGTTGCTGCTGCCCCCTGCTGTAGTTCAGAGACACTGTAGCAGTGGAGCAGCCTCAGCAACAGCAGCCTGTCAACACGGAGAAAACAAAACACACACAGACAGTGGCAGGGCAGTTAATTTCAGGTTAATATAAATATTTCACCTAAATTTAATTTTATTCTGAAGTAAATATCCATGGATATTGCTGATTACCTGACAGGAGTCTCAATAAAACCTAAATGATGCTGGCACAAAATGACTTTTGAGGAAACTCGTGAAAAACACATAAACGTACATAAACGTTTATATAACACTCCCTAAACAGACCAGTTCTGTGTTAAAATTCTGATTGTGAGAAAAGTTCAAGCCTGAGACGGGAGACGTTTTAGAGCAGTGGCTCAATGCTCTCCAGCTCTGCCTTTGGTATGGAGGTGAAAAGCAGGCTGAGAGAGACTGCTGTGCAGTGCTGGAGGGTGAAGCGCAGGGCAGCACAGTGGACAGAGTCCAGCTCTCTGCTGTTCAGGTTGATGCAGTTCTCTGCTGAATTCAACAAGCTGGACACACAGTGAGCAGAGCCAGTCTGATAGATCTCTCTGATGATGGACAGTACAAAGCTGGAGCTCAGCCTGGGGAGAAGACACACACACACACACACACAAAAACACAGACACACATTTCCAGGTCTCATGCTGTACAGTATAATTAAAGTGTTTGGACTGTTACTAACTGTGTGAACAATCTGAGCCACACAACACATGACTGTATTCTCTCACCTTCTGATCTGAAGTCTGGCCAGTACACGCAGAAGGTCTCTGGGATTTTGTTACTTAATGTTGGGGATGTGTAGTGGTCCCATGAGCTGGTGGAAGCTCGTCTACTTTGCCGTAACGTCACCCTTTCGCCTTGCTGTCTGGATGCGTACTGTCTGTCAGACTAGCAATTCATCTACACTTCTCACAGATAAAACTGCCACTAATGACGAAGAATAAACATGCTGCATTCAGTGCTCTGAAACAGAACATAAGTCATGATGAAAAAGCAAAATGTTAACATTACTTATGTTTGTGGTAGTTCCTTAGATATAGTTTGTGATGATAAAATAGTTTTCCATGGAAGTTGCCAGTTTCCAGGTAGAAAGTAGTTAAATCCAACAAAACATTTGTTAAACAGATAGAGAGCAGTAAGAGCTAGTATGCTGAAACTACCTGTTTCAAAAACAGGAAGCTTCCTTATGAAGGTAAGAGGTTCTTATGAACCTCAGCATTTTGACAGCAAGTATTAACCATGGCTATAAAACAATGTGAATAATTCAGTTATGGGATTAATCCACAAAATAGAACATCAAATCTAATTATTTGGCCAGTACAGGGTTATGCAATATTCCTTCATCTCAGCAAAATGCAATAGCTTGACTTCCTTAACTGATTAATAATTAAAAAATATCTTTCTTGACTATAAGAATATAGCTTACCCATTAGAAAGATTAAACATCCAGTCAGCGTGTATCCTGGCATGTTAATGTAAAAGGCAGCTCCTACTGGATTTGGGGAAAGATTAGTAAAAGATTTCAAGTATCTGCAAAGCAGAAAACTGCCTATTCAACAGGCATGAATGATCTGCTACCGAAGTAGTTGTGTTATTTGCATAGCCTAATTAATATCATTAGATCATGTTCTATTACCTATATTGTTATATTAAAATGTTGCTATTGCTTTTTTGCTTCACAATTGTTACACACAATTGCTGCACCTGATACAAGGATAGGAATTTCAATTTATTCATACTGAATATAAGAATCATTAATGGCTGCTGAGTGAAGCACTTTCATTGAAAATTCATCCACCAATTTAAATTTTTATTTATTTTTTTATTTTTTGTAACCACATCAGCCAGGAATACATTCCAGCTCTGTTTTAGAACACTGGCTGTGATTCATTACATTTTGGCAATTGTGAAAAGAAACTGGATGATACTTCTAAAAGTAATTGTGTTTGCAGTTTATTTGCACAGTTACATGAACAACACTGGTAGCATAGTCAACAGGCTTGATGGTTTTCCAGTGCACGACACTGTGATACCAGGGCTGGCCCAAGCCTGTTTGGGGCCCTACGCAGAAATCTGAGCTGCCACTGACATAGGTAAAAAACAAATAGAAATAAATACATGGTCTTTGGCACCCTCTTGGCGGCCTTGGCAGGCTCTCATTTTGCTTATACGGCGGGACAATTGTTCTGCTGTTATCCTACCTATTGAGCAGTCCTACCTAGATTTAATGTACTTATGTACATTACCCTTAGTCCAGGTTTCTGGTGTTTATTTTAGATGGATTTTTGGTTGTATATATTATAATTAGGCTACTGTGGACAATTGTATACCGTATAGCTACAGCACCTGTACTTCACACACATGTAGTAATCGGATCTAGAAAGTTGCCAACCCTATTAAAATATTAGGTTTATAGTATAATATTTGAATTAAACAGACAAAGCATTAATCACAATCATTTGCATGATGATTAAATCTTGAACCAAAAATGTATCAGAGAGCTGTAGTGTTTTTTAGAGACACACACCCAATAAAACTGTGCTTGACCATTTCTTGCCCTCTATATCATTCTCTGCAGTTTACTGAGAAAGACCTGACACTGGGTAATGCCATTGTCTATTCGAAGGCCAAAACAACAACAATCTTGCTTATCAAAGACTCACTCCACCCTGACCACAGCCTCTTCTTTTAGAAGCCATGAGAAAACCACCATCGCAGCTTGAGAGCACAAATCTAGCCTCTTAAGAGGTGTTATGTTCCACAGGCAGATCGATATCTCAATGCGGTCTACATGAAAGCAATTTTCTTTCCATGAGTGCAAATTGCACTTTTAATGCCTGATATTTCAGCCACTCATTTCTCTCACTACATGACAAAACTCTCGAAACTTTTCTCCAAAAGCACTGAATGTTATTCTAACCATTTATGGCCTTTCTCCAATCATGTACACAAAGTCCAGTATGATTCCAAATGTCATCAAAAGATATATCTGTTTGTAGCTGAACAACTTATACAATGCGATCTTTCTTCTTTGTGTCAAATGAACTTAACAATTGAAACATCCAAAACTGGCTGTGTTTCTTGCCAACATACTGGTGTTTGGACATGTGGGATTACTTGCATGTCGCTTTCAATAACTCAGTTGGTAGAGTAGAAGTTAAAACTTAAAAAAAAAGTCATCCTTAGGCTGTCGGCTCAACTCCAACTCACACAAACTTTATGTTTTAATGCAGAATCTGTCGTTTTATATGAGCATAAAAAGAGGTTTTTCCCTGACCGGGAATCGAACCCTGGCCGCTGCGGTGAAAGCGCCGAATCCTAACCACTAGACAACCAGGGACAAAGCTGCTGAGTTTACATGAGAAGACCATTTTTCAAAGTCTGCACTCCTACTATTCTGACAGTGTTTGGATGCATACTGGACTTGGTATGCATGAGTGGAAAAAGGCCATAAAGCGAGTTATTCATCTTTCTCTTTGTTCTACAAAAAAATGAAGTTTGCAAGAGTCAGGGCTCTTTTTTACCATCTGGGAAAAGAGGGAACGCTGGTGTCACTAACATGGAAAGAGCTGTTATATATTCCCCATTTGTCTCCTTAATGTTTCTGACATTTTAGCCACTCATTTCTCTCTCTACATGAAAACACTCTAGAAAATGTTCTCCAACAAATACGGAATGTTATTCTAAGTACTCAGAAAATAGTCTTTTCCTCCCCCTTCTGACGCGTGAACTTATAGACGCCCTTGATTGCACGGTGTCTCTGTAATTGACAGGGGAGAGAGCGTATGCCACTCCCTCTCTCCCTAAGAGTACAGCCAATTATGCTCTTCTAGACTCTCGGCCACAAATGGCTGTGACGCCATCAGTTTCAAAGTTAAACACAACTCCTATAGTACTAATAAAAGCTTCACACTCACCTCAGCTGGGACATGGCAGACACTGAAGGAAACTCCTCACTTCACTCTCTTCATCTGACCAGTCATTAAGCTCCACTGGTTTCTTCACTGTTTGGAGTTTCAGCACTTCTAGCACTTGTAATATTAGAATAGAATCCCTTTATTTACTAAAGGTACACAGAAATGTACACTGGTACACAGAAACTTACTGTATGTAAGAGTGCAATAGTTCAAAGCTGTATTAGTGCAGATAAATACAACTACAGTGCCATTGCAGCTTTTAATGCTGTTTCAGTATCAGGGTCTTCAGGAAGGCTCCACCTGGCAACCCTGAAGTGCCTTGCTATGCTTAAAACTACACACACACACACACACACGCACACACACACACACACACACACACACAAACACAAACACTTAACAAGGTGAGTTCTGCTTATTTGTTATTGGAGATTTGTTAAGAAGGCTGATCGCCATTTAAAATTAGATTTCACAAACTGTAATTGTTACACTGGTGAGTTTGAGGTAGAGATGCACTTTCATTAATACTGCTTACACTGTGTTTCTTTACAACACGCATGGACGTGTTGAAGCATCTCATATGCATGGAACACTAATACTCAGAGCATTGGAAGGTTGAAAACAGAAGCTATCTGGCTCACACAATGTTTTAAATGTGCCAAGGGAAATTCCAAGTGTGGCCATCCTTGAGTGGAGTGGAAGATAAATATGTTTTTTTTTGTATTTCAAAGCGGCTGTAAGAGTATAACAGGCAGTTTAGAACATGTCAGTCCCTCCATGTAATTTGAGAGAAAATATCCTATGAAGATTGGACCAAGATTCCTGCAGAGTATTTTCAGCACATAGTGGAAACTATGCCAGAAAGAATTGCTGCAGTTCTGGAGGCCAAAGAAGGTCCAACATGCTATTAAATGGGTGTACTTAAGCCCACTTTGTCCTATAATAGGATGTTGCTGGAATGTATGTGGATGTTGTTGGAATGGCCGCAGAGTTGCGGCAGCAGTACAGGTAGTCTGTAATCCTTTCCCCCATCCGAGTGAGTTTGCCCTATTGCACGGGGTCGAGTTATGATGTGAATGTTTAATTACACAGGATGGATTGTGGGCGACAGAACCGAACAGCCTTCAGGATTCAAGTAAAGAAAGGTGAAACTTCTCCAGCCTTTGAGTTAATCACAGGACTATTGCATAGCAATTAGAGATAACAGAACAGCTTTCGGGGGGTTTGGGTGGGTTGCCTTATCCGCCCCTTTAACAGAGTAGTCACAATTCAAATTTCCCTTGTTCCATTGTTTACAAGGCATTATACATGTGGTTTGTTTATAGTGCACGGAGTAATATGCAGCAAGTCTGGTCTGTCTGCTTTGGAAGAGAAACATTTGGCCAAAAGAGCAAGACACAGCCAGGAGGATGATTGGTAAGAGCACATCATAATATGCACCTTAAAGCTGTGCTCTACAGATAGGACCTGTTCCATGACTGCATATATAAATTTTTTTTACTGACATTGCCATTTATATCTGGCCATTTACAGTGCACTCTTGCTCAGTGCAGCACTTGAAGCTGATTTTCCATTATGTTCAAGAGATGTTTGACCCGGTCAGGGTGACACACTTTAGTGCGGGCAGCAGTATCCTAGAGGACACTACAGACAGTGACGGAGACATCTCAGAGCGTGAGGTGAGAGGTTGAGTTTTTTGTTACTCTCTCTACGACATACTTTTCATGCCAGCTACTATTGTCCAGTTCAGCCAAATTTAATTTACTGCCTTGTATTATGATATATAAATTGCTGAACATCTTATCACTCAGTTTCAAACATTCCCTCAGCTGTTTTAAGCCATTTCGGTTATTCAGAAGTACTGCTAAATGGATGTGGTGGGAAAATGAGAGCACATCAAACACAGACAGCTTTATGCATTGAGTAGTAAAGAGTAAAATTTTATTGATTTCTGTCCCCTGTATAACAGAGTAAAAGGACTGACGCGCAGTACGGTCCCCCTCCCCTTATACAGAGAACAGAAGAAAGAGAAAAAAAAGAAAAACGACTCCTACAGAGTATCGGCTAATTCATGTTTTGGTTAGCCTGAGCGCTGAAGGCTTCTTCTATCGCTATGGTTAGAACGGTATGTGAGCAGCTGGTGTACCTGACTCACATGCTTATCTGCAGACTGTTATGCTGTGACTATAGAAACATAAAGCAAAGTAAAATAAAGCAAAGTAAATTTCCACAAAATGAAGTAAGGTAAATTCCCACAACATTTCCCCCCTTTATTCTATATCACACATTATCACACATTTATTCAGCAAATAGCACTACGATGTCTTCATGTGGATCACCAGCACCGCCCATCTTGGGGAGCAGAATGTCTTCACTGAGCTGCGGTTGGTCATTGGCATGGCCGCTGAGTGCTGGCATGGTGAACACACTAGAAAGACGTCTGACACGCAATGACAAAAAAGGAGGTAAACACAGAAGAAGAAGAAAAAGAAGAAGAATGAGTAGCAGAATGGGCAACGCTACAGCCGCTACTGCAACTGTAGGCTGCGGAGTGAAGGCAGATCACATAAGATTCATATAATCAGTAATATTAGCGCTGAGATCTGGAATGTAAAAACAGCAGGAAGTGTTAATCATTTTGCACACTCCTCCTTCCTTCATGGTTAGGAGATTTAATACTATTCTATGTTGAAGCACTGCTGCCCTTATCACTTGTTGTTCTATCTTTAAGGCACCTATTGCTGCTAAGGTGTCATTAACTACTTGCAGTAACTGATAAGCTAAGCCATTGATCTTTTGCAGGGCTGCTACTGTGCCACCGCCCAGGAAAAGGGACCAACCAATGGTTTCACCCGGAGTGGTCCATGGGTCCCTCAGAATTCTACCACAATAGTCTGTGCTGGTTATGTCTCTCCTCACCCTGTGCTGCTTGGCATGGGGAAGTGTATACACCTGCGTCCTTGTGCGCACTACAGCTGGATAACAACAACCAGTCCAGTTCTGTGGCAATTCACCATAGGCCACCGAACCACCGACCCACATTACATTCCAATACCCCTGCAGGGTTGTCATGGAGCAATTCCACAGGGAACTGCTATTGGAGTCACTGCAAGTGCCATTGCTGTGCACCTGCACATAATCGATGCATCTGGACCAGACTTCCGGCACCTGCTGCTTCATCTGCTATACAAATATCTCACCCTTACTAGCTGCCACATGCAGCATCATTTTCGGTGGTGCGGGGTTAGTGGGACTGGGACAGTTTGAGGTCTGGTTAATAACCTGGCACATAGAGATTGTCATATTCACTTCTCCTTCGTCTGCGTTTTTCAGAGGGATTACAGTCCTTGGAACACTGGTGTGCTGGCACACCAGGTACTCTTGCTCGATATGTTGGGCATGCACAAGGGCTGACATACACGCTGTATTTTGTTGGCATTTAGCTGCTAATCATTCTGCTTCAGTGGCGTTGGGACCCTGAAATGGTAACAAGTCTTCTCATAAGTCATGGGATTCTTCATCCATATTAATATTCAGTCTATGTTCTGACTGTGTTAGCTGTGTCTGATTTTCTCTACCGTCTCTTGACGGTTCCGAGTGTCGAAAGGGTAGGCCTTGCCTTTAACACCCTACTCAACACAGTTCCGACCTAGTCTGTTTGGGTGCTGCTGCTTGGAGTTGGGGCTGGTGTCGGAGCCTTCTTACAGTGTGTGTGATGTACCCAGGTTCCTCGTCCTTCTATTTTGACAGCAGTGTGGGTTGTTAACAGGAGGTTCTAGTTGTCTCCACCTCGTGCCTTCAGTGGCGGTAGCCCCTGACTGAATTTCCCGTAATGTGGCCTGCGGGGTAGCAGCAGTTTCCTGTATTTCTTGCACAGCGGTTTTAGTTGCAGCTGCCTTTGCTACTCTATCTGCAAAAGTATTCCCCTTGCTGATTTGGTCTTCTGTAGTCCTGTGAGCTGCACACTTAACAACTGCAATTGTCTTTGGCAGCGAAATGGCTTCTAGCAAGATGGTGATGTCTAATATATTTACCCGAGCTTGTCAGGAATTGCCTATGTTTCCATATGGCTCCAAAATCATTAACAGTTTTGTCTGCAGCTAGTTTGCATGCTTCCGTCAGTGCTACTAGTTCAGCAGCCTGCGCTGAATAGGAGGATGGTAATACTTCTGTTTTAAGTATTTCATGATCTGTTACTACCACGTATGCTTCCCTATTGACCCCTGTGTCGTCCCTGCATGCTGACCCATCCACATTGAGGCATAGGTCTGGGTTACTTATGGCTTCTTCAAAGAGATCAACCCGCGGTATATATACTTCAGCTAAGACTGCTGTGCAGTCTTGTGGATCTCCATCCTCCTCCGTAGGAAGGAGTGTAGCTGGGTTCAGTGTTATACACCTTTTGACAGTTATATTAGGCATATCTAAGAGGGTGGTGTGGTATCTCAGCTACCACTGGGCTGATAAGTGTGACACTCTTTGGTCCTGCAGTATTCGGTGTAATGCGTGTGGGACTAAAACAGTAAGAGGGGAGTATGCCACTATGGTTTAGGTAGCGAAATTATGGCTTGTGGTCGGTTTTGAGACAGCTTGTGTGTATTTCCCCCTTTAATGATATGCCCCAAGAACGTCACTTCCTCCTTACAATTCTGTAATTTTGCTCTACTAGGTCAGTTACATGTATGTTACATCTGAAATATTTCCATGAGCTTTTATGCAACATACTAAACAAAGGTTAGGAACAGGCTAAGTCAAATCAGGCTAACTCTCAGCAGGTCAAAAGTACTTCAGACTGCAAACTATGATCTAGTATTTTATCACATTTTATCATAATTGTAACACAGGGAGGCTTGGCAGGATACAAAAGAAGAGCAATGATGCATACAACGATGTTTATTTAGAGACATGGAAGACAACGTAGCACTAAGGCTATCGTGGGATCAAACACTGACAACGTTAACCTTTACACAAAGGACTTATATACGCAAACAATAACAACACAATGAAGGGCAGCCGTGAAACACAAGGGAGCATGCCCACACGGATGAACACACACACACACACACAAGCAAACACACACGGGGAGACGTTTGGGGGGGGGGGGGGGGGGGCGTACCATGACAAGAATATGTTCACACATGCTCGCTCGCTCGCTCTCTCTCTCTCACTGTCTCTCTCCCCATCCCTTCAGCCTTTGGGTTTCAATAATACCCCCAGGGCAGACAGAGCCACTATTCAAGCAATGTAATATTCTTTAATATTCTACTCTGGCTCCTCCTACCTCTGCAATGACATCCTCAGCTTTTATTTCAGTGGGTGGCGTGTGATGTCATAATGCAGCCGCATCAATTAAGCGATTATGATGTAGTCAAAGAACAGATTTTTCAAATGAACAATTTCTGTGACCCATTTTTAGACTACAGATCACAGATAACGGGTACACTAAATTTATTATGGGTCAGTGCGGTAGTTACAATTGCAATCCAAGACGCAAGGAACATGTTCCTTCTGAGAAATATGAAAAGGAAAAGCACGGGATATTTGGTAAATATGGGAAAAAGAAAAACAAAAAAACACGAGCCCAGATCCCTGCCAGAATAGAGGATGACTTCTTTAAAGGTAAGTTCTGAGCACAGCCACCACTTGGATGAAATGTGTGTGTGTGTGTGTTTGTCTGAGAGAGAGAGATCTACGTAGAAGTGTTCTAAGTATCTATACAATGCTAATAAGACATTTTCTGTTACTTTTTAAACAGATACTAGAACAAATTCTTTAATGAAGAATGACTTCACTACTGAGGGAACTCAATCAGCCATAGTAAGTAAAGTAGAACCAAGACAAATGATTTAAAGCCATACTGTGGCAATGGACAAAAGCCACAAAAAATGGAAAAACAGCTATGGTGAACAGTGATGCTAATTGAATGCTTGTACTTAAGTACACTGAAATGTCTCTGAATATAAATTACAAATGCATTTCAACAAATGTTCGAGAATTTAATTAAAAACACTAATGTAAATGTATTTAGAATATATTTAGAACACATACATTTAGCATATGCAATCTTTGTCAGTTGCAGGAAAAAAAAAATACTGTTGGTGGGTTTTTTGTTTGTTTGTTTTACATTCTCCTTACTATAGAATTAACAGTCGACTGTTCGGTGACTTTGCATGCTGAGTTGTAACACTGATTATTAGTATAATTGTGGCAAGAATCAAAATCAACACTAGCTAAAATGACTGAATGCATTGGAATTTATTATTCCAATAGCACAATTTGAATGGGTCTACGGTACCTTAGAGTGTCAGGTCCTGTTATTTCTGTTGAACATTTGATGTTTGCGGGCACATTTTTAAATCATTAGGCCTGCAGGCTATGTGATTACGGCTATGCGATAAAAATTGTATTTGTTTCCTTTCCAGTCCAATTCAAATTATAAATTACAAATGTATCAAAATGTAATTAAAGTCATATTTCAATTAAATGTATTTAAATACTGTTCAACAATATTTCTACTCATATCTACAGGTGGAACCTAAAAATATGAATATCAATGAGAGGGATAAGTGTATTGAGGACCTGGAAGCCGTGTTTGCTAAAGTGAGAAAGTCTGCAGTGGAGCAGAGCAATCCTAACGCTTGTTTTCCATAAATTCTCACAATGCTATGAACTATGCATTTCAAGTAGATGTAATTAAATATTGCTTAACACTGTTTCTCTTCATAGTTGGAGGTGAAACTGAATTCTTTTATAAAGATGGAATATGGTTCCTGTGAATATGATATGGGCCAACTGATTGAGGAGATGGAATCCACAGTTGCTAGAGTGAGAAAGTCTGCAATGGAGCAGAGCAATCCTAACACTTGTTTTCCATAAATACTAACAATGCAATTAAATATGCATTTCAAGTAGATGCAATTAAATATTGCTCAACACTTTATTTGTGTCTGCAGGCGGCCAAACTGTTAGGATTAGAAGCCGTACTTGCTCGGGAGGATATGGCTGCATAACCTCTGATGACAGCAATAAAGAGCATTAAAAATACTCTGACATTTTTCAGTCTAATCCCTGCCTATGTTGTCTGCAACACAGTCAATTATACCATGGATAGTAATTATATCTTTTTTTTTTTTTGTCTCACAAACATTCTGAATGTAACATTTCCTACAGCTTTAAAAATACAATCACCATACTTGGCACCCACACTATTTTTTCCCTTCATGTCCACTTACATCTATGTGACTTAACAATCACAATTCATTTTTACACAATCAATTTCCAACCTCTATATATATATCGCTCGGAATTCAACAGACACCTGACTCAAGTATTTTTATTTTAATTTCCTCCATGTTGTTTATAATAGGCCTACAGTAAGAAATCCTTTTAAAGGTGATCGCCATTTCTACCACTGTATACTGTTGAAGCATACAAGTTTTTATTCAGTGAGAGATATGTCATTTATGGGGATTAGGTACAGCGTGTTTTGTTCAGGACATTCACGACGATATATGTTCTAAATGGGATTGTAAAATAACTAGCTAGCTAGCCATGTATTTAGACAGAACCTGAATTGTGTTACATGGGGATTTTTATCCTATGTTTTTAAGGCTGCATTATGTACAGCCTAGCATAAATAAATATGCAAGAATGCAGAGCATAAATAGTCCATAGTTTATTTTCCCTTCTATATAAGCCCGCAGGTTCATAGGTGACTAGCTTTTATAATGTCATGTGTAATTTGAGCATAATGGTGGAAACTTCAAAGAACAATATGGAAAAAAAGGAGGGTTGTTTACATAATTGCCCTTGAAAAAGTTTATAAGAATTAAACTCTTGTGTACCCCTCAGACATTCTCCAGAGGGTCCCTCAAAAGCATGTTTATATTTAAGTTGCAATAAAGGACAGGACCAGCTATTCTCTTCAACTAATTCTGATATCAAGTGGAAACAAGTTGTCAGGTTCTGGTCCGCACCGAACCAGGAACGCAGACACAGACACATACACACATATCCGCACAAATCACCTACCACGACCACTGCTCGGTTCACAATCACACACTTATCAACCATCACGATCACCTGCTTCTAATTAACTCTCTCCCTATTTAAACCCCTCATGTACCATCCTCCAGTGTTTCCCATTTAGCATACTGTGGACTAAAGCTGAGCATGTCTTCATGAGCTTCCCCACATCTGTGTTTTTAAAACTTTTTGGCAATGCTTTGTGTGACTAATATCCTGCCTTTTTATCCCTCACCCATGTCTTGCTCAGGTGTCAATATGTCACATAACTAAATTAGTGTTCTATTATTTTCTTAGTTTGTACAAGAAGTACAAATATGTAGCTATCTAACATTTATAATGTGTATTGTTTCTTATTTTGTTAACATTAAAATGTAAAACCAAGTGAAAACATTTAAATGTAAAAACAGGTTTGACACTGCTTTGGATCTAGTGAAAATACTAGAAGCTGTCAACACCATGACCTGAGCAGTCTGCATTTAACACATAGAGAGAGAGACAGAGACGATGTACGACAACAACCAAAGGTATTCAGATCTTAAGGGAATCCTTTCACTTAGTCTTCAATTATGCACTCCATAGATGTCATGAGGGACAGCCTCACAAGAAAGGAGGCCTGGTGCATGGCATGCAGTGGTGCCTATCATGCGAACACAGAGAGAGACAGAGACAAGGTAGCAGACAACAAGCAAACGTGTTCAACTGCTGTCAGGTCTTTCTCAGTAAACTTCAGAGAATGAAGTACAGGGCAAGCACTTGAACATGCACATGTTCTTCCCTGGATACAGACACTTTGCCTCAAAGACAGTTGCCTCACAGGTTTGTTCCAAAATGACTTCCCTTGTCCCTTATTCCCTTATGCAACAGGAATTGAAAAGAAAGGTGTGAGCAAGTATACCCTCCACTGACAAGCTCCTGTTGTTTAAGTGTGAATGGATTCTGTGACTTGAACAAGTCTGCTCCTTCTCTCATCCAATATAGAAATTGCTCACCGAACTACAATGAGTGAACAAGGTCTAATGAACTTGCTGTGAGAATGATCTCAGTAATTAACTCAAAAAGGATAGGCTCAGAAGTGATTTTTTTTTTTTTTAAGTAGGAGGATTTTGATATTTCAAGCTTGCCAGCAGAACTAGCTAGCCTAACCTGGGATGACAGCCAATGCACAGCATCACAGCTGGGGGAAACGGATGTGAAATGTCAGTTTAATCGGCAAGGCTCAAGGCAACAGGGTCCTGTCCCTTGACTTAGGTTGATCTAGAGGTATTTCAAGAAACTTCTCAAGCGCACTTTAGTGGCAAAGAACAATATTTTCACTTGAACAGGGACCACGGATTAAAAGTCTGATGCTCTACTGACTGAGCTATTCAGGAGAGAAGCAATATCAGAAACATTACAAGTGCAATGTACATGTATGCAAAGAAAATTGAGTTCATGTGTATCGCATTAAGATGTCAATCTGCCTATGGAACATAACACCTCTTACGAGGCTCGATTTTTGCTCTCAAGCTGCGATGGTTTTGTCATGTTGTCTAAGAGAAGAGGCTTTGGTCGGTGGAGTGAGTCTTTGATAACTAAGATTGTAACTAAGTTTGAAATTGCTCACCGCACTACATCGAGTACACAAGGTGTAATGAACTTGCTATGAGAATGATCTCAGTAAGTAATTCAAAAAGGATAGGCTCATCATGATGCATTAGCTAACAATCGGCACTCATACACAAGTGTGAATGTTCAACATTCATTCAAGCATCTCGAGGTCACAGTCTGTAGTGTGTACAAAAGGAATCTAAAGGAAAGGTTTGAGCAAGTGCATCCTCCACTGATAAGAGATATAACTTTAGACTCCAATTGTAACATTAGAAAAAAAGATGTACATACAGTCCATTTGTTTAAAATGTTCTTTGATGTGAAGCTCATATTATTTTGCCCCCACTTACGCAGAACTTGATTGTTGGAAGAATACAACAGGGGAACTTTCAGTTGTACTTCACATCACTGACACTGTGTAGACTTTAACTAATGTACAGTTGTGTAGCTTTAGAGTTGTGTACAATTAGAGCAAGTGACCTAAGCAACATGTATTGCATACACAGTTTGCCTTAACAAACCTATCACTTCATCATGGTCAGAATATTTGTTATAGATACATGTAATGCTTCAGCATTGCTACTAGTTCTAATACACTCAAACTAGTGCACCAGAGTGGGTGATGGTAATGGTACTGTTAGAAGCAAACCTATATGACTGGGGTTGGGCTTCCACACACTGTCCCTTTCTCCCAATTCACAGAGCGGAAACGACTCGTTTTCAGCCTGTTTTTTTTTTTTTTTTACACAACCAATTTCCAACCTCTATAGATATCGCTTGGAATTCAACAGGCACCTGTTGCTACTGCACCTTTAAGACGGATGTAAGATAAATGAGCTCCTTTATGATTGGCTGCCCTGTATTGCGCTTCATTCAAAAGGTACTCAGAGCTGAAATGCCTGAGAAAGGCAATTTAAGTGGGTGTGCTAAACCTCTATAGGCTGAATAGGCAGAGATAGGTCAATAAAGTGTTCTTGTGACATTAGAAATACAAATTTCAAAAGGGGCATTTTTGGCAGCTTAACTGACATAGTTAAGAATTTTAACATTTAAAATATATATATTAAAAGGAGAATGTTACTTATTTCACTCTGACTGTAAAACAGTGCATATTTTGTTAAATGGGATTTCCATCCCATGTTTTTAAGGCTGCCTTATGTATAAATAAATAGGCAAGAATAGGTCAGTCTTCCATTCTGTATCACATACCTACCCTTGATAACACCGTGGTAACTGGAAAAAAAACAACCCTTTTTACTCAGTTGTCACTACTTCCAATAGACTTCACGCTAATCTCATAGAAGTCCGCCCCTTTCCGTGTCCTCCGGAAACTGCACTTCCGTTGTGTTGTGACAGGATTTGTTCCTGAAGTTGTATGCGTTTTCTGAATTTGCACCGCATTTCTAAAGTGTGTTACCACTTTGATGAATATGCTTTGTGTATTTGCAGCACGATGGGTTTTCCAGGACACCGTAATTTATGCATGTTTAATTCCATCTTTTATTCACGTACTAAGCCCAACTCTATAGGCTAATATTTATAAAACCGAGATAACCATAGAAACGTCTTCATCTGTGCTTGATACTTTCACGGAAAAACGGAACTGCTGCTTGTCAAGCTTGTTTCATCAGGTTTTATATCATCGTCATGACGTGTTTGAATTGATCCCAGGCATATGCAGTCCTCATCAAAATCCATGCATGTCCTAGGCTGTGAGTAAGGTATGTTCTCTCTCTGGTCACAGTTGGCAAATAAATTATGCATATAGATTGTGGGGAAAACACTTTAGCACGTGTTCTCCAAAGAAGTGTCTTAATATGAGCTATCTAGCTAGTTCCAATGTCAACTGTAGTCATAACACTGGGTTTCTCTCTGTGCTCAGGTGTCTTATTCGCATGCCAGTAACATGTTAGCGATATTGCAGTAGTGTGAATTTTTATGTTGCCCGTGATGAAAGGTGACAGGAAATAAAAATCCAAACATTTTTTTTGTTCAGGTCTTTTTAACGGTCATAACCGACACATATTTATCTAACAAAAAATCAGGTTCCTGAGTACCTAAAATATGTCACCATTTTAGGAAGCAGGAAAGCAGGGCTGCTTACAAACATGACATTAGCAAATTATTTTTGGGATATTTTCATTTATGATTTTCCCCTTTTTGTTGTTTGTTAGCTTTTTTACTTTCATTTTTTGTAGGGACTGTGATATATATTTTGTTATTTGAATGCATAATATAGGTTTGGGGCTCCCACAGACACTTGTGTATATACACATATTAGGGGAGATTTTTTCATTGGTTTGTATATGTTTTTGAAGGAATGCACATAGTTCTTATGTTTGAGCCACTTTAAAGATATTTTTTGACTTGTATCAGAAAGGAATGCAAGCATTTATTCATATCAACATTTTCCTTGCAGAGTCATTTCAAAGACGATGCAACAGAATAGTTTTGCTTTTCTATTCTGTACTTTGTTTATTGACAGGTAATTCCACCCTCAACTTTTTAGGGTGCCTCCCCATAATTGCTCAGCTCTTCTGTGTAATAAAAGCAGGATTGGTTTGTATATCACATTGGTGTAGGTCATTTTCACTTGTTATATAAAGAACATTCTAATGGCTTTGGGGGAGACAAACCAAATTAGTCCTTTATAATTGTAATTATATATTACTTTGCTTCATAAGAAGTTTGTAATTATTCCTGTTATTCATCAACTTAGATACCGTGATTTACTGGGGTAGGTCAAATTAAAAGATAATTGCCTGCTTATATTAGGTAAAGAAAGTTTTTTATGTCATAGTTTTCACTTACTATGATTGGGACAATACATCTTTTACATGAGGATGGATTTTATCAAAGCATGCTACATTTGTTACTGTTTTCACTTGAACAAGGAAAATCATACTCAAAACAGATATATAAGTGGACAGTCAGGGTGAAATAAGTAACATTCTCCTTTTAATGTTATATTTTAAAAAAATATTAAAGGTCTTAAGTATGTCAGTGTTTTCGTTAGTCTTTTGGCCAATGTTTTTTTTAAAAAGAGATAAGGAGATACCAGAACAAAATAGAAAAGCAAATAATAGAGGAAGATGGCATGGGATGGAGGGATGGAGGGATGATAAAAGACAGGGGTAGTAACGGATAATTTATTCTATTCTCTCAGCTATTCTCTTTAACTAATTCTGAAGTCTGCATCTTTATTTTCTATTTGAATGTTAACTTTACGACTAGCTGATTGGGGATTTAGGAACGACACTAGCGTTGATTTTGATTCTAGCCACAGTTCTAGTAATAAGCAGTGTTACAACTCTGCATGCAAAGTCACTGAACAGTTGACTGTTAATTCTGTAGTAAGCATAATGCAAAAAATACAACAACATATTTTGTTGTGATTGAAAAAATTACGTCCTAAATACATGCGTTGTAAATACATTGACATTAGTATTTTTAATTAATTTCTAACATTCAGAGACATTCAGAGGTATTTCTATTAAGCCCAGAGTCAGCTACGTCTCCACTCTCTAATTACTCAATGAACCTCAATGGTCTCCCAATCACATCTTCTCTAACAGTTAAAGATCTTGGAGTTATGGATCCCAGTCTCTCGTTCGAAGCTCACGTAAATAAATAATGTTTCTAGGACCCCCTTTCTCCACCTTAGAAACATTTCAAAGATTAGGAGCATGCTCTCCACACATAATGCAGAAAAGGTAGTCCATGCATTTATTGCTTCAATATTGGACTACTGTAATCCCTTACTATCTAGCTGTGCTATTAAGTGCCTAAAGTGCCTAGCGAGTTCAAAATGCAGCAGCCATAGTTCTTAATAGAGCTAGAAAATTTGATCACATCAATCATATCTTAGCTACTTTACTTTGGCTCCCAGTAAAATTTCGTATTGATTATAAACTACTTTTAATAATTCCAAATGTGCATTAGACTTTACAGTAACCTAAGACAACCCTTTTGCATGAAGGGAACTGGTAACTATGCTCACACTCCATAATGTGCAAAAGATATTTAAAGTGTTGGACAGTCGAAGCATTATGTGTGCGTGTGCGTGATGTTATTAACGTGACAGTAAAAGCTTACCATTTTTAAATGGGGGCTGATCGACTTTCCATTTATGCAAGACTTATGTCAAGAGTACATGTCAAAAATTAGAGACGAAATGAGGTGCTAAATGCCGCAATTAGGCATACAGCAGTCAAAGGCAATTTGGAAACACACTTAGAAAACAAAGATCATGATCTTTGATCATGATCAAACTTTCAAAAAGCTTATCAACGTGACAAGAATGTGAGGTTTAGGTTCATCTATAGTGTTACAGTATCAATGTGAAATATGGATATCGAGGTCAGCATCACGTAAGAATGTATATGTGTGAAACATCTTCGTCGCCATAAATGTTGTGTTGTTACATAATTAAGCAGTCCATCCAGTTTCATTTACTTGATTTATTAGCAACCTGTGTCCACTGTCTAACTCAAGTATTTTTATTTTTATTTCCTCCATGTTGTTTATAATAGGCCTACAGTAAGAAATCCTTTTAACTGATTAATAATTAAAAAATATCTTTCTTGACTATAAGAATATAGCTTAACCACTAGAAAGATTAAACATCCAGTGAGGGTGTATCCTGGCATGTTAATGTAAAAGGCAGCTCCTACTGGATTTGGGGAAATGTGAGGTTTAGGTTCATCTATAGTGTTACAGTATCAATGTGAAATATGAATATTGAGGTCAGCATCACGTAAGAATGTATATGTGTGAAACATCTTCGTCGCCATAAATGTTGTGTTGTTACATAAAAAGCAGTCCATCCAGTTTCATTTACTTGATTTATTAGCAACCTGTGTCCACTGTCTAACTCAAGTATTTTTATTTTTATTTCCTCCATGTTGTTTATAATAGGCCTACAATAAGAAATCCTTTTAACTGATTAATAATTAAAATATATCTTTCTTGACTTTAAGAATATAGCTTAACCATTAGAAAGATTAAACATCCAGTGAGTGTGTATCCTGGCATGTTAATGTAAAAGGCAGCTCCTACTGGATTTGGGGAAAGATTAGTAAAAGATTTCAAGTATCTGCAAAGCAGAAAACTGCCTATTCAACAGGCATGAATGATGTGCTACAGAAGTAGTTGTTTTATTTGCATAGCCTAATTAATATCATTAGATCAAGTTCTATATTACCTATATTGTTATATTACAATTTTGCTTTTGCTTTTTTGCTTCACAGTTGTTACACATAATTGCTGCACCTGATACAAGGATAGGAATTTTAATTTATTCATACTGGATATAAGAATCATTAATGGCTGCTGAGTGAAGAACTTTCATTGAAAATTCAACCACCAATTTTTTTTTTATTTTTATTTTTTTTTTGTAACCAGAAACAGGGCACATCAGCCAGGAATACATTCCAGCTCTGTTTTAGAACACTGGCTGTGATTCATTACATTTTGGCAATTGTGAAAACAAACTGGATGATACTTCTAAAAGTAATTGTGTTTGCAGTTTATTTGCACAGTTACATGAACAACACTGGTAGCATAGTCAACAGGCTTGATGGTTTTCCAGTGCACGACACCGTGATACCAGGGCTGGCCCAAGCCTGTGTGGGCCCCTATGCAGAAATCTGAGCTGCCACTGACATAACATTGGTAAAAAAACAAATAGAAATAAATACATGGTCTTTGGCACCCTCTTGGCGGCCTTAGCAGGCTCTCATTTTGCTTATATGGTGGGACAATTGTTCTGCTGTTATCCTACCTATTGAGCAGTCCTACCTAGATTTAATGCACTTATGTACATCACCCTTAGTCCAGGTTTCTGGTGTTTATTTTAGATGCATTTTTGGTTGTATATATTATAATTAGGCTACTGTGGACAATTGTATACCGTATAGCTACAGCACCTGTACTTCACACACATGTAGTAATCGGATCTAGAAAGTTGCCAACCCTATTAAAATATTAGGTTTATAGTATAATATTTGAATCAAACAGACAAAGCATTAATCACAATCATTTGCATGATGATTAAATCTTGAACGAAAAATGTATCAGAGAGCTGTAGTGTTTTTCACAGACACACACCCAATTAAACTGTGCTTGACCATTTCTTGCCCTCTATATCATTCTCTGCAGTTTACTGAGAAAGACCTGACACTGGGTAATGCCATTGTCTATTCGAAGGCCAAAACAACAACAATCTTGGTTATCAAAGATTCACTCCACCCTGACCACAGCCTGTTCTTTTAGAAGCTATGCAAAAACCACCATCGCAGCTTGTGAGTACAAATCTAGCCTCTTAAAAATACTCGCCTGGAATTAAACCTAGTAGAGTTCCACAACGAGGTGCAATTTGTAAAATGACGTCTTTTTCTCTCAGAGTTAGAAATCTGCAGAAATAAATACATCAGTTAAATGTTTAAATATGTAGGTTAGAAATCCAAGTATAAAGAGCAGATATATTATCTGTGCTAATTAATGAATGTATTTAAAGTATACATTTAGTAGGCCAAAAAATAGAACTCGTATGTAAATCATATCTAAATATTTTTATTTAGAGTAAATTACATGCGACATTTTGAAGATTTTGATTTTTTGGCCTGCTACCACCACACCGCCTCATCGGGAACTGTTACACTTTATTTTTTATTTATTTTTATTTATAACTTAAAAATAATCACCTGGAATGTAAACCTAGCCGAGGTCCACAACGAGGTGCAATTTGTAAAAGGACGTTTTTTTTCTCTCAGAGTTAGAAATCTGGAGAAATAAATATATGAATTTATTACCCCCCATCAGTGGACCTTTAGAGCTTTATTATTAAAAATAAGACAGACAGATGAAAAGACAAACGCAAAATGTATATATAATATTTTTAAGTATTCGCCATCTGCACCATTACAGGAATGATGTGTGTGTGTGTGTGTGTGTGTGTGTGTGTGTGTGTGTGTGTGTGTGTGTGTGTGTGTGTGTGTGTGTGTGTGTGTGTGTGTGTGTGTGTGTGTGTGTCTGTGTGTGTGTGTGTGTATGTATGTATGTATGTATGTATGTATGTATGTATCTATGTATATGATTATGTGTGAGTACATGTATGTTGGATTGTATATGTACACGTATTAGAGTGTGATATTTATCGTTTATGGATTGGCTCTGTATGGATTTTATCAAAGGTGTCCACTCTAGATTATTGGTTCTGTTATTGATTAATTCTGAGAATTATTCGATTGATATATATACTCTATCAATAGATTTTTCTATTGGGTGACACTAATATTATTTTTTGTTTTCCAGTTCATGAATATGTTTTTTTGTTTGTTGTTTTTTTGCAAGAATATTTTTATTATATCAATATAATAATGTTATACATAGTATCCTGTCATATTGGTTGATGATATGTCTCCTAGGAGACATAAAGATGGTGTTGGATGGATATGGTTATTTAAAGCATGGGATATGTTGGTGATGCACTATATTGGACTGTTTGCACTTGTGTAGCATGTTGTCTGTTGCACTGTTGTTTTTATGTTGCACCATGGCCCTGGAGGAACGTTGTCTCGTTTTTGTTGTGTACTTGTATATATACCTGAAATGACAATAAAACCACTTGAACTTGAACTCGAACTTGATGACGACTTGCCAAAATTGCTTGATAGGTGTGCTCTACCACGTGGCGTGAATGTAATCGTCAACTGTGATTTGAGTAAAGTATGTACAGATTGCTGAGCTTGTGAAACCAATTTTAAACATCCAATGTGTAGTATAATGTACTCTGTATTATTTTGTACTGAATGCATTGTAGGTTAGTGTTGCTGTCATGTGGTAATTATTATTACACATTTTAATCCAAACTGCAGCGTCGGGGGCTAGTAATAAATGTTCCTCCTATTGTCTCGATGGGAGAATAACTGTGAGATTTGATTTCACTATTATTTTGTATATCTTAGATAATAGGTTTTTTGTATTAAGAATGCTTGTTTATAAATTTTGATATCGATGTAGGTATCGGAATTGATTTTTGAACACATTGGTGATCTTAGCTGATGGTATTGTAGGAACTGGGGGCTTTCTATAGCATATTTTGGGGCTAGTTGTGGGCGTGACATGAAACAAGTCTTAGGATAAATATGTTTAAGGTTTGTAATGCCTTTTTCTATCCAATATGTAAAGTTTAATATTTTTGTTCATGGTAAAGCCTGGATTGTTCCAAATGGGAGAATGAATAGTTCGTGTGAGTGTGGAGTTTGATATCTTGTGGAATTTCCACCAAACTGTTAGTGTCATGGCCACCTTCAAACTGTTGAAACATGGATATTTTTGAATATGAGTCTGGGCACATTTGAAACACCTGCCGCAAACATTACTGACATTATATCTTGTTTATGTGATTGGCTGTGCTTCTCTAGCCACAAGTACTTTTTGATTTATTTATTTTTTAATTTGGTAATTTTATATATAACAGCAACAAATGACATCTTAAGTTTTATGACAAAATGTGCAAACAAACTGGTCTGAGAGGTGTGTAGCAGGATATGACTCAGTGCATCTCTGGTGCTGCTTTTGATGAGTACAGTGTCATAAGTGTGTCTGTCCAGCAGCGCAAACAGGGGATACAGCTTCTTCTCCCGGAGGTTTCCGATAAATATGTAGATATGTTAGTATGTAATAGAAAGACAGCTGTCCATCCTCATAGTCTAGGTACATGCCCACATTCCTGGGCAATTGTGTCAGGGGCAGAGGGGTCTCAGGCATGGTGCAGGTGTACGACTTCTGGTTGCTCCTCCAGAGCACCCAGAAACCCTCACAGTGGGTTTCTCAACTTGCTCAGACTCAAATCTCAATATCGGCATCCGAACCGTCTTAGAGAGGAACAAAAAACACAACTCATTTGATTAAATTGTTCCAGTATAAATATGGTTATCAAACATGCTTTTAAAAATATACTTCCATGGAGATGGTGCCCTACAGGGTAGTGTTGGAACAGTGTGTACAGGCTTAGTGTCATGTTGTGGCCCCGCCCCCTCCTCAAACATCTTGGTGTGTGTGTGTTCGTCTGTGTTGCCACACCCTCTCGTGCCGTTCACCTGTTCTCTGTTATGTGTAATCGGCTTGGGTGTATATATGTCTCGTGTGTCATAGTACGTGTGTTGGTGTTTGAGATGTGCATAGTATTTGAGCTTTGTTGTATGTTTTGCATGTTTGCAAAAATAAAAGTGCGTTTCATCGTGCCTCGTCCCCGCATCCTGCTTATCCTCGCAGCGTCACTACTAGACCACTTTAGATGTAACTTAGAACCTCCAGTGACCTCTGTATGTGTTTCTTTAGTTGTATGAGCTCCACTGGAGGACTCTGAATAGTTGACAATGGAAGAGGGGTATATCAGATTCACCCCTTCTGCGTCGGTGTGACAGATTAACACACTGCATTAACGTTTAGAAATAAAAACATATGGTAAACACAGTCTAGAAAATATTACCTTGTAACAATTCATTCAGTATATGAACTGTTTTCTGTGTCCTTATGTCTATAAATTAAAAGTAATAAAACATTTAAATGATAAATAAATTACAATGAATGTATAAATGTTCACAAATAAGAAACTACATTGGTCTGCACTTTTCTCCACAGATTCAAGGAACTCATGAAAGTTGGAAGCTATAAAAATACATAATACAGAATTATAGACTGACTGATGTGTGATGTTCTCATATCTAAAGCACTCAAAGCATTGATGTTATGTAAATGAACTGTGATCTGATTGGTTTAAGGAAATAGATTCACCTACTTTGAAGTTCAAGTTTTTATCAAAAGGTTAGAACTGGTTGACTATACTTTGTCTGTCCTGCAACAGGAAATTTAAACATTTATATCCAAAGTATTACGCGATAGAAATCAATTTAAGACTACCCGTTATTGACCGCTAGATGGCGGAAGATACGAAGAAATAAATGAGTCCAGAGCCTCCTGCCCGACTTTACGGTGAGACTCTGCTTTTACGTCATTAAAACGCTAAAGAAAAAAGGCCGCCATATTTGTAGTTCCACAACGTGAAAAGGCGTCATTTTGTATGCCGAAGAATGAATAAACACCATGCCATGCCTTGAAGACGACGAAATTGCAATTTATTTAGCTAGCCATAAGAATAAGAATAGCTGTTTAATTTACATAATCACAAATATAATGCATGTACATACAGCTACATTTCAGTCGATCAAAATGTTTCACGTATTTATAACCGCAACTTTATGTTACAGTGGTCATATCAGAGATTTACCAATATAAAACGCAACAGGTGTCGTGTTCTGTAATAGAACATTTTAACATTTATATCCATATTACACATAAGCAAGGTGTAATATAACCATATGTACTGAACAGACATGAACAGCCTGTGTATTGTGAAAATACATGTATGTGTCTTCTACAGCAATTACTGTGCCCTGCACACTTTAAGTTTGGCATGAAGTGTTTGCTTTTTCCAAAGCAAGTAATATTAAATTATTCTCATAGAATAAATTTCACAAAGACATGGACTTCTCGGTTGACCGTAGAAATATGTTTGGTTTTTTTTTGTATTTAATTTATTTAATGCGAATCGTATGTAGGTTACCACTGCTAAGCTTCACCAATGTCAAGGTAAGACCTCGAAAGGACGCAGAAAATTATTTTAATAACAGCTTCTGCTGATTTATTCAATAACTGTATGACACCGTTTGAGTGTACGTACCGACTGAAAACAAACTCAAATTATTAGAGACACTCTTACTGCGTCTCCACATTGAAACATATCAGTTAGTTAGCTAGGCTGGCTAACTAGCTTAGCTTTATTAGCTAGCTAAGATAATGGCGAAGAGGATTACGTTAAAGAACCCCCGGTCTACAGTTGTGCACATACAGGAAAATTAATGAATAGCATGGTAATACACGCATTTATTGGAACAGTTATGTAGCTAATATGCATTTGTAGTATGTGCGCCTGGCGTAGAAATGAGTCTTTGTTAGCCCATTAAGGCTATCTTAGCTAGGCTAGTTCGAGCAAGCTAAGTGCTGGTTGCTATGACAACGGGCTTGGTGTATTTTGCGAGCTTGTCAGCTACATAAGACAAGTGTTTATCGCTTTACTGCTGCGGTGAACTGTTATTATTGTAACACTCTGCTAATGCCAGATGTGTAGAATAACTCACTAGTGATGTTTACTTCGAGACTTTGGCAGTTTTAAGATGGCTAGAAAGCGAATGAGCCAGCTAGCTGTCCAAGCTAACATGCAACCTTCTGTACATCCCGGGTACTCCCAGCCCTTATCAGGACCTCACAGTTCCCTTTGAGAACTCCCTGGTATCACGATCATAACTTTGGACAACCAGTTGTCATTCTCAACTCATGTTTCAGATTTCCCCTTTGTAACATACGAAGGATTCGGCCCCTTCTCTCGCAGGAAGCTACCCGGGTGCTTGTGCGGTCTCTTATGATCTTAAAGATGAACTACTGCAGCTTACTACTTGCTGGTCTAGTACTACTCTAGTACTTATTGTTTATTGCACTTATCAATGTTTAAGGTAGACCTTATGTATTTCGTACTTCTTGTTAGGAACTGGTTCAAAGTGACAAGTCCTTCAGTTTCGATCTCCTCCAAGTTACCCTCTGCCCTCCGTCCTCTGTAGCCGGATCTGGGGAAGTCAAGAGACACTGACACCAAGGTAGTGAATGAAGAGAGTTCAACTTTATTGAGGAAAGCACAGAGTATATATGTGTCTTATATCTACTATCTAAATCTACAGGATGACGGGGAAAAGTGAGGCATGTTCTGAGGGTCTATGTAGAAAGGAAAGAGACAAGGTTATTAAAAATTAGATGTTCTTGGCATGAACGACCCACGAGCTGTTCCCGTACCCGCCATGAGGTACTCCTGTGCTTAAAGAGAGACAGGGAGAGAAAGAAAGAGAAAGGGAGGGGTAAAGGAGACAAGAAGAAGGAGTGGAAGACCTCGGGCGACCAGCTCGCGGTCAAGCCGCCATTTCATGGCTGATAGGCAGAGACCTTGTGTTGGGTGCCTGAAGACAGAAAGGCTCCAGTATCTAACAATAATAATAATAACAATAGATGTAATATATATAAATAAAATGTTTCTCTCATACTCAAGGTCGCTTCACATAATTCATACGACATAGAACAGTTAACAAATGAAAAAACAGAAACCCTAGAGACAGGAGTCACTGCTGAATAAAAACAAAGCATAGAGGGCATGAGTTCATGCTGGATTTACATTTAGCAGACACATTTTTATCCAAAGCAACTTACAATTATGACTGAGTACAACTTGAGCAATTGAGGGTTAAGAGCCTTACTCAGGGGCCCAGCATTGGTAAGTTGGCAGTGGGGGGGCTTGAAGCAGCAGCCTTCTGATACCTTAACCACTGAGCTACCACTGGAAAAAAAAAAGCTAACCCTAGCAGACCAGCTCTACTGTCCATCCTGCTCTCCAATGTCTGTTCCCTGGTCAACAGGTCAACTCTAGCATAGCACCCAACGCGAGTGTAGAGACTGTTGTGCTTTAGTTTTCACAGAACTGTGGCTCAGTGACAGAATTCCTGACACTGAGGTAACAAAATGAAATTATTTATGTAATAATATGATGGCAGGAAGTGTAAAAGACCAAATTAGGCTGCATGTAGACATCTGAAAATCGGTAAGCAGGTAATTGTTTTATTCCTAAGAAATGTTATCTCGAAAAATGTACTGTACTTTAAGAATATTGGATGTTATAAAGTGATTTATTTGAGTATGCCAGTGTGGATTCTCCCGCGGGCCCGCTAGGGGGCGAAGTGCAGCATAAAGTTGGCCCTAAGATGCAGTAACCGTTAGTGAGCAAAGATAGCCATCAAGCTAGGATAGCTAACGTTAGCTAGTTAACTATTCATCCCATTAAATCACGCTTTTAATACTGTAAATGCTGTAATAATGTAAATAATTGTATATTTCCTCATTTATACATTTTGTAGCAGAATTATGATCGTAGCTAGTCCATGCTAGAAGCCACTGAAGCAACGCTTAGCTTCCAGCTCATAGCTGCCCCTAAACAACTCCACACACACATCAGCTAAAATAAGCCTCTTTTATTCCATGATGTCTAAAGGTATCGGCGATCAAATCATTTATATGGCTGCATAAGTTTCACCAAACGGCGTCAAACTATTTATCTGCCTAACGGAAACGCAGTTTGACAGTTCAGACCTTTAAATGGTTAAAGGGTCTAACCTAGGTTAGCTATTTTAGCTACCTAACGAGGTAAGATAAGGAACGGGGTGTTTGCAGTTGTTCATTTTTACACCTTCCTGTGTGGTCCGTTTTCAGATATTACAGTTACGTTAACAATATTGTGAAAATTGTAAAGGATACTTTATTCATGTCCTCATTGTTCAAAATTGTATCGCTTTATCACAGCGATAAGCTAGTTAGCTAGCTAATAGTTGAGGTCAGCGAGTGTCTAACTCGGGGCTATAAACCATTCCTTGTGGAACCATTTCATTGTTCATCTTTCAACTTTGATCGTTTAGGTGCTGGTAGTTTGTTAGCTAGCTAACTGTTCAGAAATAGGAAACCTACTTTTGTATGATTTAGAGACCCAAATTCACAAACCTGTGGGTTTTCAAATTTATCGTTCTCTCTAAATAAGCAAAATGAGGTAAGCCATTACTACAGCTATCGGACTGTTTGAACTACAATATTGGACTGTTCATTTATTGTTAGTTAGATTAAATTAACTTTCATAAACATTCTTAATTAATAGAATGTGTTTTTTTAATGACTGATTAACTGTGTATATTTAACAGGAAGCTATTCATATAAAGTTTGAAGTTTGGTTTATTTGTCACATACATTTATTTGTCACTTTCATTTTTAGGCTGCAAAATGAAAGATCCTTGCTCACAATTTTATTTATATATATATATATATATATATATATATATATATATATATATATATATATATATATATATATATATATATAATTACACACACACACTCCCTATTCAATGGGAAGAAACCAGTTCATGTCATTGTGAATTGCTGGTTCTGTAATCAAAACACTGAGGTTCCATATGGGAACAGAAACTGCTGGGACTGTCCATTCTGTGTGCAGTACAATGGCTTCTAAGAGGTATTGCTGTATTTGAGACATGGTGAGGACATATTTTAGTGAAAGTCTTCCAATGATGCACCCTTAACTGAACCATTTTATGCTGTTGCTGCTGTTAAAAAAAAATGCAGAATGGTGATTATAACGAACCGATCCTTGCACAATATATGGAGCACCTCAACCATGGGGTATCAGCTGGTGTCCCTGTGCTTGATGCATCCAAGACTCAACCAGACACTGAAGATCAAGCAGCTGGCTTCCTTCACTCCCAGAAAGGAAGTAGGTTTTCCATTTGAACTGTTGCCTTCTTAGTTAAGACATATGCAGGGTTGATTGCAGTGCCAGAGTTGTGAAACTATGCAAGGTAATGCATGTCCAGTGCTGGAATTAAGATCATAGCTGTAAATAGTCTCTGACTTGGGCAGAGATTGTGAGTGGGTCTTCAAGGGCAAACAGGATCTGATGGCCCACATGTAGTTTGATATTATTCCTAAATAACTAAGTTGACTGAGTTGACATGGCTATTTGAAAGAAGCTGATCATGTAAGCAGCAAAGACAAAATATCATTCTCTGACTAAGGATTTAGTTGACTCATGTTTAGCCCAACTAAACTGTGGTCCTGGCTGATTTTAGTTGGACTATTGAGCCACTGACTCATGCACAGAGTTCTCTGAGTATTTTGCAGTTTCTTACTCTACTGAGTTCTTACTGAGTATAACACCAACTTTGATGCATTTGTTTTCTTTTCACTGAACAAAGCCTTCAACCTTGACTGTGGTGACATGAATTCCAGATCTGCAGAGTGTTTTTTTCAGTAATGCATCTTTTGCCCATGCATTTTGATTGCAGTGTTAGGAGGTGATAACTGCTAATCAGAACGTTGGACAAGAGGGCTTATCCTCATGGCTCACTGACATTCATGTACAACAACAATCAATCTTTTCTTATTTATTTTTTTTCCAGTTGTAACAAACCGTTCTGCTGTTTTTTAACTTCTGTCAAATTTTTAATGGTTGTACAGGACAATTACGATGGAAATTGAGGTGTACAAGCACCACCTTGAACAGACCTACGAGTTGTGCGTGCCTGTCAGACCGCTGAGCAGTATGACATCCAGCCCCAGAACCAGCAGCTGCGGGCCCTGCTTTTCAACCACCAGCTCAGATGCAGCCAAGGTGCGGACAAAGCATTCATTAAGGTGAGTAATTATTGTCAATGGTTGTCTTAGAATGGTGCTGAAGTGCTTAAGATACTTTTTGGCGCCCCAACTCACACATCAATCTCAGAGGCAGATGGATTCCTGTCTCCTAGCCGCATCCCAACTTTTTGACCTGTACACATACTTGGATAAATGTTCTCTGTGAATACAAAACAGCAACATTTGTCTAGTGTACCGGAGACCTCTTGGAAGTTTTGTAGACAGACGAGGCCGGGCTGTGCTAGCTGAGAGAGACGATATTTGAGCTTGAATCTGACTAGCACATGCACAGAAGCATAGGGTATTATGAAGGCTCTGCATGATATCGTGACCCAAGGTTGAGCTTACAGTAGGTGGCCATATTGCCTCATATCAAGGGCAGTGTACGTTGGAAGACCATAGCAGAGACGTGTGACCGAACTATGTGCACGAGCGCATAACATGCCGCATTCCTTGTTTTCTCCCATTTTTGAGTGAAGCTAATTGATAGTGCCATCTGCCATCTCCTTTTAGAAAGCCAGTGCAGTGCCTTGGCTGTTGATGTGAGTTGTTTTGTCAAAGGAAAGAATTGAAAATGTGAGCGGTGATCTCCATGTAATACTTAGGCTTTAATGCCCTTTACCACTCATTCAGTGCTTGTCTGTGTTTATGTTTTCAGTGTTACAGTGTGATTTTATTTAGGTGAAATTTGTTTTCAGTCTATCTGCAGTAGTGCACTTAAAGGGCCAGGAAGGTTAGTGGAACACATTTGCTCTGCCTCTGACCTCACAATTCCACTGTAACAACAGTGTTCCGTCATTTAAAAAAAAACAAAACTTGTTTTGGTTTAAATTTGTTTAAAGATTTGTTTAAATTGTGTGTGCCAGTGTATGTGAGCGTGTTGAAGTCTCTCTGACCCTCCACACCCATTAGTGCGTTCTTCCACTAGCTTCTCTCTCGTTCCTGCTTCAATATTCAAGGGAGGATTGAGATCCATTCAGGTAATTTTGCAGTCTTCAAAAAATGCATTGAAAGACATTCCAGTAGCTCAGTGGTGCACCTGCGCTCCACTCTGCTCCCCAGTTCGGAGGATGCCAGCACCTATGTTTAGTCTTTTATGTTTAGTCTTTTTTAGTCTGTTTCTCTTTATTTCCTTTGGACTCCAGTGCTTTTTAATAATCTGTTTTGGACATGGTATGGCTGCTCCATTACCCAGGAGCCCATACAAAGGTTCATTTCTGCCTGCCTGCATAACTGCTGGAGGGAGGATTTTATGTCCAGAAAATGTTAAGATGGCAACAGCTCGGTGGGAGACAGTATGTGAGAATCACCTCTTAGGCTCATTTTACTGTTTCTCATGTAGAAGGAATTCCCTCACTATGTTCCCATTCTGAGCATCAAAGCCAACTGGGATGGGGATTTTGTCACATTCTGAATTCTAGCTCATGTCATATTTTGTCAGCATTGGCTTTGATAGACTCAGGTTATGAGTACAAATTTACATTCAAGATTAGTTGTCTTTTACATATATATCCCCTCTCCTGCAATCATGGCTAATTAGCTGCATCCGTCATTGTAATTGTTTAATTTTTCATGCTAGTTCAGTCACCCTTGTATTAGTGCCATGCATGTGAAACAGACTCTTGAAAGGTTTTCTTTTTGTATCTTGCATGCCTAGCATAATAGGACATTCAAAATCCCTTGAAAATTTTAAACTTTTTTTTTTATGTATATATCTCCTCAACATTCCCAGTACAACTGCTGTAGAGTCCACGACTCAACTCTTGACTAAAGTCTTCACTCCGAGCGTCTGAGCCGGCTGCTGCGGCATACGCCACGCTGCTCTGTGACCCTCACTCTCCACTCCTCTCCTCTCCCAGCTTTTCCAGATCCCTCAGATGCAGACAGCCCAGCCTGCCATTCCAAGTAACAGCGCTTCCTTTCGACCCGTGTCCAGCCAGCCCATCATGATGTTCCTGACACCCATGCCCTTCACCTCATCCCAGACCGGTCAGTACTACGTACTCCAGTACTACGTGCCTCAGGTACCCAGAGCAGAGAAAAGCGCCTGTGCAAATATGTACACAGTGTAGCAAATGGGTTGAAAATCTGTCTATAAACAGGTTGGCCAGCAATAAATAAACTGCTCCTAAAATGTGTAGATAAAAATATGTTTTATCTTGGAAGCAGAAATGAGAAGTTCTAGTTTAGTTTTTTTTCAGTGTAAAAACTAAATGTTTTTGTATTTTTTGTTTGTTTACCGCTTTGAATATCTCTTAGGAGTGTCCTATATGAATGGCCATGTCTGGTGCTAGGCCCTTTACCTCTGCTGTTCTGTTTCATTCTCAGTATCACCACAGTGGCCTTCCTTACGTGGGACATCCCCAGCAGTACTCCGTCCAGCCCACAGGACCCAGTACATTCTACCCTGGGCTCTTTCCTGCAGACTGCCCACTAGCATATGGTGAGTTTGGACTTCCCTTTCTCTACCCCCACCTGGGAAACCCACATGCGTGCTCTCACCGATAAAGAGACCTTTCTTCTGGGTATTCCCGCTGGCTGAAACTGGTTTTTCGTTTGCTCTCTAACTGAAACCAGTGCTTTTTTTTGGTCACCACTAGTGGCAGGGCCTTCATACTATCCTGGCCAGACCATATACACCAAATCTCCATCCATAATAGTGCATACAGCTCAGCAGCCTCCACCCACTAAGAGGGTAAAGAAAACAGTGAGTATTCCCCCTGCCTCAGAGGTGAAATTAATTTAATTGTGGATTGACTTAATAGATGCAAATAACTTGCTGTTCGCTAAGATCCGTATCCGAGACCCTAACCAGGATGGCAAGGATATCACAGAGGAGATCATGTCAGGAGTAGCCATTAGCCAGAACACAAGCCCACCAGTGGGACGTCCCTGCACTACCCCTACTGCTCCACAGGTAAGCCATTCAGTCCCACAGCCCGAGCCCCTGATCGGCTGCAGGCCGCTGCTTCGCGTGATCCACTCCACAGGTCAAAGTACTCTCTCATCTAGTCCTCCCTCATAATAAGCTCTGAGCTGATTGTTTGGTTGTTTGGCTGGCTTTCATTGTCTTGTCCTATTAAAAGCGTCATACAATCAGCAACAAAATCTGATGGTGTAGTTTGATTTCCGGCCATTCTCTCTTCCTTCTTCAGTGATTCGGTCACACCGTTGACCCTCCTCCGTTATATTTGACTGGTTGCAGTAGCTTGTGTGATTGTGGCTGTTCTGATTTAAGAAGGCTTCTCAGATGTTTGTCTGTAAAGGGAACACTCACTACTGCGCCGTTGCACTTACTTTGTGTCCTCTTTCCCTAAATGGTAACAGTGTTCCTCTTTCCTCTCTTTCTCTATTTCTCCTGCCCATTTATTTAAGCACCCCATGCTTGTCTGCTATCTCTTGCTGTCTTTGTGTCTTCACCCCCCCCCCCCCCACCTCCACACACACACACATTTTGTGCCTTTGCGGCTGGATCTTTTGCCCTCTTGTGCTTTCTCATTTCATCTCTCTCTCTCTTTGCCTCTTTCTCTACTCACTTCTCTAATTATGCTGTGCTGTGCTGTGCTGTGCTGTGCTGTGCTGTGCTCTGCTCACCCCCCCCACCCTCATTGCCATTCCCCTTCTTCTGCATGTGTGTGCAGTATCTCTCTCTCTCTCTCTCTCTCTCTCTCTCTCTCTTTCTCTCTCTCTCTCTATCTCTCTCTCTCCATCTTTTCTGTCTTTTGCTAGTTTTTATGTCCACACCCTCATTATCCTCGCATTTTCTACCTCAAATCCCAGCAGCTGAACAGCCAGGTAGCAGAGCAGGGGAATGTCAATGTCGGCCTGGCCCTGGAGGCCCACTGTCCGGCGAAGGCTGCAAGTCCAGCAGCCGGAGAGGCGGTTGCCTCAGGCACGCTGACGCCCTCATTGCCTTCCAGCACTGCTGCTCCTTCAGGCCTCACTCTCCCAGGCCAGGCTGTTATAGAGGCAGTCCAGGCCTGTGGAGCCTCCACTGGGGCAGAGCTGAAAGAGACTGGCGAGGAGCCAGAGGTCTTGCTGGAGGATAAAGTGGAGCCCATTTTACAGTCCAAGCTTAGGCAAAGCTTGAGTCAAGGTAAATAACCACATGCATGACATGCTATGTTAGGACACTAAAAAGACACCAGACTGATTTGTTATGATTTACAGCTATTAGTTTATCCAACACCTGGAAGAAGCCAAAAGAGGACACTCCTGTGGGGCAGGCCCAGTGTCCTGACAGAGAGGTGATTCCTCTCTCCAGGTGCTCACTGTACCCCTCTCTGCATGCAGAGCCAGAGCTGAAGGATGGGAAGAGGCAGTATGATAGAGACTTCCTGTTGGCCTTCCAGTTCATGCCTGCCTGCATGCAGAAGCCAGAGGGGCTTCCTCCCATCTCTGATGTGGTACTGGACAAGGTAAGCCTGCTAAAACATTGGCCTTAGGGGACCTTTAAAACCATTCCATGGAGAGGGGCTGATGGACTTCGACTTGACTCTGTTGTTTTCTAGATCAAACAAAACAAGCTGCCCCTGCAGCAGGTGGGCCCTCGCATTATCGCCAGAGACCCAGGCTTCAACCCAGCCTCTGCAAACTTCAGCAGGGCAATTCCTGGAGGCAGGGGTGCACCGGTGGGTCTCTCCGCTCATCCCTTCTCTTCTGTCACAAATGAATGAGCGCCTGGTCATCTTATGTGACCGAGGTCTTTGTGACATTGTTACCGCCCATAATAAAGAGCACCCATTCGTTGCTTCAGCTGCTCAGTGTAGGCCCGAGACGGCTGCCTCCCCGCAAGATCATTACCAACGTGTCCGTGAATGACGAGGTGCAGCTGAAGAAGGCTGAGAATGCCTGGAAACCTGGCAGGAAAAGGGAGAACACCCAGAACCCCGAGACCCAGAAAACTCAGGTCAGCACCTCACTCCGCTGTGCCCTGTTTTCAGATTTCAGAGTCACAGCCTGTTATGGTGGGCTTGAAAGCTACTTAATTTTTTTTGCGATATGCTCTTCAAGAATTGGATATTTAAATTATAGAGTCGTTGTTTAATTGGGTGGGTGTGCGGGGAGTGTGCACGAATGTAGCTATGCAGGGGGACATTGGTTTCTAGTGTAAACAGGGGGTGTGATGATACTGAGGACCAGATCTTGTGTGCTTGTTGTTCCTTGTGTTGATTGTGGTGTTGATTTTGGTGATAGAGTATTGTAGATATTGTAGTGTATTCTGTGGATGATCTTGTATATATTATAGGTTAACACCCAGTGGTTGTGTTAAAAATATTCTTGCAAATTTGTGTGCAATTCAGCATTTGGAGAGATTGACAGATCTTCATTGCATTGTCTGGTCGGTAGGGTTATTATTGGATCAGATTTGGTTATTATGTATATATTTTTTTTGTTTGTAGGAGTTATATATTGATTAAATCTAAAATTCTTGTAGCTGGTTCTTATGGGTTTTCTTTTAATTTGAATTTGGAGCACATGAGGGGTTTTAGTTGATAAGATTTGATAAACTGTTTGCTGCCAGTGCTACACTTCTCGGAAAGTGTGATTGATGTATGATGCCTTTATCGGTCTATATAGCAAAGTTGAGTGATTTTTGTTCATGAGGAAGTTCCAAATGGCAGAGTAAATATTTGGTGAAAGTGAGGAGTTAGTCATTATGTGGAAGAACTGCTGAATTTAACAAAAGATTGGGATCTTTGTAATGGAAAGCTTAGTCGGTAGTCTGTTTTCCTCTCCAGGAGCTTTTCCAGAAGGTGCGCAGTATCCTGAACAAACTGACACCGCAGATGTTTAACCAGCTGATGAAGCAGGTGATGGACCTCACCATCGACACGGAGGAGCGCTTCAAAGGCGTGGTTGATCTGGTTTTTGAAAAAGCCATCGATGAGCCCAGCTTCTCTATGGTCTATGGCAATATGTGCAGCTGCCTGGCTATGGTGAGTAACATGTTCCCATACATTGCTGCTGAAGTTCCATACAAAGGCAAATGCCACACAGAAGTGAACTCTGTTTGAACCACTCTAAACTGACATGGAGCTTTAATCAGCTTCTATTTAGTAACAGAACTCTCAACACTGTCTTATACCCAAGTGTTTCTCCTACATGTCTTTCCTGTGTAGTTAAAAGTGCCCATGGCAGACAAGCCCACCAGCACTGTGGGTTTCCAAAAGCTGCTGCTGAACCGCTGTCAGAAGGAGTTTGAGAAGGACAAGGTCAACGATGATGTTTTGGGGAAGCTGCGGCACCAGCTGGAAGCGGCCACTTCAGTAAGCAGCACTCCTGTCTAGTTTACCCGACTCACCAACCCACAGATCAGGAGAAAGGGGACTGAAATCGGCAGCAGTGCTGGGAGGCGGCCTGGTCGTTATCGGGTCCAAACGCGCTGTTTCTTGCTTTTGTCTTTGTTCTGGTTACTCCTCGCAAGGCCAGCGAGCGGGAGAGGCTGGAGGAGGATCTGGAGGAGGCGAAGGACAAGGCCCACAGGAGGTCCATCGGTAACATCAAGTTCATCGGGGAGCTGTTCAAGCTGCACATGCTGTCAGAGGCCATCATGCACGACTGTGTGGTCAAGCTGTTCATGAACCACAGCGAGGAGAGCCTGGAGCGTCTGTGCCACCTCCTCACAGCCATCGGCAAAGACCTGGACTTGGAGAAGGCCAGGGTAAGCAGGCCGCGGGCCTGGTCTGGGTTGATTTAATATTCTCAGCAGATGCTCAGCACTTGCATCGGTTTATCTTTAATATGTCATGTAAAGGTTTACGGCGCATGTGTACATGAGTGCTAGTGTGCAGTGCAGCGGCTGTGCGGATTTTGTCCAGATTTGGTCTGTGTTGCGTTTTTCACAACAAGTACTTTACACATCGAAACTGGATGAAGAAGTTTTGGATATTGTATAATGACTGTCAATTTTGTCCCTAGTAGGAATGGCAGTTGTGATGTTGACAGTTCAGTCACCAACTAGTGTGACAGTTATTTGTGTTCAAGTTTCCTGGTCTTTTTTATTGTATTTTTTTTTCTCCATGCACGTTTTTAACCAAAAAACAAGCATGTTGAAATGTTGTTTATAAAAGTTTATAAAAGCCTGCACTCTGACTACAGGGTAGCCAACTAATTAGGATCATCATCTATAGTGCGACTAGCATGCTGTGCTGATATCAGTGTATTATTAGGCCTTGGCAATGATTTTGAAAGTGTCCAAGTTCATGTTGTTTAGTGAAGTTGTTAGTGTGGTTGTTAGCTCTGCTCCTACTACAGCTGACAAAATGAAAGGCTTTTATTGAGGACTGGTCAGCTGTTAGAAGGTTTTGCTCTCACAGCCTCCTCCACGTTTGCCGCCTCCTGCTGCTGCACCCTGGATTCCCCAAAGCCAAGCGCAGCTGATGACAGCACAGCTACACCCACAGTGGCAGTGAACTGCTTTACAGCACTGACCAACGTGCAAGGCAGCAGGGTTTACATAAGAGTCATAAACGTCTTGCGACATGAGTTCAGCTGAGAGCACACCTGATCGAATCGAAAGGTGAAGAATATCTGAAATTTGTCGACGTTTCTCTTACACTCTCTCTCTCTCTCTCTCTCTCTCTCTCTCTCTCATGCCAAAAATGGATCATTACTTTAAATATATAGAAAAGACAGTGAAGGAGAGGAGGGGTTCTTCACGCATTCGGTTCCTGCTCCAGGACGTCATTGACCTGCGACTGGTTAGAGACTCTGCCTGTGTTTGTGTTTGCCATTCCAGCGCATGGTGATGCAAAAGTATGCATCTGCTGATTTTGCTTTTCTAGAATAACTGGGTGTCGCGGCGAGCTGACCACGGGCCCAAGACCATCGAGCAGATTCATAAGGAGGCCAAACTTGAGGAGCAGGAGGAGCAGAGGAAGGTGCACCAGCAGCTGCTGTCCAAGCACAACAAGAGGCAAAGGTGTGGCCCTCAATTCCGTGACAGCCTTTTTCACCTGGCTGTGTGAGGCCGAGGACAAGTCCAAGGACAATCGACAAGAGGATGGACACATTTGCCAACGTGTGCTAAAAGACAATGCAATAATTCAAAAAAAATAATAAAACTGTGTGACAAAGAAACAAGTTCTGACTCTAATGTATTTTTGCTTTTTCCTTTATGAACTGCAGACAAAACTATATTTAACATTTGCAGATGTTCAAAAGAAAAGACAGAGGTGAATATAGAAATAATATTATTTATTTTTTATTTTATTCTTCCTTGGCTTCTCGTGAATTCAGATAGGCTCTGCCCATTAGATTTCACTTTTTTGTTTGTTTGTTTTTTAATTTCTTTTTGCTAATTTCAAACCTGTCCTAGGATTTTCACACAATCTGAGTGAAATTGGTGTCAAAATATTTGCAAGAGTCTGAATCTCAATAATTATTTAAACAAAAACCTGACATAAAAAATACAGTTGTCCTATTCCAGTCTAATATTAGTAGTACAAATTAGTAGTACAAAGGTCAGGCTTTAACTTTAACTTTAACTAGCTGTCACTCCTGAAGGACATGTTCAGATTTCATGAAATTTAAAAGACTTATACCAGTATTGACTTTGAGGTAGCTTACCAAATGTAGCAGTTTTGTCAATATGGGGCATTATAATATTGCAAATAACTGTTTCTCAACGACTGCTCTTCTGATCAAGATGAAATTTTGCATACTGCTTCTGTAAGCAAGCTGAAGGATTCCTAAGGATGACTCAAACATTGGCTAATGTTTTTCAAGTAATTGGCTAATCATAGAACTGGCTTCAGTGGACTGCTATAACGTTGATTCTTGTAGAAATTACTTTAAATTTAAATATCCTACTACTTTTTATGTTGCTGATGAACTGTAACACACTAGTCGTAGGACCTTTCTCCAATCTTCACAAATTTGGTATCAAAATATTGATGAGACTGAAACATGTTGATATTTGTATGGTATATGGCCCCTACATACCTATCAATCCTTCCAAGGTGTACTGATTCATTCAAAACAGCTGAAAAAAAATTAAGACTTCTTTGAGTAATTCTTATGAAACTTGACATGAGTATTGATTTATGGACTTTGAGCTAGCATGGCAATTATAGGACATTTTTGCCAACAGCCCCTCTGACATATGAAAAGGTATTTAAAAAAAGAAAAATGAGTCAATCCCATTGTGTACCAATTGTGCATGAGAAATGCAGTTTATACAGTGCAATACTTTGTGACTATTTCATTAAAAAAGTTCAATACGTTTTGTAAATCTTTTTTTAGCCTGATTTTTGATACCTAAATTAGTTGGGCAAATGCACCTTTCAAACAAGTCAGTGACCTTTTGATCTAGAGATACCTTTTAAATGTAAAAAATGCAGATCTTCTTGTAAATAATGATCAAAAATATGTGTATTTAACTATCAATCCCCAAGAGCAGGATTTTTATTAATAGGCTAAAACTTAGCCATAGAGTGTTAGATTATCACCAAACTTCAATGGTGTATATGAACATACTGTGAATGCAAGTACATTTGGGGTGAACTGACCTTGTGGGGGAACTATATTTCTTAATCATGTCGAATCAGAAAAATAATGTTTATATAAAGCAATTCAGCAGAGAAAATTGAGAGATTGGTTTCAAAATACAACATTCCTGGAAACAAAATGTCAAAACCAACCACAAAGGCTGGTGAACTTAATATGGCATGTCATCAGCAACCAAGTTGTGCAGATGTGATAAAATGATTGGACCCTTTAATTGCCACCTGCAGCTATAATAAATGTAATTCTAATGTATGTCATGAATTCCCTAGATGAAGGAATTTAGACATTTCAATAGCAACACACCTCCCTTGATGGAATGACTGGGTACAGAAATTAGTTGACCAGAAAGGCCAGAAAAATAGCACAACCACAGCCTTCAAACCAGACAACAAAGCTGCTTAATGCTGACAGTTTTTTTTTTTTTTCAAATACAAAATACAGACTCACTCTCAATAAATAACCATTTGATGAACTAATGCAGAATATAAATTAAGACACTGACACAAGCTTTACTGTAGTTACTAAGCATTTAGGTTTGGGTGTTCTTAGGACTTGGTGGGATGGTTACAAGCAAATATTGGCATATTAGATAAGCAGAAAAATACTATGGATGGGTTCAACACATGATGTGCGTACTCGTTTGACTTTGGATCTATTGGATCCCGCCAATAACTGTTGAAAAGAAAAATGACCACCTGATTGCTAAAACATATAATGGAAATAAATGTCTTATGCAATACGAGAATTATGGAAATCGGGTCAGCTTTGGAATAGAGAGGAGCGTTAGGCACATACTAATAATATTAATACATTTTCAGAGACACACAATATCCATCCTGCCAAGGACAGGCAGTGATCAGTGAACCAGGCAGCCAGTAAGAGAAATAAAATCACCAAGAAAGTCAGGCTTTTTGCTGTTTTTTTTCAAAAAAATGTCCTTGACAGAACACAAGATATGACTGAATGAGCAAAGTTACATTTATATAGAGCCTTTCAAAGAACATACAATGCTTTCCAATGAACACAAACAGCTTCTACATTCAGTCACATGCTGGATATTGTGTTAAATTGTTTGTCAGTGGCTTACTGCAGGGTGACTGTGTGTAAAATGGGGAAGAGTAACTCCACTCCAGCCTCCTCTATCTCACAGTCATGCAGAGTGAGCTGTGTGTGTGTGTGTGTGTGTGTATGTAGGTATGTATGTGTGAGCTCTCTGGATGACCATGGAGACGACTGCGCAGTCCTCAGTGCTCAGAGTCAGAGTGTGTGTCTGTGTGTTTGCTGTCAGGTCCAGAGCAGAGCTGCAGAAGAAGTCCAGTGTGCTGCAGAGCAGAGAGCAGATCTGCTGCTGCTGCCCCCTGCTGGAGGTCAGAGACACTGTAGCAGTGGAGCAGCCTCAGCAGCAGCCTGTCAACACTGAGAAAACAAAACACACACACACACACACACACACACACACACACACACAAACACACACACAGTGGCAGGGCAGTTAATTTCAGATTAATATAAATATTTCACCCGAATTTACCAATTACCATGGACTGTAATATGTTGATTACCTGACACAGGAGTCTCAATAAAACCTAAACAATGCTGGCACAAAATGACATCTTGGAAACTTTCCAAAACACACATAAATGAATATATAAGTGTATGTAAATGTATATAAGTTTTTATAACACGCCCAGTTTCCTGCTTATTTTCAGCCACTTTTTGGTAACTGCATTTATATTATGTCAAATGAGATTTTAATGCTTTAATTTCTGTGTATTAAGAAATGGTACTTGATCAATTTATGTTATTTATCCTCATATGGAAAGATTTGCTTCCATATTTTCCATATTTCAAATTTTGTGGGAAAAAGATGTCTGGAGATTTTACAGTCTCTTATAGCCTGCAAGTTATAGGACAGTGCCAGACCCGTGAAACAGTGCCACTTCATCCAGTGTTTAGACGACGTTTGATGCTTAGACCTCATTAGTCATATGCTAATAGTAACTTTGATACAATCTTCAATACAGTGTTGAATCAATGTGCTTTGCAATAGTGAGCTTTGATGCCTCAGTATCTAACATCCCATCACTACACTGGAGTTCTACCATATGTATTCTTTCTCTGCCTGTTCGTTTTCCATATTGTTCTCCGTTCCCGTGTTCTTAATATCTGTGTTATCTTACTTTTACCTCTATGTTTTCTTCTTCCTGGTTAGCCTCACTTTGTTTTTTGTTTATCATGTATTCTGGTAACATGCTCTTGGATAATGTTTCTGCTCCTCCTAATAAACAAAGTTCGACAACACGCTTGTGTCTTGCCCTGCCTGTCTCAGCATTACAGCTAATCTAAAGGTCAAAGCATAAACTTCACTGGCAGATACACCTATATTTAAACATTACCACGTGTGTACACAGTTTTCTAATTACATTAACATATTAACAAATAAGCAGACATCTAGTTTCTGGACATCTGAATATTTTCAAAAATTTGATTCTTTAAAAGGTGGGTTTAAATGATACAGCACTACAAAAAGCATGCCAACCATAGGCAACAAGCAATCCTTGAATTAGAATAAATTAATATTTCTGTATGTGGGCAAAATAATAATATGATTCTTAGTCCACGTAATATTTAGGCTCCATGCATGTAAATATATCTTTTATTTAAAAATGAACACATTGTCTATTTTCACCATTAGTCGCTTTGAAACCATTTAAGCCCACTACACTCCATTTAAGATGACCTTAGAGTGTTTTAATGAGGAGTTCCTTCAAGTACAAACTTGCATCAGTTTTCACTGTACTGGCTGCAAGTAAGAAATTATGATATGCAAAATAAATGCTGTTTGATGGAATAAATGAATGACAAATATGAAGTTACGATGTGATCATAAAATGGCTTAGGCAAATGTGTCCATGTGTTCTTACAATCCTGGCAGGTCATGTGTGACTGGGGTTGGAGCTTTACTGAAACAGATGTTTTACATCTTGTTCTGGATTATAATCTGGCTAGTGGAATTGAGAGCCCTTTCCCCAATGGGAGAAAATGATTTTATTATTTTATGTGAGATCATCCTGAGCAGACCATTCACAAATCAGAACAGTTTCCTGTGGCTACAGTGAGGACCTCATCTGATACTGGAATATTCACCCACTGCTTTGATATGCTTATCTCACAGATTTCACAACAAAACCCCAGAATATCTACAATGTAGATGAGACAGGATTTGTCACTGTTCCATGACAAATCCTGTAAGATTATGTAGCAGACTACAGGTGGAATTGGGAGGGAACAGATAACCGTCCACATCACTGGGAATGTTGTTGGGCAGATTCATCATCTACAAAGGGAAACGGTTGTACGATTCTTGGTGTCAAAGAGGTCCAGACCGCAACCCCATTTTTGTGACAGAACATGGACGGTTGGACAAATATCTTCCTTAAACTATTCATTCAGATCTCAGACTGAACATTTCTCAGGGTTTTAATATTTGATGGTTAAACCTCGCATGTGACTCTGGGACTGGGGGACTAGGGGGCTTCTTAACATTTTTTCTACTCCTGAACCTCTTACTGAATAAATGTTGAGCTGTTAATCCTTTCAAAACTATACATTTTTAATATTTTGTCAATAAATCATGACATGATCTTACTTGGAACTTAAATGGACTTAAATGATGCAACTGTACCTATTAAGATGATGCCAGACTTTGCACCTATTTAAGAAAATATCTTTATTTACATTATAAAACAGACATGAACTAATAAGCACATTTTGAAATGAGAAGTTAGACATTCATATTATAAATCAATTAAATATCTATGAAAAATGCCTGGAAAATTATTTTGGCAGGCTTATTGCATGCAGTAAAGGAGTAAAGTTATGTTAATATGGAAAGGACATGAAATTCTATACCATACAGCTATTTTTGAAAGAAAGACTTAATTCCTTTAAATCCTTTCCATACAATCCTAATTCGAAATCTCTTCTTCTCACATGTTCTTGCTTCCGAGGCTCCATTCGCTTCTTTCGATGTCTGCTCTATGTCTTTTTGATGACGTTTCAGTTTCTTCTTCCCATGTGTCTTTTTCTCCTTGAACTGTTTCTCCTGTGCATTTGGTGCTGGCCTCACATCTGAGTGAGGCAGTAGTGGACGGCAAGGCCTGTAGGGTCTGGATGATGGGGCTTCTTGGAACCAGTGGGGCTCACCAGGTGCAAATCTGGTAGGCTGTCTGAGGGAGAGTGAGGGAAACCTGTTGTCTCGTGGTTTGGGAGACTCCAGGGGGAAACTGGGCCTTGGGCTTTCCAACTGTGAAAAAGCATTTAATTTAGCATCACTATTAAATACATGCATGTGCACACACTTTGATACACTATCAAAAATATAATGTAAGTGATATTGTAGTGCCATAGGCAATCCATTTGTTGATATGCCCTAATACATTTATGCTCACTATTTACCTGGACTTTAATTATAGTTCCTTATTTCAGTCTAAAACCATCTGCTGTGTATAGCAGAACATTGCTTCATTGGATGTGCACTGCAGTGTAACTAAGTGTTTCTCTTTTCCTACTTTCTCAAGCTGTGCTCTCAGCCTTCTCAGTTCAGCTTTGATCTCCACATTCTCCCTCTGCAGTTCTCGCACTGCTAGCTCGAGGTCTAGACCTCCAAGACACCGCCCCACACGTGCAGCCTTCCGTCGGTTGTCCTCCCATGTCTTTCTCCGACATTCACCCAGGGTCTCTTTGCTCAACTCCTCCTCCACCTTATGGATTCCCATTTGGAACATACAGAGACATATGACCCAGCAATGTGTATTCGGTCCCTAGAGATCTTCAGCCGACAAAGAGTCTATATATATATATATAGTTATTCTGTTCTTCTCTGCGTTCTTTCTTTCTTTTTCAATCTGAGATGTTGCAGAGCCTCATTCTAATCCCTAAAAGGCAATCTCTATCTAAAAAGGGCTCATATCAAAATTTAAAGTGGTGTGTTAGTTGTAACAGTCGCCAGCTGTGTTGATAACTCACTCTACGATGCGCTGACACGGTGGAATCTTCCAGCTGCTTACCGTCCTCCTACAAAACAGAAACCTGCTTAACACACTGATATCCAGCTCAACAGGAGGATGTCTTACAATGTAGGTCGGCTCTAAAGTGGGAGAATTGCTGCAACTAACTTCAAAAGGATGAACGCTGTTCTGCCAAAAATGCATCTCACTTTTGTAATCGTATCTTTTTTAAATGTTTCTACTACTGTTTGTCTTGTTTATTCTGACTAGCAGTTGCTATCACACCACGCGACTAGAATGTTATACGTATGACGCCGCATGGTTACAGAATTCAAAAGATTACAGCTCGGACGATATTGAACGCGCGTTAAAATACGCTCATGAATGAGTTTAACAGACACCTGTTCATTTCAACACAATGGGAGAAATTACTCTGCTCACAGAGCTTAGTAACGCCTTAGAGGAAAATTCGCTGCTGCACTTTAAAACACTGAGCGTTATTCTTAAAACACATAAAAGGTGCAAGATCACGCGTTGTCGTGTGAGCACCTCAGTCGTAAAAAGGGCTGAGTTGTCATGAATACGTTATGATCAGGAGTAGTCGGCCGTACTGCTGCGACATCCGGTCAAATCAACCGTCCTCTAAGAATCAGCGCAGTACTAGTTTTGGTAATAGCAGCATCTATGGACATAAACGGCGGGGAAACGGATGGTTTCTTTCTCGTCAACGTTATAGTCCATCACACTTGCTCCTATAGATCGGGATAAAATCTCCATACCAAAACCTCTGTGCATTGGCATGATGAAAATTTAGAGCACGCAAATCCTTCACTTCTGAAACAGCAGAAATTATGTAATTTTACACAGATTAAAAAACCCCTCAACGTTAAAGACTGCTGTTGACGGAGTTTTAATGTAAATATAGCAGGTTGGGGAAGTGTAACGATGAGCGGTAAGGAGGCGGACGCATTGTGTGGAAAAGAGTGAGATTTATTAGGGGCAAATCCAAAGTCCAGGGTCAAATTATTAACATGGAGAGTCCGAGAATTCACGATAAACTAAAGTAAAGAAAAGTGCACGAAGACAAACCAGGGATGCAGGCTATAACATTGGGGCGAGGATAAACATTCAGGCTTATATTCACATGCACGGAAGCCTCGATTAACAAACAGCAGCTGGACTTACAATAAATAGCAACAAGACTAAACTAAAACAGGGCTTAAAAACATGGTCACATGAGCATTAAACCAGACACAAGTGCAAATTATGAGGGGTGCAGAAAACGAAACGAAGGAATGGAACCACAACAAGGGAGTAAATCAAAATAAAGACACTAGACAGGGAAACCGTGGAGACATGAACGCTAGGAGGGTGGTCAGTGGTGACAGGAAGCTTGTTTCAGTCATGGATGTCTTTGGCAAAATGAATGCAACTAAAATGCTTTCCTCATGTGTCCTAATAACCAAATAATAACCAAGTTCTTCTTTATTTCTAAATAATATGCCTTTCGGAAATTGTATAACTGCTTGTGTTATATTACTTTCTTTTATTCAGAAACACAGGAGACTCAGGTGAAAAGTGTGATGGAAATTATACACTTATTATTATATCCTAAAACTTGTCTCACCTAATCGTAGTCATCAGTTTATTAGATAAATGCATACCTATTTTTCTGTTTGTGTTTCACATGTTCCATCCCTTTTCTCTTCTTTGAAAGAAAAATTCCTTAACTTAATCAAAGACTAGGATTAAAAAAATAAAATAAAATAAAATCATAGACAGGTCAGCTGAGCCCACTCCCTTGTCGTAATGTCCCCATATTGACAGTTAAATACCACATATTAAATACAATAGACACTGGAGTGTCTTGTTTTTCTCTGAACATTCCACAGTGCGTCTAGAATTTTAATAGTTGTTTATTTCTGCTGTTTTTCTGCTCTTATTTGAATTTGTTTTTGTCTTAAGGAGAAAAAAAAGGCGTCAAACGAGACCTGTGACCCCAGGGGGAAATCATGGATCAGATGCTTCACACCAAGTCACTGTGTAAACAACACCAGGTTCATGTTTTAGTGTGAGGAATGAGTGCAGGAGTGTTTTGAAAGAGCAAATACAAACACTAACAAGAAGAGAACAAAGAAAACAGGAAGGAGAAGCTCCTATCCTTTTTGAGTTACTTACTGAGTTCATTCTCATAGCAAGTTCATTACACCTTGTGTACTTGTTGTAGTGAATTTTGCTGTTTCTATATTGGCTGAGAGAAGGAGCAGACCTGTTCCATTTACATTTAAACAACAGAATCTTGTCAGTGGAGGATGTACTTTCTCAAACCTTTTTAACTGGTATCTTGCCTCTGTGTCTCTCTGTGTTCGCAGGACAGGGACCACTGCACGCCTCGCACCAGAACACCTTTCCAGTGATGACTCCCCTCGTGTGGAATTAGTTCACAGCTGTTTAGTCTTATACTTATCCACAACTAGGATTAGTCCATTTACTATTTCTTAGAAGTGGGGATCAAGAACATTGGAAGACGTGAGTAGTTTTTTGGAGCAATACAGATCAATACATAAAAACAGGCAAATGACCTGGTTATACTCAAATACATCCATAAACTTATCAAACAAAGTAATGCTTAGGTATGAGTTTTCTTGACTTCGTGACTTATTATGAAGCTTAACTTGTTATGAACTGACACATGTGATAATGTTCACACATTTAGCTGCAATTCTTTGTTTAACTTCAGAGGGTTAAATGGAGCTCACTCAGATGATGGTGTTGACTGCTTCAAGGATTTTCACTAGAAGTTATATAACTGCAAGTTATATTACCGATGTCTAAGTGTATGCAGCGCAGAATTCTTTATTCGTAATGTAATACACGTCCTATTTAATTCTACAAGATAAACAGGTTGGAAAATATTTGTGTCAAATAGATTAGACATAAAGCCATGCAGACATTGTAAGTGGACATCAAGGAAAAATATAAAATAACAGAATAGTATAGCATACAGTTACAGGGTATGCCTGTTTTCATTGATTACTAGGGAAGCTCTTTGTCTCCCTCTTGTGGCCATTGTTGTCTGAGCCAACAACCATATCAACATAAGTGACATGAAGTTATAGAAATTAATTAAAACTGAAACGTATTTTTATAAACACGATTTGACAGTGTGTTTTACATATTCTGGTTGAATATGACATTTGTGTCGACAAGATTATAAAAAACATAACCATACCTTTACCTGATACTTATATCCAAAGTGACTTACGAGTGAGTATAACTTGAGCAATTGAGGGTTAAGGGCCTTGCTCAGATAACCAACAGTGGCAACTTGGCAGCAGTAGGGCTGGAACCGGTAAGCTTCTGACTACATGTCAAGTATCTTAACCACTGAGCTACCACTGATCACTGCTGGGGGTCACCATAAATGTTAGAATTTAAAATGTTGGATACTAAACTATTTAAAAAAAACATTTTGGGACATTTATTTATTTAATTTCCCCTAACCTTTGACAGCACGGCTAGTACAGACCTCTGTATATCCATCTTCTTACCCCTTCTCTCTGCACACAAAAAATAAAACACATTGAGAAGAGACTAATTGCCCAAAGGATAAAAAATAAAATGACATATATAATGATAAAAGGAAAAGGTAACTAGATAACAGTAGATGTGTTAATATAAAATCAAAAGTCATCTAAACAGAACTCAATGCAATAAGTGTGTTTTGAGATGTTTTTGTTTTGCTGTTGTTTTTGTTTTGTTTTTTTTGTTTTTTTTTTGCCTTCAAGTGCTAATGCCATTATGAGTTGCTAGACCATGAAGACATTTAAAGACATTTAAAGAATAATAAAATAATTAGATTTTGCTGTAAAAGACAGATGTCATGTTCACACTGCACAACTGCACTGCTTAATGTGAGCAGACATCTGGCAGACACGCTTATCTATAGCAACTTACAGTTTCAACTATATTACAGAGCTAGGTCCATATAGCGGTAGGAGTTTGATTCAGTTCAGTTCAGCTCACTCAGGCTTTCATTTCTGTTTTCTTGTCTTCAGGTTTTGTTTCATTGTCCCTAATAGGTCCAACTTGTGCTTGTCTACTCATGTCTCACTGTCCTCCTTTGCTTGATGTCACAACTTCATTGATACCTAAAGTGAATGTTGGAAATATCACATGTTCTTTGAGTAGGAATCAAACATCATTGCTCTAATACACTGGACTGATAGTGGACTCTGCCGAGGTACACCTACCCCTGATGTTGTGATGTTACTGAGCCTCATCCTGTCTCAGATGCCTTGGCTACTCCCATCATCCCCTGATGTCCCCTGTTGTAGCCCACACCACCTCCACTCCAACCAGCTACTCTCTGTTGCCCTTAATGGACGTTCTCTTGCGACTTGGGTCTCGGACACATGCACACAAGTCTAGAACCTCCAGAAAGTTGGACTAAACATTAAATGCTTATTTCATTTTTTTATTTATGTCTCTCTTTAAACAGCCAGAGGAGGATGGGACCCCCTTTGAGTCTTGGTTCCTCTCGATGTTTCTTCCTCATGCTCTAGGGAGCTTTTCCTTGCCACTGTCACCCTTGGCTTGCTTACTGGGGGCTTGGACTTGGACATTTGAAAAGCTGCTTTGTAATAGCACCTGTTGTAAATAAAATAAAATAAAATACAATTTTAAAAAGTACTTTATAAATAAATTTTGGGTATTTGATTTTTATATGTAATCTTAAAATGTATAAGATAACTAAAATTTGTTTTTTAATCATTACATTTTTTCACTTAAAACAAAAATATAATTTGGATAGTCCCAATAATCTAGAAAAATCAAATCTCATCATTACAGTGCCAACAACACATCAACATCACCAGACTTCAAAGCACTTGTCTGAGAGGAAGATTTGTATGCCTGTAAATCTGTTGTTGAAGAGCCTATAAAATCAAAATAGGCGTTTAAATTTGAAATTTTAAACTAAAATAAATACAGCCTTATTTTACATGCCTAAACACACACACACAGTTACCTCACAGTGTGAATATTGTTGTTGGTGGAGAAAGTATCATAGATCCTCTTTGCTGACACATCAGTGATGTCATAAATCACCGCCTAGTAGTACAAACACCTGTAGATTTATATATCAATGAATTAAATTAATGAACGAATGAATGAATAAACGAATGACTGAATTAGCAAATGAATGAATAAGCAAAGAAATAAATAGTATATTTGTGTCAGTGGACCTGAGTCATTAATGGCCAGATAATTATGCATTCTGACATTTTAAACAAAATATCATTTCTTTCAGTTCTTGTACACATGACTTGTTATCTATCAGGCATGAAACTGTAAATCATAAAGAGTCTGTTATGCCTTATTTCTCTTTTTAATGAGAACATGTGTTTCTACAAGCAGTCTGGATATTTTGTAGACCACAGAGGTCCATCTTGCCAAGTACAGGAAGTGATCAGTGAACCAGGCAGCCAGTGAGAGAGGTCGTCATTTCCAAATAAAATCACCAAGAAAATCAAGCTTTTTGCTGTTTGCTTTTGAAAAAAATAAGTCCTTGAAGGAACAAAGGATATGACTGAATGAGCAAAGTTACATTTATATAGAGCCTTTCAAGGAATGCTTTACAATGCTTTACAATGAACACACACAGCTTCTATGTTCAGTCACATGCCGGATTTTGTGTTAAATTGTGAGAAAAAGAGTAAAATGTGTTATATCTATGTTAGTGTTCGCTGTGCACTCAACAATCAAGACTCTCTACACATCCCTCCTCCCGCTTGTCCACTCACTCCAGGATGTGGGCTTTGTGCTGGTGTGCGAACAGCATCTGCAGGCAGTGGTTAGTGAGCTGACAATGGCTAAGGTCCAGTTCTGACAGCCCTTCAGAATGTTCCAGAAACAGTGCCAGTGACCTACAGGCCTGCTGGTCCAGCCGGGTCTGACGGAGGATCACCATCTTACCCAGAGCCCGGGAGAGAGCCACAGCGCGTCTCACACACTCCACATCAGTCCCCACACAGAGAAGAGACAGGAACTGGAGCAGCATGGCTTTATTGCTGCTGAACACACTCAACATTCTCCAACATGTAGAGTCACAAAACACTAACACACTCACATAACTACTAACATTAATGCTATTTACACACATTTTGTTTCAAATGATAAAATTATTTTCCCTTTTCCAGAATGTTTCCCTAGTTTGTGTGGTGTGGAGTCAGTGGCTTACTGAAGGGTGACTGTGTGTAAAATGGGGAAGAGTTGCCCTCACAGCCGTGTAGAGTGAGCTGTGTGTGTGTGTGTGTGTGTGTGTGTGTGTGTGTGTGTGTGTGAGAGAGAGAGAGCTCTCTGGATGACCATGGAGACGACTCTGCAGTCCTCAGTGCTCAGAGTCAGTGTGTGTTTCTGTGTGTCTGCTGTGAGGTCCAGAGCAGAGCAGCAGGAGAAATCCAGTCTGTGCTGCAGAGCAAAGAGCAGATCTGTTGCTGCTGCCCCCTGCTGTAGTTCAGAGACACTGTAGCAGTGGAGCAGCCTCAGCAACAGCAGCCTGTCAACACGGAGAAAACAAAACACACACAGACAGTGGCAGGGCAGTTAATTTCAGGTTAATATAAATATTTCACCTAAATTTAACAATTTCCTCCAGAAAGTCATTTTATTCTGAAGTAAATATCCATGGATATTGCTGATTACCTGACAGGAGTCTCAATAAAACCTAAATGATGCTGGCACAAAATGACTTTTGAGGAAACTCGTGAAAAACACATAAACGTACATAAACATTTATATAACACTCCCTAAACAGACCAGTTCTGTGTTAAAATTCTGATTGTGAGAAAAGTTCAAGCCTGAGACGGGAGACGTGTTAGAGCAGTGGCTCAATGCTCTCCAGCTCCGCCTTTGGTATGGAGGTGAAAAGCAGGCTGAGAGAGACTGCTGTGCAGTGCTGGAGGGTGAAGCGCAGGGCAGCACAGTGGACAGAGTCCAGCTCTCTGCTGTTCAGGTTGATGCAGTTCTCTGCTGAATTCAACAAGCTGGACACACAGTGAGCAGAGCCAGTCTGATAGATCTCTCTGATGATGGACAGTACAAAGCTGGAGCTCAGCCTGGGGAGAAGACACACACACACACAAAAACACAGACACACATTTCCAGGTCTCATGCTGTACAGTATAATTAAAGTGTTTGGACTGTTACTAACTGTGTGAACAATCTGAGCCACACAACACATGACTGTATTCTCTCACCTTCTGATCTGAAGTCTGGCCAGTACAGGCAGAAGGTCTCTGGGATTTTGTTACTTAATGTTGGGGATGTGTAGTGGTCTCATGAGCTGGTGGAAGCTCGTCTACTTTGTCGTAACGTCACCCTTTCGCCTTGCTGTCTGGATGTGTACTGTCTGTCAGACTAGCAATTCATCTACACTTCTCACAGATAAAACTGCCACTAATGACGAAGAATAAACATGCTGCATTCAGTGCTCTGAAGCAGAACATAAGTCATGATGAAAAAGCAAAATGTTAACATTACTCATGTTTGTGGTAGTTCCTTAGATATAGTTTGTGATGATAAAATAGTTTTCCATGGAAGTTGCCAGTTTCCAGGTAGAAAGTAGTTAAATCCAACAAAACATTTGTTAAACAGATAGAGAGCAGTAAGAGCTAGTATGCTGAAACTACCTGTTTCAAAAACAGGAAGCTTCCTTATGAAGGAAAGAGGTTCTTATGAACCTCAGCATTTTGACAGCAAGTATTAACCATGGCTATAAAACCATGTGAATAATTCAGTTATGGGATTAATCCACAAAATAGAACATCAAATCTAATTATTTGGCCAGTACAGGGTTATGCAATATTCCTTCATCTCAGCAAAATGCAATAGCTTGACTTCCTTAACTGATTAATAATTAAAAAATATCTTTCTTGACTATAAGAATATAGCTTACCCATTAGAAAGATTAAACATCCAGTCAGCGTGTATCCTGGCATGTTAATGTAAAAGGCAGCTCCTACTGGATTTGGGGAAAGATTAGTAAAAGATTTCAAGTATCTGCAAAGCAGAAAACTGCCTATTCAACAGGCATGAATGATCTGCTACCGAAGTAGTTGTGTTATTTGCATAGCCTAATTAATATCATTAGATCATGTTCTATATTACCTATATTGTTATATTAAAATGTTCCTATTGCTTTTTTGCTTCACAATTGTTACACATAGTTGCTGCACCTGATACAAGGATAGGAATTTCAATTTATTCATACTGGATATAAGAATCATTAATGGCTGCTGAGTGAAGCACTTTCATTGAAAATTCATCCACCAATTTTTTTTTTTTTTTTTTTTTTTTTTGTAACCGGAAACAGGGCACATCAGCCAGGAATACATTCCAGCTCTGTTTTAGAACACTGGCTGTGATTCATTACATTTTGGCAATTGTGAAAACAAACTGGATGAAACTTCTAAAAGTAATTGTGTTTGCAGTTTATTTGCACAGTTACATGAACAACACTGGTAGCATAGTCAACAGGCTTGATGGTTTTCCAGTGCACGACACCGTGATACCTGGGCTGGCCCAAGCCTGTGTGGGGCCCTATGCAGAAATCTGAGCTGCCACTGACATAACATTGGTAAAAAACAAATAGAAATAAATACATGGTCTTTGGCACCCTCTTGGCGGCCTTAGCAGGCTCTCATTTTGCTTATATGGTGGGACAATTGTTCTGCTGTTATCCTACCTATTGAGCAGTCCTACCTAGATTTAATGCACTTATGTACATCACCCTTAGTCCAGGTTTCTGGTGTTTATTTTAGATGCATTTTTGGTTGTATATATTATAATTAGGCTACTGTGGACAATTGTATACCGTATAGCTACAGCACCTGTACTTCACACACATGTAGTAATCGGATCTAGAAAGTTGCCAACCCTATTAAAATATTAAGTTTATAGTATAATATTTGAATCAAACAGACAAAGCATTAATCACAATCATTTGCATGATGATTAAATCTTGAACCAAAAATGTATCAGAGAGCTGTAGTGTTTTTCACAGACACACACCCAATAAAACTGTGCTTGACCATTTCTTGCCCTCTATATCATTCTCTGCAGTTTACTGAGAAAGACCTGACACTGGGTAATGCCATTGTCTATTCGAAGGCCAAAACAACAACAATCTTGGTTATCAAAGATTCACTCCACCCTGACCACAGCCTGTTCTTTTAGAAGCTATGCAAAAACCACCATCGCAGCTTGTGAGTACAAATCTAGCCTCTTAAAAATACTCGCCTGGAATTAAACCTAGTAGAGTTCCACAACGAGGTGCAATTTGTAAAATGACGTCTTTTTCTCTCAGAGTTAGAAATCTGCAGAAATAAATACATCAGTTAAATGTTTAAATATGTAGGTTAGAAATCCAAGTATAAAGAGCAGATATATTATCTGTGCTAATTAATGAATGTATTTAAAGTATACATTTAGTAGGCCAAAAAATAGAACTCGTATGTAAATCATATCTAAATATTTTTATTTAGAGTAAATTACATGCGACATTTTGAAGATTTTGATTTTTTGGCCTGCTACCACCACACCGCCTCATCGGGAACTGTTACACTTTATTTTTTATTTATTTTTATTTATAACTTAAAAATAATCACCTGGAATGTAAACCTAGCCGAGGTCCACAACGAGGTGCAATTTGTAAAAGGACGTTTTTTTTCTCTCAGAGTTAGAAATCTGGAGAAATAAATATATGAATTTATTACCCCCCATCAGTGGACCTTTAGAGCTTTATTATTAAAAATAAGACAGACAGATGAACAGACAAATGCAAAATGTATATATAATATTTTTAAGTATTCGCTATCTGCACCATTACAGGAATGATGTGTGTGTGTGTGTGTGTGTGTGTGTGTGTGTGTGTGTGTGTGTGTGTGTGTGTGTGTATGTATGTATGTATGTATGTATGTATGTATGTATCTATGTATCTATGTATATGATTATGTGTGAGTACATGTATGTTGGATTGTATATGTACACGTATTAGAGTGTGATATTTATCGTTTATGGATTGGCTCTGTATGGATTTTATCAAAGGTGTCCACTCTAGATTATTGGTTCTGTTATTGATTAATTCTGAGAATTATTCGATTGATATATATACTCTATCAATAGATTTTTCTATTGGGTGACACTAATATTATTTTTTGTTTTCCAGTTCATGAATATGTTTTTTTGTTTGTTGTTTTTTTGCAAGAATATTTTTATTATATCAATATAATAATGTTATACATAGTATCCTGTCATATTGGTTGATGATATGTCTCCTAGGAGACATAAAGATGGTGTTGGATGGATATGGTTATTTAAAGCATGGGATATGTTGGTGATGCACTATATTGGACTGTTTGCACTTGTGTAGCATGTTGTCTGTTGCACTGTTGTTTTTATGTTGCACCATGGCCCTGGAGGAACGTTGTCTCGTTTTTGTTGTGTACTTGTATATATAGCTGAAATGACAATAAAACCACTTGAACTTGAACTCGAACTTGATGACGACTTGCCAAAATTGCTTGATAGGTGTGCTCTGCCACGTGGCGTGAATGTAATCGTCAACTGTGTTTTGAGTAAAGTATGTACAGATTGCTGAGCTTGTGAAACCAATTTTAAACATCCAATGTGTAGTATAATGTACTCTGTATTATTTTGTACTGAATGCATTGTAGGTTAGTGTTGCTGTCATGTGGTAATTATTATTACACATTTTAATTCAAACTGCAGCGTCGGGGGCTAGTAATAAATGTTCCTCCTATTGTCTCGATGGGAGAGTAACTGTGAGATTTGATTTCACTATTATTCTGTATATCTTAGATAATAGGTTTTTTGTATTAAGAATGCTTGTTTATAAATTCTGATATGGATGTAGGTATCGGAATTGATTTTTGAACACATAGGTGATCTTAGCTGATGGTATTGTAGGAACTGGGGGCTTTCTATAGCATATTTTGGGGCTAGTTGTGGGCGTGACATGAAACAAGTCTTAGGATAAATATGTTTAAGGTTTGTAATGCCTTTTTCTATCCAAGATGTAAAGTTTAATATTTTTGTTCATGGTAAAGCCTGGATTGTTCCAAATGGGAGAATGAATAGTTCGTGTGAGTGTGGAGTTTGATATCTTGTGGAATTTCCACCAAACTGTTAGTGTCATGGCCACCTTCAAACTGTTGAAACATGGATATTTTTGAATATGAGTCTGGGCACATTTGAAACACCTGCCGCAAACATTACTGACATTATATCTTGTTTATGTGATTGGCTGTGCTTCTCTAGCCACAAGTACTTTTTGATTTATTTATTTTTTAATTTGGTAATTTTATATATAACAGCAACAAATGACATCTTAAGTTTTATGACAAAATGTGCAAACAAGCTGGTCTGAGAGGTGTGTAGCGGGATATGACTCAGTGCATCTCTGGTGCTGCTTTTGATGAGTACAGTGTCATAAGTGTGTCTGTCCAGCAGCGCAAAGAGGGGATACAGCTTCTTCTCCCGGAGGTTTCCGATAAATATGTAGATATGTTAGTATGTAATAGAAAGACAGCTGTCCATCCTCATAGTCTAGGTACATGCCCACATTCCTGGGCAATTGTGTCAGGGGCAGAGGGGTCTCAGGCATGGTGCAGGTGTACGACTTCTGGGTGCTCCTCCAGAGCACCCAGAAACCCTCACAGTGGGTTTCTCAACTTGCTCAGACTCAAATCTCAATATCGGCATCCGAACCGTCTTAGAGAGGAACAAAAAACACAACTCATTTGATTAAATTGTTCCAGTATAAATATGGTTATCAAACATGCTTTTAAAAATATACTTCCATGGAGATGGTGCCCTACAGGGTAGTGTTGGAACAGTGTGTACAGGCTTAGTGTCATGTTGTGGCCCCGCCCCCTCCTCAAAGATCTTGGTGTGTGTGTGTTCGTCTGTGTTGCCACACCCTCTCGTGCCGTTCACCTGTTCTCTGTTATGTGTAATCGGCTTGGGTGTATATATGTCTCGTGTGTCATAGTACGTGTGTTGGTGTTTGAGATGTGCATAGTATTTGAGCTTTGTTGTATGTTTTGCATGTTTGCAAAAATAAAAGTGCGTTTCATCGTGCCTCGTCCCCGCATCCTGCTTATCCTCGCAACGTCACAACTAGACCACTTTAGATGTAACTTAGAACCTCCAGTGACCTCTGTATGTGTTTCTTTAGTTGTATGAGCTCCACTGGAGGACTCTGAATAGTTGACAATGGAAGAGGGGTATATCAGATTCACCCCTTCTGCCTCGGTGTGACAGATTAACACACTGCATTAACGTTTAGAAATAAAAACATATGGTAAACACAGTCTAGAAAATATTACCTAGTAACAATTCATTCAGTATATGAACTGTTTTCTGTGTCCTTATGTCTATAAATTAAAAGTAATAAAACATTTAAATGATAAATAAATTACAATGAATGTATAAATGTTCACAAATAAGAAACTACATTGGTCTGCACTTTTCTCCACAGATTCAAGGAACTCATGAAAGTTGGAAGCTATAAAAACACATAATACAGAATTATAGACTGACTGATGTGTGAGCAGAAAGATCACTGTGATGTTCTCATATCTAAAGCACTCAAAGCATTGATGTTGTGTAAATGAACTGTGATCTGATTGGTTTAAGGAAATAGATTCACCTACTTTGAAGTTCAAGTTTTTATCAAAAGGTTAGAACTGGTTGACTATACTTTGTCTGTCCTGCAACAGGAAATTTAAACATTTATATCCAAAGTATTACGCGATAGAAATCAATTCAAGACTACCCGTTATTGACCGCTAGATGGCGGAAGATACGAAGAAATAAATGAGTCCAGAGCCTCCTGCCCGACTTTACGGTGAGACTCTGCTTTTACGTCATTAAAACGCTAAAGAAAAAAGGCCGCCATATTTGTAGTTCCACAACGTGAAAAGGCGTCATTTTGTATGCCGAAGAATGAATAAACACCATGCCATGCCTTGAAGACGACGAAATTGCAATTTATTTAGCTAGCCATAAAAATAAGAATAGCTGTTTAATTTACATAATCACAAATATATTGCATGTACATACAGCTACATTTCAGTCGATCAAAATGTTTCACGTATTTATAACCGCAACTTTATGTTACAGTGGTCATATCAGAGATTTACCAATATAAAACGCAACAGGTGTCGTGTTCTGTAATAGCACATTTTAACATTTATATCCATATTACACATAACCAAGGTGTAATATAACCATATGTACTGAACAGACATGAACAGCCTGTGTATTGTGAAAATACATGTATGTGTCTTCTACAGCAATTACTGTGCAGTTTGGCATGAAGTGTTTGCTTTTTCCAAAGCAAGTAATATTAAATTATTCTCATAGAATAAATTTCACAAAGACATGGACTTCTCGGTTGACCGTAGAAATATGTGGGGGTTTTTTGTATTTAATTTATTTAATGCGAATCGTATGTAGGTTACCACTGCTAAGCTTCACCAATGTCAAGGTAAGACCTCGAAAGGACGCAGAAAATTATTTTAATAACAGCTTCTGCTGATTTATTCAATAACTGCATGACACCGTTTGAGTGTACGTACCGACTGAAAACAAACTCAAATTATTAGAGACACTCTTACTGCGTCTCCACATTGAAACATATCAGTTAGTTAGCTAGGCTGGCTAACTAGCTTAGCTTTATTAGCTAGCTAAGCTAATGGCGAAGAGGATTACGTTAAAGAACCCCCGGTCTACAGTTGTGCACATACAGGAAAATTAATGAATAGCATGGTAATACACGCATTTATTGGAACAGTTATGCAGCTAATATGCATTTGTAGTATGTGCGCCTGGCGTAGAAATGAGTCTTTGTTAGCCCATTAAGGCTATCTTAGCTAGGCTAGTTCGAGCAAGCTAAGTGCTGGTTGCTATGACAACGGGCTTGGTGTATTTTGCGAGCTTGTCAGCTACATGAGACAAGTGTTTATCGCTTTACTGCTGCGGTGAACTGTTATTATTGTAACACTCTGCTAATGCCAGATGTGTAGAATAACTCACTAGTGATGTTTACTTCGAGACTTTGGCAGTTTTAAGATGGCTAGAGAGCGAATGAGCCAGCTAGCTGTCCAAGCTAACATGCAACCTTCTGTACATCCCGGGTACTCCCAGCCCTTATCAGGACCTCACAGTTCCCTTTGAGAACTCCCTGGTATCACGATCATAACTTTGGACAACCAGTTGTCATTCTCAACTCATGTTTCAGATTTCCCCTTTGTAACATACGAAGGATTCGGCCCCTTCTCTCGCAGGAAGCTACCCGGGTGCTTGTGCGGTCTCTTATGATCTTAAAGCTGAACTACTGCAACTTACTACTTGCTGGTCTAGTACTACTCTAGTACTTATTGTTTATTGCACTTATCAATGTTTAAGGTAGACCTTATGTATTTCGTACTTCTTGTTAGGAACTGGTTCAAAGTGACAAGTCCTTCAGTTTCGATCTCCTCCAAGTTACCCTCTGCCCTCCGTCCTCTGTAGCCGGATCCGGGGAAGTCAAGAGATACTGACACCAAGGTAGTGAATCAAGAGAGTTCCACTTTATTGAGGAAAGCACAGAGTATATATGTGTCCTATATCTACTATCTAAATCTACAGGATGATGGGGAAAAGTGAGGCATGTTCTAAGGGTCTACGTAGAAAGGAAAGGGACAAGGTTATTAAAGATTAGATGTTCTCTGCATGAACGAGCCACGAGCTGTTCTCTTGCCCGCCATTAGCCACTCCTGTCCTTAAAGAGAGACGGAGAGAGAGAAAGAGAAAGGGAGGGGTAAAGGAGACAAGAAGAGGGAGCGGATGACCTAGGGCGACCAGCTTGTGGTCAAGCCGCCATGTCATGGCTGATAGGCAGAGACCTTGCGTTGGGTGCCTGAATAGAGAAAGGCTCCAGTATCTAACACTTCTAGGCATCAGCAGTAATCCCTGTATTTCTACAGTATTCTAGATCATTGCTATATTGGACTCTAACCTATTGGACTGGCTAGGATGTATTCTATGAATAAATAACAAAGCACTTTTGTAAGTCGCTCTGGATAAGAGTGTCTGCTAAATGCAGTAAATGTAAATGTCCAAGGAAAGCCGACACTAGCAGGCAAACCGAGCATTGCACAGGCCATATTTGAAATTCCCACAATGCTTTTCTCACCGAGCGTATGTCGGGGCAATAACATCAGTTGGTCCTACCAGACAATTATCAGCATGACGAGAGTCTTTCATATCAATAAATTCTGACAACACTTTGAAAGTGATAAGCAGTGGTTAGCTCGAAAGTTATTCATAAACAAGCACGTTGAAAATTACGAAACAAGAGACTTAGATCAGCTGTTGTCTCTATCGATGGTGTGGGTGACCCATGTGTTCTTAGGATGCAGGTAGGGTCTAACGCCTTCTGTGCTGAGTTGCTGTTTCCATATTTTAAAAATAGAACATTGTTAAACGGCATCTGTAATAGTTAAGGAAAATGTGTTATAAGTATAAAGTGTTACAGTAAGTGTTTTGGCCCCTGACTGCCATTAGGACAAGACAAGACAACTGCACACTACGTTATCTTATCTACTTGTTAAATCAGCCTGAAATTAAGATACAGATAAAAGTGTTGATTTTTATACTAACATTATAACAACTTCAGCCAAAGTATTCAGAATGTAAATGTTTGGTCTAGCAGATATGGCCCACAACTGATGCAGAGAGTGCATGACATGGCAGAGGGGATTCATGTTGGCAAAATGCCCTCCTACGAATTAGTCCCAAATACTGAAGCAAAAAAGAGGCCGAATTCATCTGATGGAAGTAAGTCTAAAAGGGCTTCTTGATGATGTTACCCTGGTGACTTGCATTCTTTCCAGATGCTCAACAACCATTAAAAGTAGTGCATTGCTAAAAACTACTACTTGTTGTGCTGGAGGTGTTGAAAATATGGTTTCCTTGTCATTGTCAGTTTGATTTTATAAGGTTCTACGTGGGTATCGATAGGAGCTGAAACTGTGCATGTGTTGCCCCTCTGAGGAGATGAGCCAATGAGGAAGATGCCCGTGTTCAAATTTGACTCTAGACCACGCTTTGAGCCGGTGCACTTTATCAGCGGTTGAAGTTGCAGCAGCATTGGCGGAGTGGGACGCAATGGTGAGAAGGAGAACGAGAAGGATCTCAGGAGTGAGAAGCTGAACAGCGGCAAGCAGCGGGAGGCTGGAGACAAAGCCTCTCCTCTCCCTTCTCTGACACAAACACAGTCACGTGTTATATACTCACATAATCCAAAATCTAGCATCTTTTATTTGCTGTTAGCTGGCGAAGAGTAATCAGTATAGTCAGATTCCTTTAATGTAAACACTTGGGGAAATTCCTGCCATGAGATCACTTTGGACACAGGGAAGATCTGATAGTAAATATTATGACAGGGTGAGGTCATGACTGCTTAGAAAAGTTTATAATGAAGGTCATGAAAGGTCAGTTTTGACTAATTGCAAAAAACGCCATGTAAACATTAGAATGGGAAAGTCAAGCGGTCTGAGCGAAGCGAACTGCGAACGAGACATGGAACAGACTAGCCAGGACCAATATTTTGAAAGGGATCAGAAGAGGATGACATCAAGAATCATTCTGATGATCATGTGGCGCACAGTCAAGCAAATTGCAGCCAGATACAATGCTGCTGCTCCAACTAACATGTCTGAAGGCACACCATGGGTCCTCTGAAATCAGTAGATGTTTGAACAGAAGGGCTTACCTATGTATTGTGACCAAGTGCATCCCTTCATGCAGCTGCTTAAACTATGGCAGAAGGACACTTTCAACAAGACAAGAAACCCTGCCGCAAGGGTTGTATAATCACGGATTTGTTCCAGTATCAAGACAGCAAATTTTCAATGTTTCCCTGGCCTTCACAGTCCCCAGATCTTAATCCTATAGAACATCCCTGGGTAAAGGTATAACAGGCAGTTTAGAACATGTCAGTCCCTCCAAGTAATTTAAGAGAAAATATCCTATGAAGATTGGACCAAGATTCCTGCAGAGTATTTTCAGCATATAGTGGAAACTATGCCAGAAAGAATTGCTGCAGTTCTGGAGGCCAAAGAAGGTCCAACATGCAATTAAATGGGTGTACTTAAGCCAGATACACTGTGTCCTATAATAGGATGTTGCTGGAATGTATGTGGATGTTGTTGGAATGGCCGCAGAGTTGCGGCAGCAGTACAGGTAGTCTGTGATCCTTTCCCCCATCCGAGTGAGTTTGCCCTTTTACACGGGGTCGAGTTATGATGTGAATGTTTAATTACACAGGATGGATTGTGGGTGACAGAACCGAACAGCCTTCAGGATTCAAATAGAGAAAGGTGAAACTTCTCCAGCCTTTGAGTTAATCACAGGACTATTGCATAGCAATTAGAGATAACAGAACAGCTTTCGGGGAGGTTTGGGTGGGTTGCCTTATCCGTCCCTTTAACAGAGTAGTCACAATTCAAATTTCCCTTGTTCCATTGTTTACAAGGCATTATACATGTGGTTTGTTTATAGTGCACGGAGTAATATGCAGCGAGTCTGGTCTGTCTGCTTTGGAAGAGAAACATTTGGCCAAAAGAGCAAGACACAGCCAGGAGGATGATTGGTAAGAGCACATCATAATATGCACCTTAAAGCTGTGCTCTACAGCTAGGTCCTGTTCCATGACTGCATATATAAATTTACTACTGACATTGCCATTTATATCTGGCCATTTACAGTGCACTCTTGCTCAATGCAGCACTTGAAGCTGATTTTCCATTGTGTAGTTATTATGTTCAAGAGATGTTTGACCCGGTCAGGGTGACACACTTTAGTGAGGGCAGCAGTATCCTAGAGGACACTACAGACAGTGACGGAGACATCTCAGAGCGCGAGGTGAGAGGTTGAGTTTTTTGTTACTCTCTCTACGACATACTTTTTATGCCAGGGACTATTGTCCAGTTCAGCCCAATTTAATTTACTGCCTTGTATTATCATATATAAATTGCTGAACATCTTATCACTCAGTTTCAAACATCCCCTCAGCTGTTTTAAGCCATTTCGGTTATTCAGAAGTACTGCTAAATGGATGTGGTGGGAAAATGAGAGCACATCAAACACAGACAGCTTTATGCATTGAGTAGTAAAGAGTAAAAGTTTATTGAGTTTGTAAAGGGAAAGAAATGTGAGTTCCACCTTCCAACTATAACTTTTCTAGGATACGTGATCAGCCATGGTGAAATCACTACGGATGATAAGAAGATCAAAGCCATCTTCCAGTGGCCCATTACTATTATAGTTAAAAAACTCCAGAGATTCTTGGGATTTGCAAACTTTTACCGATGCTTCATATGGAATTTTAGCAGCATTGCAGCTCCTCTCACAGCCCTCCTGAAAGGAGCAATGACCAAGCTACTTTGGAATCAGGAGGCTGATCAAGCTTTCAGGAAACTGAAAGAAGCTTTTACCACGGCTAGCATACGTCGACATCCTGATCCTTCCATTCCATTTGTCGTGGAAGCTGATGCTGCTAACATCGTGGTAGGAGCTGTACTTTCACAACGATACGACAAGTCCAAGTTACAATAGATGATTAAATAGACAAGTGTATATAAAATAGATGATGGAATAAACAAGCCATACAAGACAGTCATCCCAATGGAATGTCTGTCGGGAAAACATTACCTACCTTGTGCTGTGACCATCTGTTGAAGTGGGCTCATTCTTCGCTGGTTCAGGGCTATGACAAGCGATATTTATAAGTATGTTTCTTCATGTTCAATTTGCAGTCAAAGCAAGATGCCTAAGACCCTACCCACAGGAAAGCTCATGCTTCTTCCCGTACCAGAAAGTCCTTGGTCTCACATCACCTTAGATTGCGTTACTGACCTCTCTGTCCTCACTGTAGTTGATGGATTCTCCAGGGGTGTGTGGTTCATTGTGTTTCCGAGTATGCCTACAGCCTGCCAAACTGTGGAAGCCTTGTTTAACCAGGTGTTCCGTATATTTGGCATCCCAGAGGACATAATATCATATTGGGGACGTCAATTCACATCTCGAGTTTGGGCTTCCTATATTGAACACATCGGGGTAGCTATTAGTTTTACATCCACAGTCAAATGGCCAATTCCTACATTGTTTTTATATGAACAATCCATCAGACCGGTCCAAGTTCCTCTTATTGGCAGAAATGGCCCAAAATTCACTTACTAGTTCATCCACTGGCTTGACTCCTTTTTATTGTATTTTAGGTTATCAACCTCAAATGTCCCATGGACTTCCATATCAGCTGGTTTCCCCGCTGTGGATGAGTGGATGCAGCGGAGCGAAAGGGTATGGGAGGAAACAGATCAGTGTATTGTATGAGCTCTCTGAATGTATAAGGAAATTGCGGACAGGCACAGAGGGGAGAACCCGATATACCAACCTGGTGACAGAGTGTGGCTCTCTACACAGGACTTCCGCAAGCCGGGGTCATGTCGCAGGTTAGGTCCCAAGTATATCGGTCCATATGAAATTACCAAGCACATTAATGAAGTCACATATCAACTCATCTTACCTGCTCACTTTTGTGTTTTGAGGTCATTTCATGTGTCCCTTCTTAAGCCTGTTGTTCCTGTTGTGGCCTTTGGATGAGGTCACCCCTGAGGTCACTCCTGTATTAGGTATGTTGGTTGCTGTCATTAGAGTGTATTGTTTCTGAAGGTTTTTTTGCATTATGCAATGCCTCTTCGCAGAGTGTGATTTTCAAGAACTTTAGTAAGCAGATGACTTATTTGCATCACCTTTTTTGGTAGGACAAAGCCCATCCATGAGCCAAAGGAAGCTGAGGTAGGCCCCATTCCATGAAAACACAGGGAGTGTGTGAACCAGGATACCAACACAAGCATACATGCAAGCTGACGCCTACCCTTCCTTTGTCCAGTTGTTTGGCCAGTAGACAACTAATGAAAAACATTTCAAAAGGGTTTATACAGAAGCCAATGTTCAAATGGCTCTCTGTGCAGTGAGGAAACATATCATAAGGAAGTGCAAATTCCACTAAAGTTTAAGTAGGATCACTGAATTCAAAGTCTAGAGCACTATTACACTATGACTTCTAACAATAGCGTAAAAACAATAATGTCTTATTCGTTTTTAGAAAGGAATGTAAAAGTTTATGAAATATTCTTAAAAAGAGGACAATTTGATAAGGAGCTTGGTCTTGCACAGCTACCAAAACCCAGGACTGAACTAGGAGTCTTTTGATATTCAATCTAACACTCACCCAGCTGAGCTATTTCAGCTAGTGACTAAATACTTTTGCCTGGTTTCGTTCAAAATGTTACCAATGAATGTAGGTCATGTTCATGTCAGAGGAAACTGTCACCTTTATCCCTGGTGAGCTAGTGGCTAGGATTCTCTTTCAAACTTAATTTTTATGTGGATTAAAAAGAAATATGAATACCTCTCTTTATGACCTCCTAATGCTCATGCATACCAAGTCTAGTATGCATACAAACATCGTCAGTATACTAGGAATACAGAATTTGAAAAATGTTTGTCAAGCATCTGAGCTTTATTGCTGGTGGGTGAGTGGCTAGGATTCAACACTTTCACCACTGCGACTTGGGCTTGATTCCTGGTCAGGGCACGCTCTTTTTGCTCAATTAAAAAAGAAGCTTGTATGTGAAAAAACAAACTTCCTTTGAGTCAGATTTTAACTGACAGACTAAGGATAACAGTTTTAAATTCTACAGTCCTCCACTCTACCAACTAAGCTATTGAAGGCAACAGACATGTAATCCCATAGGTCCAAACACCAGTATGTTGGCAAGAAACACGGCCAGTTATGAATGTTTGAATTGTTAAGTTCATTTGACACGAAGAAACATTGCATTGTACGAGTTGGAGATGTTCAGCTACCAACAGATATCTCTTGATTACATTTGGATGCATACTGGACTTTGTGTACAATCAATAACTACTGGTACTAACTCAAAGTATGTTTCCCCCTTCAGTTTTATTTTATGCCAGAATAAAGACTTTCTGTCTTTAGAATTCTACATGACTCAAACTGAGATGCAGCAGATCACTTAGCTAGAACAAAGGGTCTTGTACTACAATAATGACTTTTGCATTATTGCCCATAAGGTCCACCTCTTTTTTCTTTAACCCTCAGATCATCCCGTAGATGTTAGAATTATTCTAATGAAATTATAATTAACATTTTAAAAAATTCATTAACATCACTCTTAAAATAACTTTTACCTTACAAATTATTTCTTTACCAGCAAATTTGAGTTGGTATGAATTAATCTATTAATTTTTCGTTATTATTTCATTAAATACATGCCCCCCCGCCCCCTACAAAAAGAATAACAGTCCAAATGAAAGGTCTAAATGAATCTTTGCAGTAACAACAGTCTTTTATGCTCTTCCAACCACCCCACCTCCCCCCAGTGGACACACCATGCTCCAGTACATGATTCTGGAGTGCTGCGCTATCTGTGCTCCCCACTAACTCTTCCTACCTGCTGGGGTTTCTCCTTCCTGGACCTGCCTTAAAATGCTTAAAATGACAGCACCTTGCCCTCCATTTACCTGCAACATTCTGCACTGTCACAAACAATATTTATGTGCAGATTAGCAGATGAACCTCACTTGGATGATCCACATTTCATTTCTTTGTACTGTTATAATAATGAGTTACTGTATTTCTACCCAGGTGTTCTATTCAGGTGAACTGTGCTCTGTTTCTATCTCCTATGATGTCTTTGTGTAGGAATGCTGTAGTGTATCTTTCATGCTTACAATTTGTCAGCCATCCTCTACCCAACTCATCTCTGGCCAGGTTTATCCAGGGTTAACCGAAGGAGGATGAGTTCCCTTTTGAGTCTGACACCTTCCAAGTCCCTTCCACCATTCCAGTGAGTTTTTCCTACTGTCACCCTTGCCAATGTCATTTGGCTTATTTATCAGTTGTCACAAGGTGTTAATGTTATTATGCACATGTATATAAAATGTGTATATACTCTATATACATAAATATATATATATATATATATTTGCAGTTTGGATTGGATTATAAAGTGAATTTCATTGGTGAGTACTATATTTTTTGGTGACAAAGTATAATCTAATCTTTACAAAGCAGTGACCAGAAAGGAAGAGCTGGATGAGGCTTTGGTCCCCATGATAGTTAGAGACACACAGCCATTTAGCTTAGTTGAGGATAAAAGCTTCAGGGACTTGGTAGCAAAATTGGATTCAACTTATATTCTCCTAACTAGGAAGGTATGTGTGGTGACATGGATACATTATGAGAGTAGTATTAAAAATATATATAATTATTTTCTTCCTTCCCTTTAGACTGTAAAGGCCATGGTTGAGTCCAAATGTCAATAAGAGAAAGAGAAGGCCAAAGCTGAGGTCCAGAAAATTCCTGCAATGAGTTTGTCAGCAGATATGTGGACATCTCTTAATGTGGATGCCTTCTTGGCTGTGACCTGCCATTTTATAGATGACAACACATTTCTGAAGTCTACACTACTTGGTGTTGTGAAATTCCTGCAGGCGCATACGGCTGAAAATTTGGCCTGTGTGAAATCCTCTCTTATGGAAGAATGGGGAATAAAATAAAGTCACATGTCTGGTTACTGATGGCACATCTAATATGATTGCCTGTGGAAATAGCTGAAGCTGCCTCATGTGCTTCAAAAAAAAAGAAACTGAGGTTGAAACAATGTGTTGGAGCGATTAGTAGAACTCAGGGAGCCTGTGGGGGCAGATTTGGCGGGTTTACAAACTGATATTCCTGCGCTGATCTCTGATGTGTACAGTAATGTATGTGGGTGCCGGTCTATACTGTATTCTTTTCACAAGGCAACTGTGGAGCTGTCAGACCTCAGTGGCAGGCATAATCATATCCCAACACATTTCAGACTAAAGGATTTGAACTCCCTGGCACTGCCAGACACCTAACTGGCTATAATTTGATGGGGAGGATGCAGGTTGTCTGCATGCCTCTGGAATGACTTCTTTGACCTATTCACACAGCGATCGAGAGCCTTACACTAATGCCAGAGTCCCTCTGATTTCATACTTTTCTCTGCATTGTCCAAGAACAATGCAGAGAAACAAGCACAAAACCATGGGTAAAGTTTTGTAATCAAGAACACACTCTCATGTACTTGGAACATGTCTTAGCAGATTGTGAATTACAAGCAATGTTATAAGCAACACAAGTTCAAAGAGGTGCCCTGTTTGCAACAGGTGGTTTGTTGACAAGGGGTCATTCATCAGACAAAACCCACATGGCCCATATGGGGATTGAACCCATGACCTTGGCGTTATTAGCACCACGCTCTGACCAGCTGAGCTAATCGGCCTTTCTCTGTTCATTTTTGCACTTTTTGGTGCAGCACTGAAGGGAACCTTTCCATGAAATTGTAGACTTGGTGTCAACGAGATTACGGCCACTTTTTCGACCGAGCATAGGTGAAAGTTGACACTTATTGTTCCCTCTGACAAATGGTTATTCTGCAGCCAACTTTTGAATTAAACTTCAAAAGCAAATGTGGAGAAGCTTTTGTTAAAGAGCAATTCAGTGCAGTTGTACACAGTGACGAAATCATCAATTGCAAAGTCCACTGAGCTTTATTGCTGCGAGTTACATAGTGCTGTCTATTACACCATGAAATCTGCCATAACAACAAAAATGTAATGTCTGATTCTGTGAGCCAAGGAATATAAACCTTTTAGGGACATATTTAAAATATCAGATTTTCTGCCTGAGCACAGAGTAGGCATTTTTTTCTAGCTTTAACCATACGTCCTCTTTCTTTGGAAATCTGTGTCATTGCTGCATGAATAAGCAGAAAGATTTTGAGCAATTTTTTGTCTGGGTCTAAGGGGCAATTTATTCAAACCAAAAGATGCTATTTTAGCTAGTTTGTCAAATGAACATGTCAAACCTACAGAGACAATGTGTCTAGCTACAGAGCTCTGCAAGGTTTAATTCTTGGAAGTATTTGAAGCCATATAAAGTTATTCTGTAAGCATTGCTTAACTCAATAATAAGAGACAGTTAGAGCCAATGGCTGCCAGATCTAACATAGCTCACATTTTATAGTGTTTGCATAGCATATCAGAATCTGCAAGAACTATTCCTGTCATTTCAGGAATAAGCTTTTTTGACTTCACAGCTAGATGAAATATTTAGGGTGGATGCAGGATTTGGTATGATCTCCTAGAGAATTGCCATTCCACTGTGTCTTCAGCTTTTGTCCGATCTGCAAACAAGTCCCACTCTAGGAGAACTAGGTCAAGTGGTAGAGTGCTCTTTTAGTATGTGAGTGTTAGTGGGATTGATGCTCACATTCTCAAGTCTAGAATTTGTAGTTTTTTTCTATGATGAAATCCTTTCTGATAGCAAATGTTTTCGGGGCCTGCTAATACGCTTATGCCATGCACACATTACGTGACTTTGGAAGTTTTCAAATTGATGTATGGCTCACACTGCACAACTGTATGTCTTGGAATCTGGAAAGCTTAATTTGTGGTATCTCAGTGGCAGACATAATCAGTGATAAACCACTGATATGTCAACTGGTCTTAACACAGACAGATTTAACTTACTCTGTTGAGACTGTGTCTAACTTAAACCTTTCCTTCAAATAGAAGAGATCCTTGTTGCAGATGTAATGTTTTTACCTTTATATGGTTTTCCCACTCATAGTCATGCAACACACAAATGCAAACCTCTCACAGACTGTCTCACACACATCCAGTTATTCATCTGAACACATGATGTTTCTGTCTCTGTACCGCTATTAGTTATGCAATGGTTCCTCAATACTAGCACTAACTGAACAGGGTTCTGTATAAATATGATCTTTATAACAGCTGCCATAACAGCAAAAATGTAATGTCTGATTCTGTGAGCCAAGGAATTATTATTGATATTGTGAATATTTAATAACCTCCAATGCCAGCAAATTAAATTTCGCAATATTGTGAAAATTGTAAAGGATACTTTATTCATGTCCTCATTGCTAAAGATTGTATCGCTTTATCACAGCGATACGCTAGTTAGCTAGCTAACAGTTGAGGTCAGCAAGTGTCAAACTCGGGGCTATAAACCATTCCTTGTGGAACCATTTCATTGTTCAGCTTTCAACTTTGATCGTTTAGGTGCTGGTAGTTTGTTAGCTAGCTAACTGTTCAGCAATAGAAAACCTACTTTTGTATGATTTAGAGACCCAAATTCACAAACCTGTGGGTTTTCAAATGTATCGTTCTCTCTAAATAAGCAAAATGAATTAAGCCATTACTACAGCTATTGGACTGTTTGAACTACAATATTCGACTGTTCATTTATTGTTAGATTAAATTAACTTTCATAAACATTCTGTATTAATAGAATGTAGTTTTTAATGAGTGATTAACTGTGTATATTCAACATGAAGCTATTCATATAACGTTTCAAGTTTGGTTTATTTGTAACATACATTTATTTGCCACTTTCATTTTTAGGCTGTAGAATGAAAGCTCCTTGCTCACAATCATTGCTACAGTTTGATCAAATTCAGTTATATATATAAACTCCCTATTCAATGGGAAGAAACCAGTTCATGTCATTGTGAATTGCTGGTTCTGTAATCAAAACACTGAGGTTCCATATGGGAACAGAAACTGCTGGGACTGTCCATTCTGTGTGCAGTACAATGGCTTCTAAGAGGTATTGCTGTATTTGAGACATGGTGAGGACATATTTTAGTGAAAGCCTTCCAATGATGCACCCTTAACTGAACCATTTTATGCTGTTGCTGCTGTTAAAAAATGCAGAATGGTGATTATAACGAACCGATCCTTGCACAATATATGGAGCACCTCAACCATGGGGTATCAGCTGGTGTCCCTGTGCTTGATGCATCCAAGACTCAACCAGACACTGAAGATCAAGCAGCTGGCTTCCTTCACTCCCAGAGAGGAAGTAGGTTTTCCATTTGAACTGTTGCCTTCTTAGTTAAGACGTATGCAGGGTTTATTGCAGTGCCAGAGCTGTGAAACTGCAAGGTAATGCATGTCCAGTGCTGGACTTGGGCAAAGATTGTGAGTGGGTCTTCACGGGCAAACAGGATCTGATGGCCCACATGTAGTTTGATATTATTCCTAAATAACTAAGTTTACATGGCTATTTGAAAGAAGCTGATCATGTAAGCAGCAAAGACAGAATATAATTCTCTGACTAAGGATTTAGTTGACTCATGTTTAACCCAACTAAACTGTGGTCCTGGCTGATTTTAGTTGGACTATTGAGCCACTGACTCATGCACAGAGTTTTCTGAGTATTTTGCAGTTTCTTAGTCTACTGAGTTCTTACTGAGTATAACGTCAACTTTGATGCATTTGTTTTCTTTTCACCGAACAAAGCCTTCAACTTTGACTGTGGTGACATGAATTCCAGATGTGCAGAGTGTTTTTTCAGTAATGCATCTTTTGCCCGTGCATTTTGATTGCAGTGTTAGGAGGTCATAACTGCTGATCAGAACTTTGGACAAGAGGGCTTATCCTCATGGCTCTCTGACTTTCATGTACATCAACAAACAATATTTTCTTATTTATTTTTTTCCAGTTGTAACAAACCGTTCTGCTGTTTTTTAACTTCTGTCAAATTTTTAATGGTTGTACAGGACAATTACGATGGAAATTGAGGTGTACAAGTGCTACCTTGAACAGACCTACGAGTTGTGCGTGCCTGTCAGACAGCTAAGCAGTATGACATCCAGCACCAGAACCGACAGCTGCGGGCCCTGCTTTTCAACCACCAGCTCAGATGCAGCCAAGATGCAGACAAAGCATTCATTAAGGTGAGGTCTTCTATAGCCAAGGCGATTCTATAGCCAAGAATTCTCAAGATCACATCTAGCTGCATTCCTGTTGGGTGTGAATGACAGTTGCTCCTTCCCAGTTGATACAAAGTGACGATAGAAAAAAAGGCGTACACGGAACTGGTAGTGAACACTGTCCTTCAAGTGCATATAAGTGCATACAGTGTTTGAGCCTGCAATCCAGTTCATTACCCTGTCCAACAGCCTCCCAGGTTCCCCTCCACATCTTCCTTGTCAGAGATGAAAATTTATATAAAAAAATGGATACTTGAATACTTTTGGTTACTTTTTTGTTCCTGGCTACCATGCTTTTTAAAGCATTAATTATTTCAAACATTGATTTATCTAAGATAAGCAAAGACCTGTTCTCTCTTGCTGCATTTTGTGGGTTTTTTTTGGGTTTTTTTGTTTTGTTTTCTTTCCAAATGAAGCTGTTGTTTTCATTTTTGGTGGGTTTCATACTATCCACACCAGCTTCCAGGTTTCTCTCCTTTTACATACCAAGCAATCAGCTTCCTTTCTCTTTGCTACAGAGCACCTCTTTTCTGTCCACACCTGCTTGGCTGGTAGCTCTCAGAAGCCTTACCTTCCTCACCTGTGCTTTTCTAGTTGCGGTGGCCATATGTGGGTCTGGATGTGACTCTGGAGACACATCCTCTCTCCACAACAGCCCGCACACTCTCAGCAGGGGAATCATCCCACCCAAAGAAGCCCACCAAAGTGACACTGAAGCCAAAGCAAAGAGCATCACCAACACTATGCAAATGTGGAATGACCTGGTGGGTATTCTGCCAGAGAGAGGCAATAGAGAATATCAAGCTGATCTGGTAGTCTGGAAGCAACCACCAGATGGCTGTTGCTTCTGTTGGCCTTTTGACTTCCATCAACATCTACTCAGGCAGTAAAAAGAAATGGTGTACTGGGAGGTAGTAAATCTTGCTAATCAGTACTTGTTTTTGGCCTGTGAAAATACAAACAAACAATACACATATTCAAACACTTCTGAACTACAATTGCTTATCAGGATTTACACAGGCTTATGTTCTTAATAGCTCTTTGCTTACAACTTCATCAAAGCGGTTTTGTTCTACAGTATGTGCAAAGTCTACTTTCCCACACAGTTCACATGAGTCTTGATTCGTCCTGCTGGTTCTTCATGTCTGTGAATGTGAAAAATCAAACTTTTTTGCTTGGCTTCAAGCAGTGATCCTTTGATTGTATCATTCATGATTCATTTAGGATTACAACCAAATGGTTCAATATCCAGCTAGAGGTGTACTCAAGTGAGGTAATAAAATGAAATTATTAATGTAATAATATGATGGCAGGAATTGTAAAAGACCAAATTAGGCTTTGGAAGTAAGCAGGATGTGAGAATGACCAAATATGGCCTCTGTGGCAAGTCTGGGATTGAGGCCAGGATACCACCTAAAGATACAATTTTAATAAAAAATGGTTTTGTAACTTGATGAAAATATATAAAGATCGAACCCACCTGAGACTGTTAGACATTCTGTGGACAATGCCTCGTCTGTATGCAACATTGAGCTCAGAATAAAGATGGCACCGGCTATTCTCTTCAATGAATTACTGCATCTATATCTTTATTTTCTATTTAAAGTGTACTTGAGAAAATGAATGGAATGTGGGAAAAATCTAGGAACCACACAAGAATGTCTGGAGGTAAAAAGTCAAGCCTTAATGTGAGAGAGCCTCCATTTCAGAGTCTGCTGTGTGAGAGTCCTGTGCCTTTTTTCTCTAGCTTGGAATAGGACTGTTGCTTCTGCTTCTTAAGGTTTTCAATCAACAAGGACGGTGGCTCCACCTGCAATGAACCATGAACTTGTTATATTAAACTGCACAAGACAGTAAATTTACACTTGTATTCATTCAGTATGAAGTGCGCCTCACAAACACAGTGCTTGTCTGTGTTTATGTTTTCAGTGTTACAGTGTGATTTTATTTAGGTGAAATTTGTTTTCAGTCTATCTGCAGTAGTGCACTTAAAGGGCCAGGAAGGTTAGTGGAACACATTTGCTCTGCCTCTGACCTCACAATTCCACTGTAACAACAGTGTTCAATTCCGTCATTTAAAAAAAAACAAAACTTGGTTTGGTTTAAATTTGTTTAAAGATTTGTTTAAATTGTGTGTGCCAGTGTATCTGAGCGTGTTACAGTCTCTCTGACCCTCTACACCCATTAGTGCGTTCATCCACTAGCTTCTCTCTCGTTCCTGCTTCAATATTCAAGGGAGGATTGAGATCCATTCAGGTAATTTTGCAGTCTTCAAAAAATGCATTGAAAGACATTCCAGTAGCTCAGTGGTGCACCTGCGCTCCACTCTGCTCCCCAGTTCGGAGGATGCCAGCACCTATGTTTAGTCTTTTATGTTTAGTCTTTTTTAGTCTGTTTCTTTTTATTTCCTTTGGACTCCAGTGCTTTTTAATAATCTGTTTTGGACATGGTATGGCTGCTCCATTACCCAGGAGCCCATACAAAGGTTCATTTCTGCCTGCCTGCATAACTGCTGGAGGGAGGATTTTATGTCCAGAAAATGTTAAGATGGCAACAGCTCGGTGGGAGACAGTATGTGAGAATCACCTCTTAGGGTCATTTTACTGTTTCTCATGTAGAAGGAATTCCCTCACTATGTTCCCATTCTGAGCATCAAAGCCAACTGGGATGGGGGTTTGTCACATTCTGAATTCTAGCTCATGTCATATTTTGTCAGCATTGGCTTTGATAGACTCAGGTTATCAGTACAAATTTACATTCAAGATTAGTTGTCTTTTACATATATATCCCCTCTCCTGCAATCATGGCTAATTAGCTGCATCCATCATTGTAATTGTTTAATTTTTCATGCTAGTTCATTCACCCTTGTATTAGTGCCATGCATGTGAAACAGACTCTTGAAAGGTTTTCTTTTTGTATCTTGCATGCCTAGCATAATAGGACATTCAAAATCCCTTGAAAATTTTAAACTTTTTTTTTTTTTTATGTATATATCTCCTCAACATTCCCAGTACAACTGCTGTAGAGTCCACGACTCAACTCTTGACTAAAGTCTTCACTCCGAGCGTCTGAGCCGGCTGCTGCGGCATACGCCACGCTGCTCTGTGACCCTCACTCTCCACTCCTCTCCTCTCCCAGCTTTTCCAGATCCCTCAGATGCAGACAGCCCAGCCTGCCATTCCAATTAACAGCGCTTCCTTTCGACCCGTGTCCGGCCAGCCCATCATGATGTTCCTGACACCCATGCCCTTCACCTCATCCCAGACCGGCCAGTACTACGTACTCCAGTACTACGTGCCTCAGGTACCCAGAGCAGAGAAAAGCGCCTGTGCAAATATGTACACAGTGTAGCAAATGGGTTGAAAATCTGTCTATAAACAGGTTGGCCAGCAATAAATAAACTGCTCCTAAAATGTGTAGATAAAAATATGTTTTATCTTGGAAGCAGAAATGAGAAGTTCTAGTTTAGTTTTTTTTCAGTGTAAAAACTAAATGTTTTTGTATTTTTTGTTTGTTTACTGCTTTGAATATCTCTTAGGAGTGTCCTATATGAATGGCCATGTCTGGTGCTAGGCCCTTTACCTCTGCTGTTCTGTTTCATTCTCAGTATCACCACAGTGGCCTTCCTTACGTGGGACATCCCCAGCAGTACTCCGTCCAGCCCACAGGACCCAGTACATTCTACCCTGGGCTCTTTCCTGCAGACTGCCCACTAGCATATGGTGAGTTTGGACTTCCCTTTCTCTACCCCCACCTGGGAAACCCACATGCGTGCTCTCACCGATAAAGAGACCTTTCTTCTGGGTATTCCCGCTGGCTGAAACTGGTTTTTCGTTTGCTCTCTAACTGAAACCAGTGCTTTTTTTTGGTCACCACTAGTGGCAGGGCCTTCATACTATCCTGGCCAGACCATATACACCAAATCTCCATCCATAATAGTGCATACAGCTCAGCAGCCTCCACCCACTAAGAGAGTAAAGAAAACAGTGAGTATTCCCCCTGCCTCAGAGGTGAAATTAATTTAATTGTGGATTGACTTAATAGATGCAAATAACTTGCTGTTCGCTAAGATCCGTATCCGAGACCCTAACCAGGATGGCAAGGATATCACAGAGGAGATCATGTCAGGAGTAGCCATTAGCCAGAACACAAGCCCACCAGTGGGACGTCCCTGCACTACCCCTACTGCTCCACAGGTAAGCCATTCAGTCCCACAGCCCGAGCCCCTGATCGGCTGCAGGCCGCTGCTTCGCGTGATCCACTCCACAGGTCAAAGTACTCTCTCATCTAGTCCTCCCTCATAATAAGCTCTGAGCTGATTGTTTGGTTGTTTGGCTGGCTTTCATTGTCTTGTCCTATTAAAAGCATCATACAATCAGCAACAAAATCTGATGGTGTAGTTTGATTTCCGGCCATTCTCTCTTCCTTCTTCAGTGATTCGGTCACACCGTTGACCCTCCTCCGTCATATTTGACTGGTTGCAGTAGCTTGTGTGATTGTGGCTGTTCTGATTTAAGAAGGCTTCTCAGATGTGTTTTGATGTTCCGACTTGCCGTGCCTATTCTTTCGTCTGCCTCCATCTTAGTTCTCCCTCACAGCCACTCGAATCCTCCTGATCTTCCCTCGTGTTCCCTCTACACAGACAGCCCACGTAAAGGCCCTGTAAGAAGGATTCAGCCAAACCCTGAGCACCTCAGCTCCTCTGAGGAAAGGCCTCTCTGTAAAGGGAACACTCACTACTGCGCTGTTGCACTTACTTTGTGTCCTCTTTCCCTAAATGTTAACAGTGTTCCTCTTTCCTCTCTTTCTCTATTTCTCCTGCCCATTTATTTAAGCACCCCATGCTTGTCTGCTGTCTCTTGCTGGCTTTGTGTCTTCACCCCCCCCCCCCCCACCTCCACACACACACACATTTTGTGCCTTTGCGGCTGGATCTTTTGCCCTCTTGTGCTTTCTCATTTCATCTCTCTCTCTCTTTGCCTCTTTCTCTTCTCACTTCTCTAATTATGCTGTGCTGTGCTGTGCTGTGCTGTGCTCACCCCCCCACCCTCATTGCCATTCCCCTTCTTCTGCATGTGTGTGCAGTATCTCTCTCTCTCTTTCTCTCTCCCTCTCTCTCTCCATCTTTTCCGTCTTTTGCTAGTTTTTATGTCCACACCCTCATTATCCTCGCATTTTCTACCTCAAATCCCAGCAGCTGAACAGCCAGGTAGCAGAGCAGGGGAATGTCAATGTCGGCCTGGCCCTGGAGGCCCACTGTCCGGCGAAGGCTGCAAGTCCAGCAGCCGGAGAGGCGGTTGCCTCAGGCACGCTGACGCCCTCGTTGCCTTCCAGCACTGCTGCTCCTTCAGGCCTCACTCTCCCAGGCCAGGCTGTTATAGAGGCAGTCCAGGCCTGTGGAGCCTCCACTGGGGCAGAGCTGAAAGAGACTGGGAAGGAGCCAGAGGTCTTGCTGGAGGATAAAGTGGAGCCCATTTTACAGTCCAATCTTAGGCAAAGCTTGAGTCAAGGTAAATAACCACATGCATGACATGCTATGTTAGGACACTAAAAAGACACCAGACTGATTTGTTATGATTTACAGCTATTAGTTTATCCAACACCTGGAAGAAGCCAAAAGAGGACACTCCTGTGGGGCAGGCCCAGTGTCCTGACAGAGAGGTGATTCCTCTCTCCAGGTGCTCACTGTACCCCTCTCTGCATGCAGAGCCAGAGCTGAAGGATGGGAAGAGGCAGTATGATAGAGACTTCCTGTTGGCCTTCCAGTTCATGCCTGCGTGCATGCAGAAGCCAGAGGGGCTTCCTCCCATCTCTGATGTGGTACTGGACAAGGTAAGCCTGCTAAAACATTGGCCTTAGGGGACCTTTAAAACCATTCCATGGAGAGGGGCTGATGGACTTCGACTTGACTCTGTTGTTTTCTAGATCAAACAAAACAAGCTGCCCCTGCAGCAGGTGGGCCCTCGCATTATCGCCAGAGACCCAGGCTTCAACCCAGCCTCTGCAGACTTCAGCAGGGCAATTCCTGGAGGCAGGGGTGCACCGGTGGGTCTCTCCGCTCATCCCTTCTCTTCTGTCACAAATGAATGAGCGCCTGGTCATCTTATGTGACCGAGGTCTTTGTGACATTGTTACCGCCCATAATAAAGAGCACCCATTCGTTGCTTCAGCTGCTCAGTGTAGGCCCGAGACGGCTGCCTCCCCGCAAGATCATTACCAACGTGTCCGTGAATGACGAGGTGCAGCTGAAGAAGGCTGAGAATGCCTGGAAACCTGGCAGGAAAAGGGAGAACACCCAGAACCCCGAGACCCAGAAAACTCAGGTCAGCACCTCACTCCGCTGTGCCCTGTTTTCAGATTTCAGAGTCACAGCCTGTTATGGTGGTCTTGAAAGCTACTTAATTTTTTTTGCGATATGCTCTTCAAGAATTGGATATTTAAATTATAGAGTCGTTGTTTAATTGGGTGGGTGTGCGGGGAGTGTGCACGAATGTAGCTATGCAGGGGGACATTGGTTTCTAGTGTAAACAGGGGGTGTGATGATACTGAGGATCAGATCTTGTGTGCTTGTTGTTCCTTGTGTTGATTGTGGTGTTGATTTTGGTGAGAGAGTATTGTAGATTTTGTAGTGTATTCTGTGGATGATCTTGTATATATTATAGGTTAACACCCAGTGGTTGTGTTAAAAATATTCTTGCAAATTTGTGTGCAATTCAGCATTTGGAGAGATTGACAGATCTTCATTGCATTGTCTGGTCGGTAGGGTTATTATTGGATCAGATTTGGTTATTATGTATATATTTTTTTTGTTTGTAGGAGTTATATATTGATTAAATCTAAAATTCTTGTAGCTGGTTCTAATGGGTTTTCTTTTAATTTGAATTTGGAGCACATGAGGGGTTTTAGTTGATAAGATTTGATAAACTGTTTGCTGCCAGTGCTACACTTCTCGGAAAGTGTGATTGATGTATGATGCCTTTATCGGTCTATATAGCAAAGTTGAGTGATTTTTGTTCATGAGGAAGTTCCAAATGGCAGAGTAAATATTTGGTGAAAGTGAGGAGTTAGTCATTATGTGGAAGAACTGCTGAATTTAACAAAAGATTGGGATCTTTGTAATGGAAAGCTTAGTCGGTAGTCTGTTTTCCTCTCCAGGAGCTTTTCCAGAAGGTGCGCAGTATCCTGAACAAACTGACACCGCAGATGTTTAACCAGCTGATGAAGCAGGTGATGGACCTCACCATCGACACAGAGGAGCGCCTCAAAGGCGTGGTTGATCTGGTTTTTGAAAAAGCCATCGATGAGCCCAGCTTCTCTATGGTCTATGGCAATATGTGCAGCTGCCTGGCTATGGTGAGTAACATGTTCCCATACATTGCTGCTGAAGTTCCATACAAAGGCAAATGCCACACAGAAGTGAACTCTGTTTGAACCACTCTAAACTGACATGGAGCTTTAATCAGCTTCTATTTAGTAACAGAACTCTCAACACTGTCTTATACCCAAGTGTTTCTCCTACATGTCTTTCCTGTGTAGTTAAAAGTGCCCATGGCAGACAAGCCCACCAGCACTGTGGGTTTCCAAAAGCTGCTGCTGAACCGCTGTCAGAAGGAGTTTGAGAAGGACAAGGTCAACGATGATGTTTTGGAGAAGCTGCGGCACCAGCTGGAAGCGGCCACTTCAGTAAGCAGCACTCCTGTCTAGTTTACCCGACTCACCAACCCACAGATCAGGAGAAAGGGGACTGAAATCGGCAGCAGTGCTGGGAGGCGGCCAGGTCGTTATCGGGTCCAAACGCGCTGTTTCTTGCTTTTGTCTTTGTTCTGGTTACTCCTCGCAAGGCCAGCGAGCGGAAGAGGCTGGAGGAGGATCTGGAGGAGGCGAAGGACAAGGCCCACAGGAGGTCCATCGGTAACATCAAGTTCATCGGGGAGCTGTTCAAGCTGCACATGCTGTCAGAGGCCATCATGCACGACTGTGTGGTCAAGCTGTTCATGAACCACAGCGAGGAGAGCCTGGAGCGTCTGTGCCACCTCCTCACAGCCATCGGCAAAGACCTGGACTTGGAGAAGGCCAGGGTAAGCAGGCCGCGGGCCTGGTCTGGGTTGATTTAATATTCTCAGCAGATGCTCAGCACTTGCATCGGTTTATCTTTAATATGTCATGTAAAGGTTTACGGCGCATGTGTACATGAGTGCTAGTGTGCAGTGCAGCGGCTGTGCGGATTTTGTCCAGATTTGGTCTGTGTTGCGTTTTTCACAACAAGTACTTTACACATCGAAACTGGATGAAGAAGTTTTGGATATTGTATATTGACTGTCAATTTTGTCTCTAGTAGGAATGGCAGTTGTGATGTTGACAGTTCAGTCACCAACTAGTGTGACAGTTATTTGTGTTCAAGTTTCCTGGTCTTTTTTATTGTATTTTTTTTTCTCCATGCACGTTTTTAACCAAAAAACAAGCATGTTGAAATGTTGTTTATAAAAGTTTATAAAAGCCTGCACTCTGACTACAGGGTAGCCAACTAATTAGGATCATCATCTATAGTGCGACTAGCATGCTGTGCTGATATCAGTGTATTATTAGGCCTTGGCAATGATTTTAAAAGTGTCCAAGTTCATGTTGTTTAGTGAAGTTGTTAGTGTGGTTGTTAGCTCTGCTCCTACTGCAGCTGACAAAATGAAAGGCTTTTATTCAGGACTGGTCAGCTGTTAGAAGGTTTTGCTCTCACAGCCTCCTCCACGTTTGCCGCCTCCTGCTGCTGCACCCTGGATTCCCCAAAGCCAAGTGCAGCTGATGACAGCACAGCTACACCCACAGTGGCAGTGAACTGCTTTACAGCACTGACCAACGTGCAAGGCAGCAGGGTTTACATAAGAGTCATAAACGTCTTGTGACATGAGTTCAGCTGAGAGCACACCTGATCGAATCGAAAGGTGAAGAATATCTGAAATTTGTCGACGTTTCTCTTACACTCTCTCTCTCTCTCTCTCTCTCTCTCTCTCAGCCAAAAATGGATCATTACTTTAAATATATAGAAAAGACAGTGAAGGAGAGGAGGGGTTCCTGACGCATTCGGTTCCTGCTCCAGGACGTCATTGACCTGCGACTGGTTAGAGACTCTGCCTGTGTTTGTGTTTGCCATTCCAGCGCATGGTGATGCAAAAGTATGCATCTGCTGATTTTGCTTTTCTAGAATAACTGGGTGTCGCGGCGAGCTGACCACGGGCCCAAGACCATTGAGCAGATTCATAAGGAGGCCAAACTTGAGGAGCAGGAGGAGCAGAGGAAGGTGCACCAGCAGCTGCTGTCCAAGCACAACAAGAGGCAAAGGTGTGGCCCTCAATTCCGTGACAGCCTTTTTCACCTGGCTGTGTGAGGCCGAGGACAAGTCCAAGGACAATCGACAAGAGGATGGACACATTTGCCAACGTGTGCTAAAAGACAATGCAATAATTCAAAAAGAATAATAAAACTGTGTGACAAAGAAACAAGTTCTGACTCTAATGTATTTTTGCTTTTTCCTTTATGAACTGCAGACAAAACTATATTTAACATTTGCAGATGTTCAAAAGAAAAGACAGAGGTGAATATAGAAATAATATTATTTATTTTTTATTTTATTCTTCCTTGGCTTCTCGTGAATTCAGATAGGCTCTGCCCATTAGATTTCACTTTTTTGTTTGTTTGTTTTTTAATTTCTTTTTGCTAATTTCAAACCTGTCCTAGGATTTTCACACAATCTGAGTGAAATTGGTGTCAAAATATTTGCAAGAGTCTGAATCTCAATAATTATTTAAACAAAAACCTGACATAAAAAATACAGTTGTCCTATTCCAGTCTAATATTAGTAGTACAAATTAGTAGTACAAAGGTCAGGCTTTAACTTTAACTTTAACTAGCTGTCACTCCTGAAGGACATGTTCAGATTTCATGAAATTTAAAAGACTTATACCAGTATTGACTTTGAGGTAGCTTACCAAATGTAGCAGTTTTGTCAATATGGGGCATTATAATATTGCAAATAACTGTTTCTCAACGACTGCTCTTCTGATCAAGATGAAATTTTGCATACTGCTTCTGTAAGCAAGCTGAAGGATTCCTAAGGATGACTCAAACATTGGCTAATGTTTTTCAAGTAATTGGCTAATCATAGAACTGGCTTCAGTGGACTGCTATAACGTTGATTCTTGTAGAAATTACTTTAAATTTAAATATCCTACTACTTTTTATGTTGCTGATGAACTGTAACACACTAGTCGTAGGACCTTTCTCCAATCTTCACAAATTTGGTATCAAAATATTGATGAGACTGAAACATGTTGATATTTGTATGGTATATGGCCCCTACATACCTATCAATCCTTCCAAGGTGTACTGATTCATTCAAAACAGCTGAAAAAAAATTAAGACTTCTTTGAGTAATTCTTATGAAACTTGACATGAGTATTGATTTATGGACTTTGAGCTAGCATGGCAATTATAGGACATTTTTGCCAACAGCCCCTCTGACATATGAAAAGGTATTTAAAAAAAGAAAAATGAGTCAATCCCATTGTGTACCAATTGTGCATGAGAAATGCAGTTTATACAGTGCAATACTTTGTGACTATTTCATAAAAAAAGTTCAATACGTTTTGTAAATCTTTTTTTAGCCTGATTTTTGATACCTAAATTAGTTGGGCAAATGCACCTTTCAAACAAGTCAGTGACCTTTTGATCTAGAGATACCTTTTAAATGTAAAAAATGCAGATCTTCTTGTAAATAATGATCAAAAATATGTGTATTTAACTATCAATCCCCAAGAGCAGGATTTTTATTAATAGGCTAAAACTTAGCCATAGAGTGTTAGATTATCACCAAACTTCAATGGTGTATATGAACATACTGTGAATGCAAGTACATTTGGGGTGAACTGACCTTGTGGGGGAACTATATTTCTTAATCATGTCGAATCAGAAAAATAATGTTTATATAAAGCAATTCAGCAGAGAAAATTGAGAGATTGGTTTCAAAATACAACATTCCTGGAAACAAAATGTCAAAACCAACCACAAAGGCTGGTGAACTTAATATGGCATGTCATCAGCAACCAAGTTGTGCAGATGTGATAAAATGATTGGACCCTTTAATTGCCACCTGCAGCTATAATAAATGTAATTCTAATGTATGTCATGAATTCCCTAGATGAAGGAATTTAGACATTTCAATAGCAACACACCTCCCTTGATGGAATGACTGGGTACAGAAATTAGTTGACCAGAAAGGCCAGAAAAATAGCACAACCACAGCCTTCAAACCAGACAACAAAGCTGCTTAATGCTGACAGTTTTATTTTTTTTTTCAAATACAAAATACAGACTCACTCTCAATAAATAACCATTTGATGAACTAATGCAGAATATAAATTAAGACACTGACACAAGCTTTACTGTAGTTACTAAGCATTTAGGTTTGGGTGTTCTTAGGACTTGGTGGGATGGTTACAAGCAAATATTGGCATATTAGATAAGCAGAAAAATACTATGGATGGGTTCAACACATGATGTGCGTACTCGTTTGACTTTGGATCTATTGGATCCCGCCAATAACTGTTGAAAAGAAAAATGACCACCTGATTGCTAAAACATATAATGGAAATAAATGTCTTATGCAATACGAGAATTATGGAAATCGGGTCAGCTTTGGAATAGAGAGGAGCGTTAGGCACATACTAATAATATTAATACATTTTCAGAGACACACAATATCCATCCTGCCAAGGACAGGCAGTGATCAGTGAACCAGGCAGCCAGTAAGAGAAATAAAATCACCAAGAAAGTCAGGCTTTTTGCTGTTTTTTTTTCAAAAAAATGTCCTTGACAGAACACAAGATATGACTGAATGAGCAAAGTTACATTTATATAGAGCCTTTCAAAGAACATACAATGCTTTCCAATGAACACAAACAGCTTCTACATTCAGTCACATGCTGGATATTGTGTTAAATTGTTTGTCAGTGGCTTACTGCAGGGTGACTGTGTGTAAAATGGGGAAGAGTAACTCCACTCCAGCCTCCTCTATCTCACAGTCATGCAGAGTGAGCTGTGTGTGTGTGTGTGTGTGTGTGTGTGTGTATGTAGGTATGTATGTGTGAGCTCTCTGGATGACCATGGAGACGACTGCGCAGTCCTCAGTGCTCAGAGTCAGAGTGTGTGTCTGTGTGTTTGCTGTCAGGTCCAGAGCAGAGCTGCAGAAGAAGTCCAGTGTGCTGCAGAGCAGAGAGCAGATCTGCTGCTGCTGCCCCCTGCTGGAGGTCAGAGACACTGTAGCAGTGGAGCAGCCTCAGCAGCAGCCTGTCAACACTGAGAAAACAAAACACACACACACACACACACACACACACACACACACACACACACACACACACACACACACACAAACACACACACAGTGGCAGGGCAGTTAATTTCAGATTAATATAAATATTTCACCCGAATTTACCAATTACCATGGACTGTAATATGTTGATTACCTGACACAGGAGTCTCAATAAAACCTAAACAATGCTGGCACAAAATGACATCTTGGAAACTTTCCAAAACACACATAAATGAATATATAAGTGTATGTAAATGTATATAAGTTTTTATAACACGCCCAGTTTCCTGCTTATTTTCAGCCACTTTTTGGTAACTGCATTTATATTATGTCAAATGAGATTTTAATGCTTTAATTTCTGTGTATTAAGAAATGGTACTTGATCAATTTATGTTATTTATCCTCATATGGAAAGATTTGCTTCCATATTTTCCATATTTCAAATTTTGTGGGAAAAAGATGTCTGGAGATTTTACAGTCTCTTATAGCCTGCAAGTTATAGGACAGTGCCAGACCCGTGAAACAGTGCCACTTCATCCAGTGTTTAGACGACGTTTGATGCTTAGACCTCATTAGTCATATGCTAATAGTAACTTTGATACAATCTTCAATACAGTGTTGAATCAATGTGCTTTGCAATAGTGAGCTTTGATGCCTCAGTATCTAACATCCCATCACTACACTGGAGTTCTACCATATGTATTCTTTCTCTGCCTGTTCGTTTTCCATATTGTTCTCCGTTCCCGTGTTCTTAATATCTGTGTTATCTTACTTTTACCTCTATGTTTTCTTCTTCCTGGTTAGCCTCACTTTGTTTTTTGTTTATCATGTATTCTGGTAACATGCTCTTGGATAATGTTTCTGCTCCTCCTAATAAACAAAGTTCGACAACACGCTTGTGTCTTGCCCTGCCTGTCTCAGCATTACAGCTAATCTAAAGGTCAAAGCATAAACTTCACTGGCAGATACACCTATATTTAAACATTACCACGTGTGTACACAGTTTTCTAATTACATTAACATATTAACAAATAAGCAGACATCTAGTTTCTGGACATCTGAATATTTTCAAAAATTTGATTCTTTAAAAGGTGGGTTTAAATGATACAGCACTACAAAAAGCATGCCAACCATAGGCAACAAGCAATCCTTGAATTAGAATAAATTAATATTTCTGTATGTGGGCAAAATAATAATATGATTCTTAGTCCACGTAATATTTAGGCTCCATGCATGTAAATATATCTTTTATTTAAAAATGAACACATTGTCTATTTTCACCATTAGTCGCTTTGAAACCATTTAAGCCCACTACACTCCATTTAAGATGACCTTAGAGTGTTTTAATGAGGAGTTCCTTCAAGTACAAACTTGCATCAGTTTTCACTGTACTGGCTGCAAGTAAGAAATTATGATATGCAAAATAAATGCTGTTTGATGGAATAAATGAATGACAAATATGAAGTTACGATGTGATCATAAAATGGCTTAGGCAAATGTGTCCATGTGTTCTTACAATCCTGGCAGGTCATGTGTGACTGGGGTTGGAGCTTTACTGAAACAGATGTTTTACATCTTGTTCTGGATTATAATCTGGCTAGTGGAATTGAGAGCCCTTTCCCCAATGGGAGAAAATGATTTTATTATTTTATGTGAGATCATCCTGAGCAGACCATTCACAAATCAGAACAGTTTCCTGTGGCTACAGTGAGGACCTCATCTGATACTGGAATATTCACCCACTGCTTTGATATGCTTATCTCACAGATTTCACAACAAAACCCCAGAATATCTACAATGTAGATGAGACAGGATTTGTCACTGTTCCATGACAAATCCTGTAAGATTATGTAGCAGACTACAGGTGGAATTGGGAGGGAACAGATAACCGTCCACATCACTGGGAATGTTGTTGGGCAGATTCATCATCTACAAAGGGAAACGGTTGTACGATTCTTGGTGTCAAGGAGGTCCAGACCGCAACCCCATTTTTGTGACAGAACATGGACGGTTGGACAAATATCTTCCTTAAACTATTCATTCAGATCTCAGACTGAACATTTCTCAGGGTTTTAATATTTGATGGTTAAACCTCGCATGTGACTCTGGGACTGGGGGACTAGGGGGCTTCTTAACATTTTTTCTACTCCTGAACCTCTTACTGAATAAATGTTGAGCTGTTAATCCTTTCAAAACTATACATTTTTAATATTTTGTCAATAAATCATGACATGATCTTACTTGGAACTTAAATGGACTTAAATGATGCAACTGTACCTATTAAGATGATGCCAGACTTTGCACCTATTTAAGAAAATATCTTTATTTACATTATAAAACAGACATGAACTAATAAGCACATTTTGAAATGAGAAGTTAGACATTCATATTATAAATCAATTAAATATCTATGAAAAATGCCTGGAAAATTATTTTGGCAGGCTTATTGCATGCAGTAAAGGAGTAAAGTTATGTTAATATGGAAAGGACATGAAATTCTATACCATACAGCTATTTTTGAAAGAAAGACTTAATTCCTTTAAATCCTTTCCATACAATCCTAATTCGAAATCTCTTCTTCTCACATGTTCTTGCTTCCGAGGCTCCATTCGCTTCTTTCGATGTCTGCTCTATGTCTTTTTGATGACGTTTCAGTTTCTTCTTCCCATGTGTCTTTTTCTCCTTGAACTGTTTCTCCTGTGCATTTGGTGCTGGCCTCACATCTGAGTGAGGCAGTAGTGGACGGCAAGGCCTGTAGGGTCTGGATGATGGGGCTTCTTGGAACCAGTGGGGCTCACCAGGTGCAAATCTGGTAGGCTGTCTGAGGGAGAGTGAGGGAAACCTGTTGTCTCGTGGTTTGGGAGACTCCAGGGGGAAACTGGGCCTTGGGCTTTCCAACTGTGAAAAAGCATTTAATTTAGCATCACTATTAAATACATGCATGTGCACACACTTTGATACACTATCAAAAATATAATGTAAGTGATATTGTAGTGCCATAGGCAATCCATTTGTTGATATGCCCTAATACATTTATGCTCACTATTTACCTGGACTTTAATTATAGTTCCTTATTTCAGTCTAAAACCATCTGCTGTGTATAGCAGAACATTGCTTCATTGGATGTGCACTGCAGTGTAACTAAGTGTTTCTCTTTTCCTACTTTCTCAAGCTGTGCTCTCAGCCTTCTCAGTTCAGCTTTGATCTCCACATTCTCCCTCTGCAGTTCTCGCACTGCTAGCTCGAGGTCTAGACCTCCAAGACACCGCCCCACACGTGCAGCCTTCCGTCGGTTGTCCTCCCATGTCTTTCTCCGACATTCACCCAGGGTCTCTTTGCTCAACTCCTCCTCCACCTTATGGATTCCCATTTGGAACATACAGAGACATATGACCCAGCAATGTGTATTCGGTATCTTCAGCCGACAAAGAGTATATATATATATATATATATATATATATATATATATATATATATATATATATATATATATAGTTATTGTTCTTCTCTGCGTTCTTTCTTTCTTTTTCAATCTGAGATGTTGCAGAGCCTCATTCCAATCCCTAAAAGGCAATCTCTATCTAAAAAGGGCTCATATCAAAATTTAAAGTGGTGTGTTAGTTGTAACAGTCGCCAGCTGTGTTGATAACTCACTCTACGATGCGCTGACACGGTGGAATCTTCCAGCTGCTTACCGTCCTCCTACAAAACAGAAACCTGCTTAACACACTGATATCCAGCTCAACAGGAGGATGTCTTACAATGTAGGTCGGCTCTAAAGTGGGAGAATTGCTGCAACTAACTTCAAAAGGATGAACGCTGTTCTGCCAAAAATGCATCTCACTTTTTTAATCGTATCTTTTTTAAATGTTTCTACTACTGTTTGTCTTGTTTATTCTGACTAGCAGTTGCTATCACACCACGCGACTAGAATGTTATACGTATGACGCCGCATGGTTACAGAATTCAAAAGATTACAGCTCGGACGATATTGAACGCGCGTTAAAATACGCTCATGAATGAGTTTAACAGACACCTGTTCATTTCAACACAATGGGAGAAATTACTCTGCTCACAGAGCTTAGTAACGCGTTAGAGGAAAATTCGCTGCTGCACTTTAAAACACTGAGCGTTTTTCTTAAAACACATAAAAGGTGCAAGATCACGCGTTGTCGTGTGAGCACCTCAGTCGTAAAAAGGGCTGAGTTGTCATGAATACGTTATGATCAGGAGTAGTCGGCCGTACTGCTGCGACATCCGGTCAAATCAACCGTCCTCTAAGAATCAGCGCAGTACTAGTTTTGGTAATAGCAGCATCTATGGACATAAACGGCGGGGAAACGGATGGTTTCTTTCTCGTCAACGTTATAGTCCATCACACTTGCTCCTATAGATCGGGATAAAATCTCCATACCAAAACCTCTGTGCATTGGCATGATGAAAATTTAGAGCACGCAAATCCTTCACTTCTGAAACAGCAGAAATTATGTAATTTTACACAGATTAAAAAACCCCTCAACGTTAAAGACTGCTGTTGACGGAGTTTTAATGTAAATATAGCAGGTTGGGGAAGTGTAACGATGAGCGGTAAGGAGGCGGACGCATTGTGTGGAAAAGAGTGAGATTTATTAGGGGCAAATCCAAAGTCCAGGGTCAAATTATTAACATGGAGAGTCCGAGAATTCACGATAAACTAAAGTAAAGAAAAGTGCACGAAGACAAACCAGGGATGCAGGCTATAACATTGGGGCGAGGATAAACATTCAGGCTTATATTCACATGCACGGAAGCCTCGATTAACAAACAGCAGCTGGACTTACAATAAATAGCAACAAGACTAAACTAAAACAGGGCTTCAAAACATGGTCACATGAGCATTAAACCAGACACAAGTGCAAATTATGAGGGGTGCAGAAAACGAAACGAAGGAATGGAACCACAACAAGGGAGTAAATCAAAATAAAGACACTAGACAGGGAAACCGTGGAGACATGAACGCTAGGAGGGTGGTCAGTGGTGACAGGAAGCTTGTTTCAGTCATGGATGTCTTTGGCAAAATGAATGCAACTAAAATGCTTTCCTCATGTGTCCTAATAACCAAATAATAACCAAGTTCTTCTTTATTTCTAAATAATATGCCTTTCGGAAATTGTATAACTGCTTGTGTTATATTACTTTCTTTTATTCAGAAACACAGGAGACTCAGGTGAAAAGTGTGATGGAAATTATACACTTATTATTATATCCTAAAACTTGTCTCACCTAATCGTAGTCATCAGTTTATTAGATAAATGCATACCTATTTTTCTGTTTGTGTTTCAGATGTTCCATTCCTTTTCTTTTCTTTGAAAGAAAAATTCCTTAACTTAATCAAAGACTAGGATTAAAAATAATAATAATAATAAAATCATAGACAGGTCAGCTGAGCCCACTCCCTTGTCGTAATGTCCCCATATTGACAGTTAAATACCACATATTAAATACAATAGAGACTGGAGTGTCTTGTTTTTCTCTGAACATTCCACAGTGCATCTAGAATTTTAATAGTTGTTTATTTCTGCTCAGTTTTTCTGCTCTTATTTTAATTTGTTTTTGTCTTAAGGAGAAAAAAAAGGCGACAAACGAGACCTGTGACCCCAGGGGGAAATCGTGGATCAGATGCCTCACACCAAGTCACTGTGTAAACAACACCAGGTTCATGTTTTAGTGTGAGGAATGAGTGCAGGAGTGTTTTGAAAGAGCAAATACAAACACTAACAAGAAGAGAACAAAGAAAACAGGAAGGAGAAGCTCCTTTCCTTTTTGATTTACTTACTGAGTTCATTCTCATAGCAAGTTCATTACACCTTGTGTACTTGTTGTAGTGCAGTTAGCTGTTTCTATATTGGCTGAGAGAAGGAGCAGACCTGTTCCATTTACATTTAAACAATAGAATCTTGTCAGTGGAGGATGTACTTTCTCAAACCTTTTTAACTGGTATCTCGCCTCTGTGTCTCTCTGTGTTCGCAGGACAGGGACCACTGCACGCCTCGCACCAGAACACCTTTCCAGTGATGACTCCCCTCGTGTGGAATTAGTTCACAGCTGTTTAGTCTTATACTTATCCACAACTAGGATTAGTCCATTTACTATTTCTTAGAAGTGGGGATCAAGAACATTGGAAGACGTGAGTAGTTTTTTGGAGCAATACAGATCAATACATAAAAACAGGCAAATGACCTGGTTATACCCAAATACATCCATAAACATATCAAACAAAGTAATGCTTAGGTATGAATTTTCTTGACTTCGTGACCTATTATGAAGCTTAACTTGTTATGAAGTGACACATGTGATAATGTTCACACATTTAGCTGCAATTCTTTGTTTAACTTCAGAGGGTTAAATGGAGCTCACTCAGATGATGGTGTTGACTGCTTCAAGGATTTTCACTAGAAGTTATATAACTGCAAGTTATATTACCAATGTCTAAGTGTATGCAGCGCAGAATTCTTTATTCGTCATGTAATACATGTCCTATTTAATTCTACAAGATAAACAGGTTGGAAAATATTTGTGTAAAATAGATTATGATTATTTTTGGAACATAAAGCCATGCAAACATTGTAAGTGGACATCAAGGAAAAATATAAAATAAAAGAATAGTATAGCATACAGTTACAGGGTATTCCTGTTTTCATTGATTACTAGGGAAGCTCTTTGTCTCCCTCTTGTGGCCATTGTTGTCTGAGCCAACAACCATATCAACATAAGTGACATGAAGTTATAGAAAGTTATAGAAAATTAAAACTAAAACGTATTTTTATAAACACGATTTGACAGTGTGTTTTACATATTCTGGTTGAATATGACATTTATGTGTACAAGATTATAAAAAACACAATCATACATTTACCTGATACTTATATCCAAAGTGACTTACGAGTGAGTATATCTTGAGCAATTGAGGGTTAAGGGCCTTGCTCAGTGAACCAACAGTGGCAACTTGGCAGCAGTAGGGCTGGAACTGGTAAGCTTCTGACTACATGTCAAGTATCTTAACCACTGAGCTACCACTGATCACTGCTGGGGGTAACCATAAATGTTAGAATTTAAAATGTTGGATACTAAACTATTTAAAAAAACATTTTGGAACATTTATTTATTTCATTTCCCCTAACCTTTGACAGCACGGCTAGTCCAGACCTCTGTATATGCATCTTCTTACCCCTTCTCTCTGCACACAAAAAATAAAACGCATTGAGAAGAGACTAATTGCCCAAAGGATAAAAAATAAAATGACATATATAATGATAAAAGGAAAAGGTAAATAGATAACAGTAGATGTGTTAATATAAAATCAAAAGTCATCTAAACAGAACTCAATGCAATAAGTGTGTTTTGAGATGTTTTTGTTTTGCTGTTGGTTTTTTTTTTTTTTGTTTTTTTTTTGCTTTCAAGTGCTAATGCCATTATGAGTTGCTAGACCATGAAGACATTTAAAGACATTTAAAGAATAATAAAATAATTAGATTTTGCTGTAAAAGACAGATGTCATGTTCCCACTGCACAACTGCACTGCTTAATGTGAGCAGACATCTGGCAGACACGCTTATCTATAGCAACTTACAGTTTCAACTATATTACAGAGCTAGGTCCATATAGCGGTAGGAGTTTGATTCAGTTCAGTTTAGCTCACTCAGGCTTTCATTTCTGTTGTCTTGTCTTCAGGTTTTGTTTCATTGTCCCTAATAAGTCCAACTTGTGCTTGTCTACTCATGTCTCACTGTCCTTCTTTGCTTGATGTCACAACTTCATTGATACCTAAAGTGAATGTTGGAAATATCACATGTTCTTTGAGTAGGAACCAAACATCATTGCTCTAATACACTGGACTGATAGTGGACTCTGCTGAGGTACACCTACCCCTGATGTCGTGATGTTACTGAGCCTCATCCTGTCTCAGATGCCTTGGCTATTCCCATCATCCCCTGATGTCCCCTGTTGTAGCCCACACCACCTCCACCCCAACCAACTACTCTCTGTTGCCCTTAATGGACGTTCTCTTGCGACTTGGGTCTCAGACACATGCACACTATCGGGACAAGACTAGAACCTCCAGAAAGTTGGACTAAACATTAAATGCTTATTTCATTTTTTAATTTATGTCTCTCTTTAAACAGCCAGAGGAGGATGGGACCCCCTTTGAGTCTTGGTTCCTCTTGACGTTTCTTCCTCATGCTCTAGGGAGCTTTTCCTTGCCACTGTCACCCTTGGCTTGCTTACTGGGGGCTTGGACTTGGACATTTGAAAAGCTGCTTTGTAATAGCACCTGTTGTAAATAAAATAAAATAAAATACAATTTTAAAAAGTACTTTATAAATAAATTTTGAGTATTTGATTTTTATATGTAATCTTAAAATTCATAAGATAACTAAAATTTGTTTTTTAATCATTCCATTTTTTTCACGTAAAACAAAAATATAATTTGGATAGTCCCAATAATCTAGTAAAATCAAATCTCATCATTACAGTGCCAACAACACATCAACATCACCAGACTTCAAAGCACTTGTCTGAGAGGAAGATTTGTATGCCTGTAATTCTGTTGTTGAAGAGCCTATAAAATCAAAATAGGCTTTTAAATTTGAAATTTTAAACTCAAATAAATACAGCCTTATTTTAAATGCCTAAACACACACACACACAGTTACCTCACAGTGTGAATATTGTTGTTGGTGGAGACAGTATCATAGATCCTCTTTGCTGACACATCAATGATGTCATTGTGACTGAGGCTGAAATTAGATGGATTATAATTACCACATTGTTCAGGATTCCCAAACACACCTCCCTCTACTAAATCACCGTGTAGCAGTACAAACACCTGTAGATTTATATATCAATGAATTAAATTAATGAACGAATGAATGAATAAACGAATGACTGAATTAGCAAATGAATGAATAAGCAAAGCAATAAATAGTATATTTGTGTCAGTGGACCTGAGTCATTAATGGCCAGATAATTATGCATTTTGACATTTTAAACAAAATATCAATTCTTTCATTTCTTGTACAAATGACTTGTTATTTATCAAGCATGAAACTGTAAATCATAAAGAGTCTGTTATGCCTTATTTCTCTTTTTAATGAGAACATGTGTTTCTACAAGCAGTCTGGATATTCTGTAGACCACAGAGGTCCATCCTGCCAAGTACAGGCAGTGATCAGTGAACCAGGCAGCCAGTGAGAGAGGTCGTCATTTCCAAATAAAATCACCAAGAAAATCAGGCTTTTTGCTGTTTGCTTTTGAAAAATTAAGTCCTTGAAGGAACACAGGATATGACTGAATGAGCAAAGTTACATTTATATAGAGCCTTTCAAGGAACATACAATGCTTTACAATGAACACACACAGCTTCTATGTTCAGTCACCCTGCCGGATTTTGTGTTAAATTGTGAGAAAAAGAATAAAATGTGTTATGTTCTATGTTAGTGTTCACTGTGCACTCAACAATCAAGACTCTCTACACATCCCTCCTCCCGCTTGTCCACTCACTCCAGGATGTGGGCTTTGTGCTGGTGTGGGAACAGCATCTGCAGGCAGTGGTCAGTGAGCTGACAGTGGCTAAGGTCCAGTTCTGACAGCCCTTCAGAATGTTCCAGAAACAGTGCCAGTGACCTACAGGCCTGGTCCAGCCGGGTCTGACTGAGGATCACCATCTTACCCAGAGCCCGGGAGAGAGCCACAGCGCGTCTCACACACTCCACATCAGTCCCCACACAGACAAGAGACAGGAACTGGAGCAGCATGGCTTTATTGCTGCTGAACACACTCAACATTCTCCAACATGTAGAGTCACAAAACACTAACACACTCACATAACTACTAACATTAATGCTATTTACACACATTTTGTTTCAAATGATAAAATTATTTTCCTTTTTCCAGAATGTTTCCCTAGTTTGTGTGGTGTTGAGTCAGTGGCTTACTGAAGGGTGACTGTGTGTAAAATGGGGAAGAGTTGCCCTCACAGCCGTGTAGAGTGAGCTGTGTGTGTGTGTGTGTGTGTGTGTGTGTGTGTGTGTGTGTGTGTGTGTGTGTGTGTGTGTGTGTGTGTGTGTGTGTGTGTGTGTGTGTGTGTGTGTGTGAGAGCTCGCTCTCTGGATGACCATGGAGACGACTCTGCAGTCCTCAGTGCTCAGAGTCAGTGTGTGTTTCTGTGTGTCTGCTGTGAGGTCCAGAGCAGAACAGCAGGAGAAATCCAGTCTGTGCTGCAGAGCGAAGAGCAGATCTGCTGCTGCTGCCCCCTGCTGTAGTTCAGAGACACTGTAGCAGTGGAGCAGCCTCAGCAACAGCAGCCTGTCAACACGGAGAAAACAAAACACACACAGACAGTGGCAGGGCAATTAATTTCAGGTTAATATAAATATTTCACCTAAATTTAACAATTTCCTCCAGAAAGTCATTTTATTCTGAAGTAAATATCCATGGATATTGCTGATTACCTGACAGGAGTCTCAATAAAACCTAAATGATGCTGGCACAAAATGACTTTTGAGGAAACTCGTGAAAAACACATAAACGTACATAAACGTTTATATAACACTCCCTAAACAGACCAGTTCTGTGTTAAAATTCTGATTGTGAGAAAAGTTCAAGCCTGAGACGGGAGACGTGTTAGAGCAGTGGCTCAATGCTCTCCAGCTCCGCCTTTGGTATGGAGGTGAAAAGCAGGCTGAGAGAGACTGCTGTGCAGTGCTGGAGGGTGAAGCGCAGGGCAGCACAGTGGACAGAGTCCAGCTCTCTGCTGTTCAGGTTGATGCAGTTCTCTGCTGAACTCAGCAAGCTGGACACACAGTGATCAGAGCCAGTCTGATAGATCTCTCTGAAGATGGACAGTACAAAGCTGGAGCTCAGCCTGGGGAGAACACACACACACACAGACACACATTTCCAGGTCTCATGCTGTACAGTATAATTAAAGTGTTTGGACTGTTACTAACTGTGTGAACAATCTGAGCCACACAACACATGACTGTATTTTCTGATCTGAAGTCTGGCCAGTACAGGCAGAAGGTCTCTGGGGTTTTGCTACTTAATGTTGGGGATGTGTAGTGATCCGATGAGCTGGTTGAAGCTCGTCTACTTTGCCGTAACGTCACCCATTCGCCTTGCTGTCTGGATGCGTACTTCTAGTGCTAGAGTCTTCTCTGTCAGACTAACAATTCATCTACACTTCTCACAGATAAAACTGCTACTAATGACGAAGAATAAACATGCTGCATTCAGTGCTCTGAACCAGAACATAAGTCATGATGAAAAGCAAAATGTTAACATTACTTATGTTTGTGGTAGTTCCTTAGATATAGTTTGTGATGATAAAGTAGCTTTCCATGGAATTTACCAGTTTCCAGGTAGAAAGTAATTAAATACAATGAAAAATTTGTTAAACAGATAGAGAGCAGTAAGAGCTAGTATGCTGAAACAGTTTCAAAAACAGGAAGCTTCCTTATGAAGGAAAGAGGTTGTTATGAACCTCACCATTTTGACAGCGAGTATTAACCATGGCTATAAAACCATGTGAATAATTCAGTTATGGGATTAATCCACAAAATAGCACATCAAATCTAATTATTTGGCCAGTACAGGGTTATGCAATATTCCTTCATCTCAGCAAAATGCAATAGCTTGACTTCCTTAACTGATTAATAATTAAAAAATATCTTTCTTGACTATAAGAATATATCTTACCCATTAGACAGATTAAACATCCAGTGAGTGTGTATCCTGGCATGTTAATGTAAAAGGCAGCTCCTACTGGATTTGGGGAAAGATTAGTAAAAGATTTCAAGTATCTGCAAAGCAGAAAACTGCCTATTCAACAGGCATGAATGATGTGCTACCGAAGTAGTTGTGTTATTTGCATAGCCTAATTAATATGCATGCAGATCATGTTCTATAGAACCTATATTGTTATATTAAAATTTCACTATTGCTTTTTTGCTTCACAATTGTTACACATAATTGCTGCACCCGATACAAGGATAGGAATTCCAATTTATTCATACTGGACAGAAGAATCATTAATGGCTGCTGAGTGAAGCACTTTCATTGAAAATTCATCCACCAATTTAAATTTTTATTTATTTTTTTATTTTTTGTAACCACATCAGCCAGGAATACATTCCAGCTCTGTTTTAGAACACTGGCTGTGATTCATTACATTTTGGCAATTGTGAAAAGAAACTGGATGATACTTCTAAAAGTAATTGTGTTTGCAGTTTATTTGCACAGTTACATAAACAACACTGGTAGCATAGTCAACTGGCTTGATGGTTTTCCAGTGCACGACACTATGTTACCAGGGCTGGCCCAAGCCTGTGTGGGGCCCTATGCAGAAATCTTAGCTGCCACTGACATAACACAGGTAAAAAATCAAATAGAAATAAATACATGGTCTTTGGCACCCTCTTGGTGGCTTTAGCAGGCTCTTGTTTTGCTTATATGGCAGGACAATTGTTCTGCTGTTATCCTACCTATAGAGCAGTCCTATTTAGATTTAATGCATATATGTACATCAGCGTTAGCCCAGGTTTCTGGTGTTTATTTTAGATGCATTTTTGGTTGTATATATTATAATTAGGCTACTGTGGACAATTTAATACCATATAGCTACAGCACCTGTACTTCACACACATGTAGTAATCGGATCTAGAAAGTTGCCAACCCTATTAAAATATTAGGTTTATAGTATAATATTTGAATTAAACAGACAAAGCGTTAATCACAATCATTTGCATGATGATTAAATCTTGAACCAAAAATGTATCAGAGAGCTCTAGTTTTTTTTACAGACACACACCCAATAAAACTGTGCTTGACCATTTCTTGCCCTCTATATCATTCTCTGCAGTTTACTGAGAAAGACCTGACACTGGGTAATGCCATTGTCTATTCGAAGGCCAAAACAACAACAATCTTGCTTATCAAAGACTCACTCCACCCTGACCACAGCCTCTTCTTTTAGAAGCCATGAGAAAACCACCATTGCAGCTTGAGAGCACAAATCAAGCCTCTTAAGAGGTGTTATGTTCCACAGGCAGATCGATATCTCAATGCGGTCCACATGAAAGCAATTTTCTTTCCATGAGTGCAAATTGCACTTTTAATGCCTGATATTTCAGCCACTCATTTCTCTCACTACATGACAAAACTCTCGAAACTTTTCTCCAAAAGCACTGAATGTTATTCTAACCATTTATGGCCTTTCTCCATTCATGTACACAAAGTCCAGTATGATTCCAAATGTCATCAAAAGATATATCTGTTTGTAGCTGAACAACTTATACAATGCGATCTTTCTTCTTTGTGTCAAATGAACTTAACAATTGAAACATCCAAAACTGGCTGTGTTTCTTGCCAACATACTGGTGTTTGGACATGTGGGATTACTTGCATGTCGCTTTCAATAACTCAGTTGGTAGAGTAGAAGTTAAAACTTAAAAAAAAAGTCATCCTTAGGCTGTCGGCTCAACTCCAACTCACACAAACTTTATGTTTTAATGCAGAATCTGTCGTTTTATATGAGCATAAAAAGAGGTTTTTCCCTGACCGGGAATCGAACCCAGGCCGCGGCGGTGAAAGCGCCGAATCCTAACCACTAGACAACCAGGGACAAAGCTGCTGAGTTTACATGAGAAGACCATTTTTCAAAGTCTGCACTCCTACTATTCTGACAGTGTTTGGATGCATACTGGACTTGGTATGCATGAGTGGAAAAAGGCCATAAAGCGAGTTATTCATCTTTCTCTTTGTTCTACAAAAAAATGAAGTTTGCAAGAGTCAGGGCTCTTTTTTACCATCTGGGAAAAGAGGGAACGCTGGTGTCACTAACATGGAAAGAGCTGTTATATATTCCCCATTTGTCTCCTTAATGTTTCTGACATTTTAGCCACTCATTTCTCTCTCTACATGAAAACACTCTAGAAAATGTTCTCCAACAAATACGGAATGTTATTCTAAGTACTCAGAAAATAGTCTTTTCCTCCCCCTTCTGACGCGTGAACTTATAGACGCCCTTGATTGCACGGTGTCTCTGTAATTGACAGGGGAGAGAGTGTATGCCACTCCCTCTCTCCCTAAGAGTACAGCCAATTATGCTCTTCTAGACTCTCGGCCACAAATGGCTGTGACGCCATCAGTTTCAAAGTTAAACACAACTCCTATAGTACTAATAAAAGCTTCACACTCACCTCAGCTGGGACATGGCAGACACTGAAGGAAACTCCTCACTTCACTCTCTTCATCTGACCAGTCATTAAGCTCCACTGGTTTCTTCACTGTTTGGAGTTTCAGCACTTCTAGCACTTGTAATATTAGAATAGAATCCCTTTATTTACTAAAGGTACACAGAAATGTACACCGGTACACAGAAACTTACTGTATGTAAGAGTGCAATAGTTCAAAGCTGTATTAGTGCAGATAAATACAACTACAGTGCCATTGCAGCTTTTAATGCTGTTTCAGTATCAGGGTCTTCAGGAAGGCTCCACCTGGCAACCCTGAAGTGCCTTGCTATGCTTAAAACTACACACACACACACACACACGCACACACACACACACACACAAACACAAACACTTAACAAGGTGAGTTCTGCTTATTTGTTAATGGAGATTTGTTAAGAAGGCTGATCGCCATTTAAAATTAGATTTCACAAACTGTAATTGTTACACTGTTGAGTTTGAGGTAGAGATGCACTTTCATTAATACTGCTTACACTGTGTTTCTTTACAACACGCATGGACGTGTTGAAGCATCTCATATGCATGGAACACTAATACTCAGAGCATTGGAAGGTTGAAAACAGAAGCTATCTGGCTCACACAATGTTTTAAATGTGCCAAGGGAAATTCCAAGTGTGGCCATCCTTGAGTGGAGTGGAAGATAAATATGTTTTTTTTTGTATTTCAAAGCGGCTGTAAGAGTATAACAGGCAGTTTAGAACATGTCAGTCCCTCCATGTAATTTGAGAGAAAATATCCTATGAAGATTGGACCAAGATTCCTGCAGAGTATTTTCAGCACATAGTGGAAACTATGCCAGAAAGAATTGCTGCAGTTCTGGAGGCCAAAGAAGGTCCAACATGCTATTAAATGGGTGTACTTAAGCCCACTTTGTCCTATAATAGGATGTTGCTGGAATGTATGTGGATGTTGTTGGAATGACCGCAGAGTTGCGGCAGCAGTACAGGTAGTCTGTAATCCTTTCCCCCATCCGAGTGAGTTTGCCCTATTGCACGGGGTCGAGTTATGATGTGAATGTTTAATTACACAGGATGGATTGTGGGCGACAGAACCGAACAGCCTTCAGGATTCAAGTAAAGAAAGGTGAAACTTCTCCAGCCTTTGAGTTAATCACAGGACTATTGCATAGCAATTAGAGATAACAGAACAGCTTTCGGGGGGTTTGGGTGGGTTGCCTTATCCGCCCCTTTAACAGAGTAGTCACAATTCAAATTTCCCTTGTTCCATTGTTTACAAGGCATTATACATGTGGTTTGTTTATAGTGCATGGAGTAATATGCAGCAAGTCTGGTCTGTCTGCTTTGGAAGAGAAACATTTGGCCAAAAGAGCAAGACACAGCCAGGAGGATGATTGGTAAGAGCACATCATAATATGCACCTTAAAGCTGTGCTCTACAGATAGGACCTGTTCCATGACTGCATATATAAATTTACTACTGACATTGCCATTTATATCTGGCCATTTACAGTGCACTCTTGCTCAGTGCAGCACTTGAAGCTGATTTTCCATTATGTTCAAGAGATGTTTGACCCGGTCAGGGTGACACACTTTAGTGCGGGCAGCAGTATCCTAGAGGACACTACAGACAGTGACGGAGACATCTCAGAGCGTGAGGTGAGAGGTTGAGTTTTTTGTTACTCTCTCTACGACATACTTTTCATGCCAGCTACTATTGTCCAGTTCAGCCAAATTTAATTTACTGCCTTGTATTATGATATATAAATTGCTGAACATCTTATCACTTAGTTTCAAACATCCCGTCAGCTGTTTTAAGCCATTTCGGTTATTCAGAAGTACTGCTAAATGGATGTGGTGGGAAAATGAGAGCACATCAAACACAGACAGCTTTATGCATTGAGTAGTAAAGAGTAAAATTTTATTGAGTTCTGTCCCCTGTATAACAGAGTAAAAGGACTGACGCGCAGTACGGTCCCCCTCCCCTTATACAGAGAACAGAAGAAAGAGAAAAAAAAGAAAAACGACTCCTACAGAGTATCGGCTAATTCATGTTTTGGTTAGCCTGAGCGCTGAAGGCTTCTTCTATCTCTATGGTTAGAACGGTATGTGAGCAGCTGGTGTACCTGACTCACATGCTTATCTGCAGACTGTTATGCTGTGACTATAGAAACATAAAGCAAAGTAAAATAAAGCAAAGTAAATTTCCACAAAATGAAGTAAGGTAAATTCCCACAACATTTCCCCCCTTTATTCTATATCACACATTATCACACATTTATTCAGCAAATAGCACTACGATGTCTTCATGTGGATCACCAGCACCGCCCATCTTGGGGAGCAGAATGTCTTCACTGAGCTGCGGTTGGTCATTGGCATGGCCGCTGAGTGCTGGCATGGTGAACACACTAGAAAGACGTCTGACACGCAATGACAAAAAAGGAGGTAAACACAGAAGAAGAAGAAAAAGAAGAAGAATGAGTAGCAGAATGGGCAACGCTACAGCCGCTACTGCAACTGTAGGCTGCGGAGTGAAGGCAGATCACATAAGATTCATATAATCAGTAATATTAGCGCTAAGATCTGGAATGTAAAAACAGCAGGAAGTGTTAATCATTTTGCACACTCCTCCTTCCTTCATGGTTAGGAGATTTAATACCATTCTATGTTGAAGCACTGCTGCCCTTATCACTTGTTGTTCTATCTTTAAGGCACCTATTGCTGCTAAGGTGTCATTAACTACTTGCAGTAACTGATAAGCTAAGCCATTGATCTTTTGCAGGGCTGCTACTGTGCCACCGCCCAGGAAAAGGGACCAACCAATGGTTTCACCCGGAGTGGTCCGTGGGTCCCTCAGAATTCTACCACAATAGTCTGTGCTGGTTATGTCTCTCCTCACCCTGTGCTGCTTGGCATGGGGAAGTGTATACACCTGCGTCCTTGGGCGCACTACAGCTGGATAACAACAACCAGTCCAGTTCTGTGGCAATTCACCATAGGCCACCGAACCACCGACCCACATTACATTCCAATACCCCTGCAGGGTTGTAATGGAGCAATTCCACAGGGAACTGCTATTGGAGTCACTGCAAGTGCCATTGCTGTGCACCTGCACATAATCGATGCATCTGGACCAGACTTCCGGCACCTGCTGCTTCATCTGCTATACAAATATCTCACCCTTACTAGCTGCCACATGCAGCATCATTTTCGGTGGTGCGGGGTTAGTGGGACTGGGACAGTTTGAGGTCTGGTTAATAATCTGGCACATAGAGATTGTCATATTCACTTCTCCTACGTCTGCGTTTTTCAGAGGGATTACAGTCCTTGTACACTGATTCTTCATCCATATTAATATTCAGTCTATGTTCTGACTGTGTTAGCTGTGTCTGATTTTCTCTACCGTCTCTTGACAGTTCCGAGTGTCGAAAGGGTAGGCCTTGCCTTTAACACCCTACTCAACACAGTTCCGACCTAGTCTGTTTGGGTGCTGCTGCTTGGAGTTGGGGCTGGTGTCGGAGCCTTCTTACAGTGTGTGTGATGTACCCAGGTTCCTCGTCCTTCTATTTTGACAGCAGTGTGGGTTGTTAACAGGAGGTTCTAGTTGTCTCCACCTGGTGCCTTCAGTGGCGGTAGCCCCTGACTGAATTTCCCGTAATGTGGCCTGCGGGGTAGCAGCGGTTTCCTGTATTTCTTGCACAGCGGTTTTAGTTGCAGCTGCCTTTGCTACTCTATCTGCAAAAGTATTCCCCTTGCTGATTTGGTCTTCTGTAGTCCTGTGAGCTGCACACTTAACAACTGCAATTGTCTTTGGCAGCGAAATGGCTTCTAGCAAGATGGTGATGTCTAATATATTTACCCGAGCTTGTCAGGAATTGCCTATGTTTCCATATGGCTCCAAAATCATTAACAGTTTTGTCTGCAGCTAGTTTGCATGCTTCCGTCAGTGCTACTAGTTCAGCAGCCTGCTCTGAATAGGAGGATGGTAATACTTCTGTTTTAAGTATTTCATGATCTGTTACTACCACGTATGCTTCCCTATTGACCCCTGTGTCGTCCCTGCATGCTGACCCATCCACATAGAGGCATAGGTCTGGGTTACTTATGGCTTCTTCAAAGAGATCAACCCGCGGTATATATACTTCAGCTAAGACTGCTGTGCAGTCTTGTGGATCTCCATCCTCCTCCGTAGGAAGGAGTGTAGCTGGGTTCAATGTTATACACCTTTTGACAGTTATATTAGGCATATCTAAGAGGGTGGTGTGGTATCTCAGCTACCACTGGGCTGATAAGTGTGACACTCTTTGGTCCTGCAGTATTCGGTGTAATGCGTGTGGGACTAAAACAGTAAGAGGGGAGTATGCCACTATGGTTTAGGTAGCGAAATTATGGCTTGTGGTCGGTTTTGAGACAGCTTGTGTGTATTTCCCCCTTTAATGATATGCCCCAAGAACGTCACTTCCTCCTTACAATTCTGTAATTTTACATGTATGTTACATCTGAAATATTTCCATGAGCTTTTATGCAACATACTAAACAAAGGTTAGGAACAGGCTAAGTCAAATCAGGCTAACTCTCAGCAGGTCAAAAGTACTTCAGACTGCAAACTATGATCTAGTATTTTATCAAATTTTATCATAATTGTAACACAGGGAGGCTTGGCAGGATACAAAAGAGGAGCAATGATGCATACAACGATGTTTATTTAGAGACATGGAAGACAATGTAGCACTAAGGCTATCGTGGGATCAAACACTGACAACGTTAACGTTTACACAAAGGACTTATATACGCAAACAATAACAACACAATGAAGGGCAGCCGTGAAACACAAGGGAGCATGGCCACACGGATGAACACACACACACACACACAAGCAAACACACACGGGGAGACGTTTTGGGGGGGGGGGGGGGGGGGGCGTACCGTGACAAGAATATGTTCACACATGCTCGCTCGCTCGCTCGCTCTCTCTCTCTCTCTCTCTCTCTCTCTCTCTCTCTCTCTCTCTCTCTCTCCCCATCCTTTCAGCCTTTGGGTTTCAATAATACCCCCAGGGCAGACAGAGCCACTATTCAAGCAATGTAATATTCTTTAATATTCTACTCTGGCTCCTCCTACCTCTGCAATGACATCCTCAGCTTTTATTTCAGTGGGTGGCGTGTGATGTCATAATGCAGCCGCATCAATTAAGCGATTATGATGTAGTCAAAGAACAGATTTTTCAAATGAACAATTTCTGTGACCCATTTTTAGACTACAGATCACAGATAACGGGTACACTAAATTTATTATGGGTCAGTGCGGTAGTTACAATTGCAATCCAAGACGCAAGGAACATGTTCCTTCTGAGAAATATGAAAAGGAAAAGCACGGGATATTTGGTAAATATGGGAAAAAGAAAAACAAAAAAACACGAGCCCAGATCCCTGCCAGAATAGAGGATGACTTCTTTAAAGGTAAGTTCTGAGCACAGCCACCACTTGGATGAAATGTGTGTGTGTGTGTGTTTGTCTGAGAGAGAGAGAGATCTACGTAGAAGTGTTCTAAGTATCTATACAATGCTAATAAGACATTTTCTGTTACTTTTTAAACAGATACTAGAACAAATTCTTTAATGAAGAATGACTTCACTACTGAGGGAACTCAATCAGCCATAGTAAGTAAAGTAGAACCAAGACAAATGATTTAAAGCCATACTGTGGCAATGGACAAAAGCCACAAAAAATGGAAAAACAGCTATGGTGAACAGTGATGCTAATTGAATGCTTGTACTTAAGTACACTGAAATGTCTCTGAATATAAATTACAAATGCATTTCAACAAATGTTCGAGAAATTAATTAAAAACACTAATGTAAATGTATTTAGAATATATTTAGGACACATACATTTAGCATATGCAATCTTTGTCAGTTACAGGAAAAAAAAATACTGTTGGTGGGTTTTTTGTTTGTTTGTTTTACATTCTCCTTACTATAGAATTAACAGTCGACTGTTCGGTGACTTTGCATGCTGAGTTGTAACACTGATTATTAATATAATTGTGGCGAGAATCAAAATCAACACTAGCTAAAATGACTGAATGCATTGGAATTTATTATTCCAATAGCACAATTTGAATGGGTCTACGGTACCTTAGTGTGTCAGGTCCTGTTATTTCTGTTGAACATTTGATGTTTGGGGGCACATTTTTACATCATTAGGCCTGCAGGCTATGTGATTACGGCTATGCGATAAAAATTGTATTTGTTTCCTTTCCAGTCCAATTCAAATTATAAATTACAAATGTATCAAAATGTAATTAAAGTCATATTTCAATTAAATGTATTTAAATACTGTTCAACAATATTTCTACTCATATCTACAGGTGGAACCTAAAGATATGAATATCAATGAGAGGGATAAGTGTATTGAGGACCTGGAAGCCGTGTTTGCTAAAGTGAGAAAGTCTGCAGTGGAGCAGAGCAATCCTAACGCTTGTTTTCCATAAATTCTCACAATGCTATGAACTATGCATTTCAAGTAGATGTAATTAAATATTGCTTAACACTGTTTCTCTTCATAGTTGGAGGTGAAACTGAATTCTTTTATAAAGATGGAGTATGGTTCCTGTGAATATGATATGGGCCAACTGATTGAGGAGATGGAATCCACAGTTGCTAGAGTAAGAAAGTCTGCAATGGAGCAGAGCAATCCTAACACTTGTTTTCCATAAATACTAACAATGAAATTAAATATGCATTTCAAGTAGATGTAATTAAATATTGCTCAACACGGTATTTGTGTCTGCAGGCGGCCAAACTGTTAGGATTCGACGCCATACTTCGTAGGGAGGATATGGCTGCATAACCTTTGACAACAGCAATAAACAGCATTAAAAATACTCTGACATTTTTCAATCTAATCCCTGCCTATGTTGTCTGCAACACAGTCAGTTAAACCATGGATAGTAATTATATCTTATTTTTTTGTCTCACAAACATTCTGAATGTAACATTTCCTACAGCTTTAAAGATACAATCACCATACTTGGCACCCACACTATTTTTTTCCTTGATGTCCACTTACATCTATGTGGTTTAACAATCACAATTCATTTTTACACAACCAATTTCCAACCTCTATATATATCGCTTTGAATTCAACAGACACCTGCCTCAAGTATTTTTATTTTAATTTCCTCCATGTTGTTTATAATAGGCCTACAGTAAGAAATCCTTTTAAAGGTGATCACCATTTCTACCACTGTATACTGTTGAAGCATACGAGTTTTTATTCAGTGAGAGATATGTCATTTATGGGGATTAGGTACACCACGTTTTGTTCAGGACATTCACGACGATATATGTGCTAAATGGGATTGTAAAATAACTAGCTAGCTAGCCATGCATTTAGACAGAACCTGAATTGTGTTACATGAGGATTTTTATCCCATGTTTTTAAGGCTGCGTTATGTACAGCCTAGCATAAATAAATACGCAAGAATGCAGAGCACGAATAGTCCATAGTTTATTTTCCCTTCTATATAAGCCTGCAGGTTCATAGGTGACTAGCTTTTATAATGTCATGTGTAATTTGAGCATAATGGTGGAAACTTCAAAGAACAATATGGAAAAAAAGGTGGTTTGTTTACATAATTGCCCTTGAAAAAGTTTATAAGAATTAAACTCTTGTGTACCCCTCAGACATTCTCCAGAGGGTCCCTCAAAAGCATGTTTATATTTAAATTGCAATAAAGGACGGGACCAGCTATTCTCTTCAACTAATTCTGATATCAAGTGGAAACAAGTTGTCAGGTTCTGGTCCGCACCCAACCAGGAACGCACACACAGACACGTACACACATATCCGCACAAATCACCTACCACGACCACTGCTCGGTTCACAATCACACACTTATCAACCATCACGATCACCTGCTACTAATTAACTCTCTCCCTATTTAAACCCCTCATGTACCATCCTCCAGTGTTTCCCATTTAGCATACTGTGGACTAAAGCTGAGCCTGTCTTCATGAGCTTCTCCACATCTGTGTTTTTAAAACTTTTTGGCAGTGCTTTGTGTGACTAATATCCTGCCTTTTTATCCGTCATTCATGTCTTGCTCAGGTGTCAATATGTCACAGAACTAAATTAGTGTTCTATTATTTTCTTAGTTTGTACAAGAAGTACAAATATGTAGCTACCTAACATTTATAATGTGTATTGTTTCTTATTTTGTTAACATTAAAATGTAAAACCAAGTGAAAACATTTAAATGTAAAAACTGGTTTGACACTGCTTTGGATCTAGTGAAAATACTAGAAGCTGTCAACACCATGACCTGAGCAGACTGCATTTAACACATAGAGAGAGACAGAGACGATGTACGACAACAACCAAAGGTATTCAGATCTTAAGGGAATCCTTTTACTTAGTCTTCAATTATGCACTCCATAGATGTCATGAGGGACAGCCTCACAAGAAAGGAGGTCTGGTGCATGGCATGCAGTGGTGCCTATCATGCGAACACAGAGAGAGACAGAGACAAGGTAGCAGACAACAACCAAAGGTGTTCAACTGCTGTCAGGTCTTTCTCAGTAAACTTCAGAGAATGAAGTACAAGGCAAGCACTTAAACATGCACATGTTCTTCCCTGGATACAGACACTTTGCCTCAAAGACAGTTGCCTCACAGGTTTGTTCCAAAATGACTTCCCTTGTCCCTTATTCCCTTATGCAACAGGAATTGAAAAGAAAGGTGTGAGCAAGTATACCCTCCACTGACAAGCTCCTGTTGTTTAAGTGTAAATGGATTCTGTGACTTGAACAAGTCTGCTCCTTCTCTCATCCAATATAGAAACTGCTCACTGAACTACAATAAGTGAACAAGGTGTAATGAACTTGCTGTGAGAATGATCTCAGTAATTCACTCAAAAATGATAGGCTCAGAAGTGTTGATTTTTTTTAAAGTCGGAAGGATTTTGATATTTCAACCTTGCCAGGAGAACTAGCTAGCCTAACCTGGGGGAAACGGATGTGAAATGTCAGTTTAATCGGCAAGGCTCAAGGCAACAGGGTCCTGTCCCTTGACTTAGGTTGATCTAGAGGTATTTCAAGAAACTTCTCAAGCACACTTTAGTGGCAAAGAACAATATTTTCACTTGAACAGGGACCTCCGATTAAAAGTCTGATGCTCTACTGACTGAGCTATTCAGGATAGAAGCAAAGCTTCCTAGCTACTTCAGGAAGGATTCAGGACACGAAAAATAAGTCTCAAGCTTTGATATGGTATCTGTGTGCCAGTCTTCTCAAGTGAGACAAAGGCCCAAATGGTCTGGTTTGGTCATCCTCCCCAATCCAGGACATCGTAACTGACATGACATGTTAAGAGCTTTCCAACAGTGAACTCCTTCAGTGAGCAGGGAATGATGACACATCTGTCAGCTAACTCCTTTGGCAGTGTAGTGTTAAAGCATGCTAAGTATCATGTGAGATCCAGTCAGTTTGCATATAATGAATGTTCTTCCTCCTCTTAAAACTCTTTAGCTCTGATGGCAACATCCTATTACAAAGGCCCACTTTGTCTGGTGGTCTGCCTGATCAGGACAAGTGGGAGATGCTTAAACATTTCTAAAATATCACATTGGCAGCAGGCTGTTGTGTTACATTTGCGATCCAGCCATATATATATATATATATAAAGTGTGTGTGTGTGTGTGTGTGTGTGTGTGTGTGTGTGTGTGTGTGTATAATGGAATGCCATCCCCACACTCTTGAAACTCTGAAGTTATCATGCCAACAGCACCTAACCCCTTTATTTCTGCCTGAAGATTTGTCCCTGTGTGTACAAGAAATGCCAATAATGGCTCTTTCCATGTTTTAGTGACACTAGCATTCCCACTTTTCTTGAGTGATTCCAGAGGGTAAAAAAAATTCCTGACTCTTACAAACTTCATCTTTTTTGTAAAACAAAAAGAAAGATGAATAACTCGCTTAATGGCCCGTTTCCTCTCATGCATACCCAGTCCAGTATGCATCCAAATGTCATCAGTATAGTAGGACTGCAGACTTTGAAAAATGTTTGTGTCAGGAGAAACATGCAGCTTTGTTCCTGGTGGTCTTGTGGCTAGGATTCAGCGGTCTGACCGCTGCGGCTGATTCGATTCCAGGTCCTGGAAAGTCCTCTTCTTTGGCTCATGTAAAATGGAAGATTTTAGGTGAAAACACAAACTTCCTTCGAGCCGCATTTGAACGGGCAGACCAAGGATTACAGTCTTAACTTCTGCAGTTCTCTGCTGTACCAAATGAGCTATCAGAGGTAACATGAAAGTACTTCCATTGGTCCAAACACCAGTATTTTTTGGATGTTTCAATATTTAAGTTCATTTGACACAAAGAAGAAACATCACATTGTACAAGTTGGAGATGTTCAGCTACCAACAGATATCTCTTTTGATGACATTTCGATACATACTGGACTTTGTGTACATGAATGGAGAAAAGCTATAACTGTTCAGAATAACATTCAGTGCTTTTGGAAGAAATGTCTACAGTGTTGTCATGTAAAGAGAGAAATGAAAGGCTGAAATATCAGAAACATTACAAGTGCAATATACATGTATGCAAAGAAAATTGAGTTCATGTGAACCGCATTAAGATGTCAATCTGCCTGTGGAACATAACACCTCTTAAGAGGCTCGATTTTTGCTCTCAAGCTGCGATGGTTTTGTCATGTTGTCTAAGAGAAGAGGCTTTGGTCGGTGGAGTGAGTCTTTGATAACTAAGATTGTAACTAAGATTGAAACTGCTCACCGCACTACAACGAGTACACAAGGTGTAATGAACTTGCTATGAGAATGATCTCAGTAAGTAACTCAAAAAGGATAGGCTCATCATGATGCATTAGCTAACAGTCAGCACTCATACACAAGTGTGAATGTTCAACATTCATTCAAGAACCTCGAGGTCACAGTCTGAAGTGTGTACAAAAGGAATCTAAAGTAAAGGTGTGAGCAAGTACATCCTCCACTGATAAGAGATGTAAATTAAGACTCGAATTGTAACATTAGAAAAAAGATGTACAGTTCTAACAATTTATTTAAAATGCCACACCTTAAACATGTAAAGTTATTGTTATTTACAATAAATTTATTATAATGCAAAATAATTAAAAAATATTATTACAATGACATGTCATGAACTATTACACAATTATTTAACAAGGGACAGACTGAATGACTAAATTTAAAATTAAGAAAAGCTTAAACAAATTTTAAACAATACAGAAACTACATATAGAATATAAAAAGTTAATAACAACAATCACAATAATAATAATCACAATAATAATAATAATCACAACAACAATAATATAGATATTGATAGAACAAGAATAATAAGAATAATAGTAAAAATACAAACAAGGATGACAATAACAATCACAATAATAATAATAAAGTCAGTATCTTCGCCTTTTCTTCTTAGGCTGTTCAGGCATGGGTTCTTCACTTATGTCCACTTCAAAGTGCGGCACGAAGCTGTTGAAAACTGGAGTGGAGAAGCTTTCAGTCACGTGGAACTGTCCATCAGGCTTCACTTCCTCGTGCAGAGTCGGACAGTGGAGCGCCTCCCACAGGCGCTGCTTGATCCTGCGGCCCAGTTCCAGGCTGTAGGGCTTGGCCTGACCGGAGGAACTTCTGAGCATAGGCTCCACCACAGAGTTGTAAATTTTCTGGTACTCCTGCTCTCTGTGACCGTGGATCAGCAGGGGTTCGTCCTTGCTTAGCTGCCCACTGTTGCAGTCAGACACAAGCGTCTCAGAGACAGGCTTAGGGCCCACCCTCATCTGAGGAGTTTTCATGGACTTGGAGTTGCAGCTGTAAGTGTGGTCCAGTCTGGAGCTAAGCACCTGTACTGAGAACTCTGTGCCTACATTCTCAGTACCTTTACATGTTGATGCTAAAACTCCCCCCACCAAGTAATCCCTCAGTCGCTCTGAAGGTATTATGTCCCTTCGGAGGCCATATGGACCTGTAGAGGTACGTTTCCTATTGTTCTGAGACAACAGATTAAACATCACTTCTTAGGCTCATGAACCAAAGAACATTTTAAAAATTTTTCATGCTGTCACACTTTAAATCATTAACCTACATCAAAAGTTCTGTATCCTAAGAAAAACATTACCATTTCTGAAGATGGTTTTAGAAGAATATTTTTGTAGCAAAGTTCTGAAACCACGATTGATATCTTGTTGAAAATTGCCTGATGTTTTGTTTACAGTTGGTTGCTGTTACCAATATTCTGCTGAATGCTGGTAAACATTCTAGAATAGCATTAAACCAATCATAAGGCCCTGCAGAATGAGTCAAAATTTCAAACGTATACATAGCTACAATATGTCCTGGAAATAAAACACTGGCAAATTGAATGTTTATCTTATTTAAATGTACACAAATCCAGTTTCCACTGGACTGATTAAAGCATCAATATACAGATAGATCATTTCACTTTACCTTTAGAGTTATCCCAGTAGTAACCTGTTGGCACGTCACGGCCCCGCCCCCTCCTCATGTTTTCGTGTGTTCGTCTCTGTGGCCACGCCCTCTCGTGTCGTTCACCTGTTCTGTGTTAGGTGTAATCATCTTGTGTGTATATATGTCTCCTGTGTTGTAGTGCGTGTTGTTGGTGTTTGAGTTGTGAGGTTGTCGTATGTGTTGCGTGTTAGTAAGAGAAATAAAACTGTTTCATCGTGCCTCGTCCCATCTTAAATGATCATTTAAGAGGATTCGAAAGCCTGCTAGATAGTAGACTAAACCACAGGATATTACTAGCCTAATATTAACACACAGTTAACATAAAAATTGAATATTGATCGTATACAGCTTTTATATATATATATATATATATATATAATTTTTATTTCATTTTATTTTTTAATGTTTAGTCGTTAGTCATGCTAAACATTGTGTGAAACTTTGTGCACTTTCACTTGCTACTTACAATTGGTCACTTGCTGACACCAGACACGCGCACAGCAACATAAATGTAGCCAATCAGCGTCCTGAATCTGAAGCCTAATGGCGCTTCATTGATCCACCCAAGAGAACTTTGGTGAACTGCCCTTTACTGTGGAGCTTCCTGAGGTGGCCGCGTAGCTAGCTAGTCAAGTTGTGTACTGTGTATTTTGTGTTAGTTTTTCATTTATAGTACCAATGAATTAGTTAAGATAGTGACTAATAGATAGTGCTAGTTAACGTTTAGCTAACGTTAACTTAGTTCTCTAGCTAACCTGGTGGTTTAGATTAGTGGTTCTAGTGAATTGAAGTGGCGAGCGTTCGCTAATTGTTAGCTCGCTATCTTGTTTAGCTAGTAGCTTGTGAACGTTAGCTAGCTAGCTTACCAGCTGTGTGTTTTAGTGGCGGTTCTGGCGAACAGCTACGTTGAGCTCCCTTTTCAGTTATGAAGTTTAAGCAGTTGTAATGTGTAATTTTTGATACCCAATGTATAGCTAGATAATAAAAGGCAATTGCATTAACTTTTAAAATGCAAGCCATCTTTTGCAGTAAACAAAAGATTCAAATATTTTTCTAATTATGCATACTGTCCCTTCTATCAGAACAAATTAGAGCTGCAACTAGAGATAATTGTCTTTTATTATTCTGTTGATTTTTAATGCAAATTAAATAATGATTGGCTCTTTCACAGACCCCTAGTAGTATGTGTTAGGTTGTATTGGAATGATTGCAGAAAATGACAACAGTCATACGCAGTACATTTTTTTAGCAGCCTCCACTGGTTAGTGCATCTTCTTTCTTTCACTAATAAAAATAAATATAAGAGAAATAAATACATTTACATGGTTCATCAATATCCTTTTACAATATTCTTTTACTGTATGAAAGACTTCACCAGACCTTGCAGGGGCAGTACGCTTGTACAGAGAAAGTACTCCACACTCATGCATCAGGGAAATCACTGCATTTGCATGTTGAGACCAAGAAATGGTTCTGGTCAGTTTTTATAAAGCAGACACCATAGATGGGTAAGTTCTCAGCAAAGCAGACTTAAAGGTTGCAGTGCTTTGTAGCTTTCATTTGTATTTAAATATATTAAATGCAGTCTGTCATGAAGTTAGAAGAACAGATATAAACTCACTTTTAGGCAGATGTTTTTCTGTTGCTGATTACTGTATCTTCCTATGTTTTCCTTCATAAAAACAGATGAGATCATCAAAAAATCAGCAACTTGAATGTCGGTTGTTGCAATATGTGCATTAAAATATCCTTACAAATGTAAAGGGGGGGGGGGGGGGGTATCTTCTTTTTCCTGAAGATCTGTGTAAGTGATTGCACTGCTTCTTTGGATTTATTTTTGTTTTAGGCACAGGAAGTTTACTAACCACAACATGAACTGTGCTTTTCCTTTTCTCATCTCCACTAGTCATAATGAAGCAGGTGTACTAGCATGTAATTTTTAAGTTTTTTATTTAAATTTAAATGAATCCTTTAAGTTCTCCTTAGTATTATTAGATTTTACATCTATGTCATGACATCCAGCCTAGTGAGAATTGCAAGGGACCCAAGAGATGGCCAATGTGCTGTTTCATTGTTGTAGTCTTAATAAAGTCTTGGTCTATGTTTTCCTTTATTCAGGTTCTACATAGAAGCACCAGGCACTTCACTATAAAGAAGCATCAGACCAACTACAAGAATCACTGTGCGTAATATAGCACTGTTCCTCAGCTCTAGATTTGAATTAGATAATGCTAAATCTTATTCTTTTTGTCTAGTGATATTATTTACAGGGCACCGATCTCCAAATTTATAATGTACAATTTTCATACATATGGAACATTGTAACTTTGTCTGCCCATTCTCCCTCATTCATCGTTGAGGGATATGGCTTGGCATGTAGATTCTCTTTGTATTTTTATTTTTTTTAACTGAAGTGCAAAGTCATGTAAGAACATCAGCCTACTATCTAATGTAATCTCAATATTATGGTTTCAAGATACAGTCTGAAGTATTCTTATTGAGGTACAGCACTGGTAGTATTATACCCCTAATGAGCGGGTTTAAAAACAAAAATGATGACCACTGCTGGTAGAGGAACAGATATCTGAACTCTTCTAATTTAAGAATATATATTTTTGAAGTTGCTCTTTTAAATTCAGCTAAAACAGGGTACAGTTGTTTGCAAGTGTTTAGTGGCTAGGCAGTGGCTTAAAAAATTTCAGACATGTCTCAGTTTTTCTTCATTTCAAAAAGCACGCTATCATTAAGATGCCTCTTTAGTCTGTGCACCTCAACCTCACTGTTTCCTTCCCTTTATAGGCTTATAGACTACCACACCACTGTGGAACTCACAATAACTCAGGGGACTTTTAACGGTGCGACTTCCTCTTTACATTTTACACAATCAATATTCTTATGTGTTTCACTACTTTGGCACAGGTGTCTGTTTTTGAATGGTGAGTATTGTGTGAGTAATGGTGAGTATTTTTGAATTGTGTGTTTTTGTTCTGCATTTTGTTCATCAGGATGTGCAGTTCTTAAACATTCTGTTGAATATCTGGAATGTTCGTAACTACATTATGACCCATTGCATGTAAATATGCAGTCTTAAGACACTGACAAAGTGCTGTTGTAGTAGCAGAGTTGCAAAATGTACCTACAATCTAAGCTCCTGCTGGATTTAATTTCAGCCCTAACCAAATAGGTAGTCTAGTTCTACTGGGGTCCTTTAATGTTAAACTCTCAGCACTTTTGTTATAAACATGTCTAGCATACATATAACTGGCAGTTCATAATGGACTAGACAATGACATTGTATTGGTGTTTTAGCTTTATGCTCTTTAACATTAGAATATAGATGAAACGGTAAATACCAGGTCAAGTATAGAATGTCAGTCTTAATTGGAGTGTATATAGAACTCTCGCTATACTGGGTAAGCCATATAGTCATCAGTCCATTTGTTTAAAATGTTCTTTGATGTGAAGCTCATATTATTTTGCCCCCACTTACGCAGAACTTGATTGTGAAAATGTGCATTGGAAGAATACAACAGGGGAACTCTCAGTTGTACTTCACATGACTGACACTGTGTAGACTTTAACTAATGTACAGTTGTGTAGATTTAGAGTTGTGTACAATTAGAGCAAGTGACCTAAGCAACATGTATTGCATACACAGTTTGCCTTAACAAACCTATCACTTCATCATGGTCAGAATATTTGTTATAGATACATGTAATGCTTCAGCATTGCTACTAGTTCTAATACACTCAAACTAGTGCACCAGAGTGGGTGATGGTAATGGTACTGTTAGAAGCAAACCTATATGACGGGGGTTGGGCTTCCACACACTGTCCCTTTCTCCCAATTCACAGAGCAGAAATGAGTCCTTTTCAGCCTGTTTTTTTTTTTTTTTACACAACCAATTTCCAACCTCTATATATATATCACTTGGAATTCAACAGGCACCTGTTGCTACTGCACCTTTAAGACGGATGTAAGATAAATGAGCTCCTTTATGATTGGCTGCCCTGTATTGTGCTTCATTCAAAAGGTACTCAGAGCTGAAATGCCTGAGAAAGGCAATTTAAGTGGGTGTGCTAAACCTCTATAGGCTGAATAGGCAGAGATAGGTCAGTAAAGTGTTCTTGTGACATTAGAAATACAAATTTCAATATGGGGGCATTTTTGCAGCTAACTAAAACACTGATATAGTTAAGAATTTTAACATTTAAAATATATATATTAAAAGGAGAATGTTACTTATTTCACTGACTGTAAAACAGTGCATATTGTGTTAAATGGGATTTCCATCCCATGTTAAGGCATGTTATAAAATATAAAATATGCAAGAATGCAGAGCATGAATAGGTCAGTCTTCCATTCTGTATCACATACCTATCCTTGATAACACCGTGGTAACTGGAAAAAAAACAACCCTTTTTACTCAGTTGTCACTACTTCCAATAGACTTCACGCTAATCTCATAGAAGTCCACCCCTTTCCGTGTCCTCCGGAAACTGCACTTCCGTTGTGTTGTGACAGGATTTGTTCCTGAAGTTGTATGCATTTTCTGAATTTGCACCGCATTTCTAAAGTGTGTTACCACTTTGATGAATATGCTTTGTGTATTTGCAGCACGATGGGTTTTCCAGGACACCGTAATTTATGCATGTTTAATTCCATCTTTTATTCACGTACTAAGCCCAACTCTATAGACTAATATTTATAAAACTGAGATAACCATAGAAACGTCTTCATCTGTGCTTGATACTTTCACGGAAAAACGGAACTGCTGCTTGTCAAGCTTGTTTCATCAGGTTTTATATCATCTGTAGTCATAACACTGGGTTTCTCTCTGTGCTCAGTTGTCTTATTCCTATGCCAGTAACATGTTAGCGATATTGCAGTAGTGTGAATTTTTATGTTGCCCGTGATGAAAGGTGACAGCGAATAAAAATCCAAACATTTTTTTGGTTCAGGTCTTTTTAACGGTCATAACCGACATATTTATCTAACAAAAAAATCAGGTTCCTCTAAATGTGTGGAAGAACTGCTGTGTATATTTTTGTTTCCAGTGGCCTGAGTACCTAAAATATGTCACCATTTTAGGAAGCAGGAAAGCACGGCTGCTTACAAACATGACATTAGTAAATTATTTTTGGGATATTTTCATTTATGATTTTCCCCTTTTTGTTGTTTGTTTGCTTTTTTACTTTCATTTTTTGTAGGGACTGTGATATATATTTTGTTATTCGAATGCATAATATAGCTTTGGGGCTCCCACAGACACTTGTGTATATACACATATTAGGGGAGATTTTTTCATTGGTTTGTAAATGTTTGTGAAGGAATGCCCATAGTTCTTATGTTTGAGCCACTTTAAAGATATTTTTTGACTTGTATCAGAAAGGAATGCAAGCATTTATTCATATCAACATTTTCCTTGCAGAGTCATTTCAAAGACGATGCAACAGAATAGTTTTGCTTTTCTATTCTGTACTTTGTTTATTGACAGGTAATTCCACCCTCAACTTTTTAGGGGAATATAAATATTCCCCTGCCTGAGCTCCTGAAATTACTACAGCTTATTAAAAAAAAAACCTAATGAAATATGCAATTGCTTATAGTAGATTGTTCAGCCTTTTATATTCCGTTATTCATGACTGGCTAGGCACCCCTGTATGCAATGATATCCGTATTTCAATGATTGTGCTCATTTTTGAGTATCATGTGAGCAAGTAACATCTCAGCAAAAGAAAGGATTCCAAATACGCATTAGTCTTTACAGTAACCTAAGACAACCCTTTTGCATGAAGGGAACTGGTAACTATGCACACCCTCCATAACGTTCAGAAGATATTTAAAGTGCATGACAGTCGAAGCATTATGTGTGCGTGTGCGTGATGTTATTACCGTGACAGTAAAAGCTTACCATTTTTAAACGGGGGCTGATCGACTTTCCATAGGTTCATAGGTGACTAGCTTTTATAATGTCATGTGTAATTTGAGCATAATGGTGGAAACTACAAAGAACAATATGGAAAAAAAGGAGGGTTGTTTCCATAATTGCCCTTGAAAAAATTTATAAGAATTAAACTCTTGTGTACCCCTTAGACGTTCTCCGGAGGGTCCGCGCATTGGGCTGCATTGGGCTCCGGAGGGCTGCGCATTGTGGACCGCTACGTGACACTGACAGAATGGCAGAAGCAAAGCTTCCTCATTCCAGGCACCGTGGTCTTTCTCTTCATGCTGTGCCGTGACATCATTTCAGCTGAGGTGGCCGCCAAGGAGGAGCTGCAGGCCGTGCTGCTCACATGCTTGTACGTGTCTTGCTCCTACATGTGTGAGGAGATCAGTTACCCAGCCAAAGCTTTCCTGGTGGAGGAAAACAAAGGGGCCTTCTGGGCCCGATCCCTGGACATTGCTAACCGCATGAGTGGCAAGATGCTGCAGATTAACAATGACCCGCAGTATTTTTGGCAGGTCTTCACTGACCTGAAGAACATGATGGTTCATTAAAGGATTAAAGAATAAAAGATTTTATTAATTAAACATTTTGTTAAAATGTAATTTAATTTTAGTTAAAAAAAACAAACAAACACATAACTGCAAAGTCAGTTGTTATAATGTGTGATGTAATTTCTCCCCACCTAGTGTTATTACATCTCCTAATCTTACCAAAAATGTGCCACTAGATTTAGTTAGGTTAACTTGATATCAAAGATGTCAAAAGCAGCTTTTAATGTCAGCTGATGCTTGTTGGCATAAGCATTTATAAATGTTCAAGTATGTTTATGTCAATTGTCATTAAGGGCTTATGTGGGAGTCATCTAGCACTCTGAACAGTGCCCTTCAGTAATGTTACCCAAATTTCTTATCTGCACCATCAAATGAGCTCCACTAGACCTAATCTATATGACAGCACTCAAACACAGCCAGTTTGAAGTGGTTCTGCTGTGCCCCACAACTCTAGATATGTCTCCCTATTCTGAGGGAAAACATTTATTTTCACAAAATGAATTCTATACTCAGCTCAGCAGTGAGAATACTGTGAAGTAAGAACTGAAGCCTGAACCAGGCCTAAAAGCTATTTAACTTTGTGGTTCAAGGTGAAGATGCACTGACATGCAAAACAGCTCTCTGATGTATTGTGGTTGGGTGGAATGAGTCTTTGATAACTAAGATTGTAAATAAGATTGAAACTGCTCACTGCACTACAACAAGTACACAAGGTGTAATGAACTTGCTATGAGAATGATCTCAGTAAATAACTCAACAAGGATAGGCTCATCATGAGGCATTAGCTAACATTCGGCACTCATACACAAGGGTGAATGTTCAATTTTCATTCAAGCATCTCATGGTCACAGTCTGTAGTGTGTACAAAAGGAATCTAAAGGAAAGGTGTGAGCAAGTGCATCTTCCACTGATAAGAGATGTAAATTAAGACTCAAATTGTAACGTTAGAAAAAAGATGTACAGTTCTATCAATTTATTTAAGATGCCACACCTTAAACATTTAAAGTTATTGTTATTTACAGTAAATTTATTATAATGCAAAATAATTTTAAAATGTTATTACAATGACATCTCATGAACTATTACACAATTATTTTACAAGGGACAGACTGATTGACTAAATTTAAAATTAAGAAAAGCTTAAACAAATTTTAAACAATACAGAAACTCTACATATAGAATATAAATAGTTAATAACAGCAAACACAATAATAAGAAGAATAATAGTAGTAATACAAACAAGGATGACAATAACAATCACAATAATAATAATAAAGTCAGTGTCTTCGGCTTTTCTTCTTAGGCTGTTCAGGCATGGGTTCTCCACTCATGTCCACTTCAAAGTGCGGCACGAAGCTGTTGAAAGTTGGAGTAGAGAAGCTCTCAGTCACGTCGAACTGTCCATCAGGCTTCACTTCCTCTCGCAGAGTCGGACAGAAGAGCGCTTCCCACAGGCGCTGCTTGATCCTGCGGCCCAGTACAAGGCTGTAGGGCTTGGCCTGTCTGGTGGGACTTTAAGTTCAAGTTCAATTTCAAGAGGTTTTATTGTCATTTCAGCTATATACAAGTACACAACAAAAACGAGACAATGTTCCTCCAGGACCATGGTGCAACCTGAAAACAACAGTGCAACAGACAACATGCTACACAAGTGCAAACAGTCCAATATAGTGCAAAATATCATTAAATAAACATTAAATAAACAATAATAAACACAGGACAGGACAAATAAAAAATAGAAAATGAGTAGACAGTGCAATTTAGTACAGTACACAGTACTGGGCATATGTAAAGCGAGTTGTGCATAGCAATCAGTGATATGCTACAGTGAACATAGCAGTCACCGGTAGCAGCCAGAACAGTTCAGAGTACAGTGCTGGTTTAGTACAGTACTCTAGCAGCAAGTAGGATAATGTGCAAGACTGCAACAGGAGTGCATAGTTTATCTGTGTGACGTTTGACTTCAGCACTAGTCCAATGAAAAACAATGTGTGAGTGTGTGTATAGATATGTATTTATGTATGTATGTATGTATGTACGTGTGTGTGTGTGTGTGTGTGTGTGTGTGAGTGTGAGTGACTGTCTATAAGCATGTATAAAAGTGCCCATTTTGGAATCTGAATTGGAATTGGAGTTAGCCAGAGTTCAGGAGTCTAATGGCTTCTGGGAAGAAGCTGTTGCACAGTCTGGAGGTGCGGGACTGGATGCTGCGGTACCTTCTTCCAGATGGCAAAAGGGTGAACAGTTCATGTGAGGGGTTTGTGGGGTCTTTCACAATGTTGGTGGCTTTCCGGATGCAGCGTGTTAGGTAGATGTTCGTGATGGAGGGAAGAGAGACCTCAATGATCTTCTCAGCTGTTCTCACTATTCTTTGGAGGGTCTTGCGGTCAAAGGTGGTGCAGTTCCCAAACCAGGTAATGATGTAGCTGCTTTTGGCCAATGTTTTTTTAAAAAGAGATAAGGAGATACCAGAACAAAATAGAAAAGCAAATAATAGAGGAAGATGGCATGGGATGGAGGGATGGAGGGATGATAAAAGACAGGGGTAGCAACGGATAATTTATTCTATTCCCTCAGCTATTTAACTAATTCTGAAGTCTGCATTTTTATTTTCTATTTGAATGTTAACTTCACGACTAGCTGATTGGGGATTTAGGAGTGACACTGATTTTGATTCTAGCCACAGTTCTAGTAATAAGCAGAGTTACAACTCTGCATGCAAAGTCACTGAACTTTTGACTGTTAATTCTGTAGTAAGCATAATGCAAAAAATACAACAACATATTTTGTTGTGATTGAAAAACTTACATGTCCTAAATGCATGTGTCGTAAATACATTTACATTAGTATTTTTAATTAATTTCTAACATTCAGAGACATTCAGAGGTGTTTCTATTAGGCCCAGAGTCAGCTAGGTCCCCACTCTCTAATTACTCAATGAACCTCAATGGTCTCCCAATCACATCTTATCTAACGGTTAAAGATCTTGGAGTTATGTATCCCTCCCTCTCGTTCGAAGCTCACGTAAATAAATAATGTTTCTAGGACCACCTTTCTCCATTTTTAAATTGACTTTATTAAGAAAATTCAATTCAATTCAATACAAACACTCCATCACAAAAACCTCACAAACAATATCTACCAGAGGACACAGACTACCTTCACTCTATACATTAATAATTAACAACACAATTTACATCTGTAAATTAGGTATACATCATCCATTTATATGTCCAAAAGAGTCCAGGGAATTTTTCCTCTCATATCAAACGTCTTTAACCTTTTTAACTCACATACAATCTGTTTAAAAACTATTTCTGCAGGTATTATACATTGCTCAATAATCATCTTACATCGTGTTTTCCAAATCTTCGAATTTGTCACATTTGTCCTTCACATTCTCAGTCAAATTCTTATTAAACACTCCATACCTAATACTTTTCCTGTTACGATCCCATTTAAACCCAATACCTTTCATTTTCTCCCAAATTTCAATAGTCCTTGTGCACTGCAGTAATAAATGTTCTATCGTTTCATCGGCTATGCAATTATACATCGGACATTCCTTTGTTGTAACAAAACAACTCCATTTGACAATACATCGTACAGGCAGTCTTCCAACAGATATAAGCCATGCAGTATCTCGAACATTTTCCGAGGTTTCACACATTTTTAACACAGGTTTCACATTCTGTCACTGTCAGACCCTTATAATTGACATTCCCCCAAAATCACGGTCTTGTATTGTTTTACCTATCATTTTATTTGGGGACTTATTCCAATCAATATTAAGATGCCTATATTTAAACAAAAAATCTCCATATACTAATTTAAAATAAGGAGCATGTTTCCTTGACTTGCCTCTTTTCTTTCCACTGATTTACATCTCCTACCCAAATTGCTTTCCGAAATATAGCTTTCGTTACAATTTTGCAAAAGGCATTTTCTAATTTCCGAGTTAACTCAACTCCCCCTAATCCGCCTTTATCTTTCGACTTGTACATAATTTCCCGTTCTGTCACTTCTCTGTTATTTCCCCAAATAAAACGAACACACATTTTATTCAACCTCTTAATACATTTCTCATTCGGAGGGAAAACCGTAGTCAAAAACAACAATTTTGACAAAACAAAGGTCTTAACCTCCTGTTTTCTAGTCTTATAGTTTGACACCCTCCATTTTCCCAATTCTAGTTTAATTTCACACTCCTTCTTCTCCCAATTCCATTCGCTAAATCTACCATTTACTACCATCAAACCTAATATTTTAATTTCAGTTTTTATTTCTACATTTATTGGTACAGGTTGTCCAGCTCCTATCCATACCCCTTCACTTTTACTTTCATTTAATTTCGCTTCAGCCACAACTTCATACTTTTCGAAGTGTCTCTTAACTATATGAAACTCATTTTGATTCTTGACATAAACCGTCACATCATCTGCGTACGCAGATATTTTCCATCTTTCCATAACTAACATTTGAACACCTTGTAATTGCTGATCATTTTTAATTTTATATAATAGTGGGCTAATAGCGATGACATATAATGCAGCAAGACATATAATGCAGACATATAATCCTTCAGTAACCAAACTCCTTATTACTCCTAAACTATCCCACATGTATCTTCCTCTATGATATCATTCAATATTTCTGACATCCTATTAACAATGTGTAGTATAATGTACTCTGTATTATTTTGTACAGAATGCATTGTAGGTTAGTGTTGCTGTCATGTGGTAATGATTATTACACATTTTAATCCAAACTGCGGCGTCGGGGGCTGGTAATAAATCTTCCTCCCATTGTCTCGATGGGAGGGTAACTGTGAGATTTGATTTCACTATTATTTTGTATATCTTAGATTAGGTTTTTTGTATTAAGAATGTTTGTTTATAAATTCTGATATGGATGTAGGTATCGGAATTGATTTTTGAACACATAGGTGATCTTAGCTGATGGTATTATAGGAACTGGGTGCTTTCTATAGCATATTTTGGGGCTAGTTGTGGGCGTGACATGAAAGAAGGCTTATGATAAATATGTTTAAGGTGTGTAATGCCCTTTTCTATCCAAGATGTAAAGTTTAATATTTTTGTTCATGGTAAAGCCTGGATTGTTCCAAATGGGAGAATGACTAGTTTGTGTGAGTGTGGAGTTTGATATCTTGTGGAATTTCCACCAGACTGTTAGTGTCATGGCCACCTTCAAACTGTTGAAACATGGATATTTTTGAATATGAGTCTGGGCACATTTGAAACACCTGCCGCAAACATTACTGACATTATATCTTGTTTATGTGATTGACTGTGTTCATCTAGCCACAAGTACTTTTTGATTTATTTATTTTTTAATTTGGTAATTTTATATATAACAGCAACAACTGACATCTTAAGTTTTATGACAAAATGTGCAAACAAGCTGGCCTGAGAGGTGTGTAGCGGGATATGACTCAGTGCATCTCTGGTGCTGCTTTTGATGAGTACAGTGTCATAAGTGTGTCTGTCCAGCAGCGCAAAGAGGGGATACAGCTTCTTCTCCCAGAGGTTTCCGATAAATATGTAGATATGTTAGTATGTAATAGAAAGACAGCTGTCCATCCTCATAGTCTAGGTACATGCCCACATTCCTGGGCAGTTGTGTCAGGGGCAGAGGGGTCTCAGGCATGGTGCAGGTGTACAACTTCTGGGTGTTCCTCCAGAGCACCCAGAAACCCTCACAGTGGCTTTCTCAACTTGCTCAGACTCAAATCTGAATATCGGCGTCCGAAAGGTCTTAGAGAAGAACAAAAAACACAACACATTTGATTAAATCGTTCCAGTATAAATATGGTTATCAAACATGCTTTTAAAAATATACTTCCATGGAGATGGTGCCCTACAGGGTAGTGTCATGTTGTGGCCCCGCCCCCTCCTCAAAGATCTTGGTGTGTGTGTGTTCGTCTGTGTTGCCACACCCTCTCGTGTCGTTCGCCTGTTCTCTGTTATGTGTAATCAGCTTGGGTGTATATATGTCTCGTGTGTCATAGTACGTGTGTTGGTGTTTGAGATGTGCATAGTGTTTGAGCTTTGTTGTATGTTTTGCATGTTTGCAAAAATAAAAGTGCGTTTCATCGTGCCTCGTCCCCGCATCCTGCTTATCCTCGCAACGTCACAACTAGACCACTTTAGATGTAACTTAGAACCTCCAATGACCTCTGTATGTGTTTCTTTAGTTGTATGAGCTCCCCTGGAGGACTCTGAATAGTTGACAATGGAAGAGGGGTATATCAGATTCACCCCTTCTGCCTCGGTGTGACAGATTAACACACTGCAATAACGTTTAGAAATAAAAACATATGGTAAACACAGTCTAGAAAATATTACCTTGTAACAATTCATTCAGTATATGAACTGTTTTCTGTGTCCTTATGTCTATAAATTAAAAGTAATAAAACATTTAAATGATAAATAAATTACAATAAATGTATAAATGTTCACAAATAAGAAACTACATTGGTCTGCACTTTTCTCCACAGATTCAAGGAACTCATGAAAGTTGGAAGCTATAGAAACACATAATACAGAATTATAGACTGACTGATGTGTGAGCAGAAAGATCACTGTGATGTTCTCATATCTAAAGCACTCAAAGCATTGATGTTATGTAAATGAACTGTGATCTGATTGGTTTAAGGAAATAGATTCACCTACTTTGAAGTTCAAGTTTTTATCAAAAGGTTAGAACTGGTTGACTATACTTTGTCTGTCCTGCAACAGGAAATTTAAACATTTATATCCAAAATATTACGCGATAGAAATCAATTCAAGACTACCCGTTATTGACCGCTAGATGGGGAAAGATACGAAGAAATAAATGAGTCCAGCTCCTCCTGCCCGACTTTACGGTGAGACTCTACTTTTACGTCATTAAAACGCTAAAGAAAAAAGGCCGCCATATTTGTAGTTCCAAACGTGAAAAGGCGTCATTTTGTATGCCGAAGAATGAATAAACACCATGCCATGAAGACGACGAAATTGCAATTTATTTAGCTAGCCATAAGAATAAGAATAGCTGTTTAATTTACATAATCACAAATATATTGCATGTACATACAGCTACATTTCAGTCGATCAAAAATGTTTCACGTATTTATAACCGCAACTTTATGTTACAGTGGTCATATCAGAGATTTACCAATATAAAACGCAACAGGTGTCGTGTTCTGTAATAGACCATTTTAACATTTATATCCATATTACACATAACCAAGGTGTAATATAACCATATGTACTGAACAGACATAAACAGCCTGTGTATTGTGAAAATACATGTATGTGTCTTCTACAGCAATTACTGTGCCGTGCACACTTTAAGTTTAGCATGAAGTGTTTGCTTTTTCCAAAGCAAGTAATATTAAATTATTCTCATAGAATAAATTTCACAAAGACATGGGCTTCTCGGGTGACCGTAGAAATATGTTTTTTTTTTGTATTTAATTTCTTTAATGCTAATCGTATGTAGGTTACCACTGCTAAGCTTCACCAATGTCAAGGTAAGACCTCGAAAGGACGCAGAAAATTATTTTAATAACAGCTTCTGCTGATTTATTCAATAACTGTATGACACCGTTTGAGTGTACGTACCGACTGAAAACAAACTCAAATTATTAGGGACACTCTTACTGCGTCTCCACATTGAAACATATCAGTTAGTTAGCTAGGCTGGCTAACTAGCTTAGCTTTATTAGCTAGCTAAGCTAATGGCGAAGAGGATTACGTTAAAGAACCCCCGGTCTACAGTTGTGCACATACAGGAAAATTAATGAATAGCATGGTAATACACGCATTTATTTGAACAGTTATGTAGCTAATATGCATTTGTAGTATGTGCGCCTGGCGTAGAAATGAGTCTTTGTTAGCCCATTAAGGCTATCTTAGCTAGGCTAGTTCGAGCAAGCTAAGTGCTGGTTGCTATGACAACGGGCTTGGTGTATTTTGCGAGCTTGTCAGCTACATAAGACAAGTGTTTATCGCTTTACTGCTGCGGTGAACTGTTATTATTGTAACACTCTGCTAATGCCAGATGTGTAGAATAACTCACTAGTGATGTTTACTTCGAGACTTTGGCAGTTTTAAGATGGATAGAAAGCGAATGAGCCAGCTAGCTGTCCTAGCTAACATGCAACCTTCTGTACATCCCGGGTACTCCCAGCCCTTATCAGGACCTCACAGTTCCCTTTGAGAACTCCCCGGTATCACGATCATAACTTTGGACAACCAGTTGTCATCCTCAACTCATGTTTCAGATTTCTCCTTTGTAACATACGAAGGATTCGGCCCTTTCTTTCGCAGGAAGCTACCCAGGTGCTTGTGTGGTCTCTTGTGATCTCAAAGCTAAACTACTGCAACTTACTACTTGCTGGTCTAGTAGTACTCTAGTACTTATTGTTTATTGCACTTATCAATGTTTAAGGTAGACTTTATGTATTTTGTACTTCTTGTTAGGAACTGGTTCAAAGTGACAAGTCCTTCAGTTTCGATCTCCTCCAAGTTACCCTCTGCCCTCCGTCCTCTGTAGCCGGATCTGGGGAAGTCAAGAGACACTGACACCAAGGTAGTGAATGAAGAGAGTTCAACTTTATTGAGGAAAGCACAGAGTATATATGTGTCCTATATCTACTATCTAAATCTACAGGATGACGGGGAAAAGTGAGGCATGTTCTGAGGGTCTATGTAGAAAGGAAAGAGACAAGGTTATTAAAAATTAGATGTTCTTGGCATGAACGACCCACGAGCTGTTCCCGTACCCGCCATGAGGTACTCCTGTGCTTAAAGAGAGACAGGGAGAGAAAGAAAGAGAAAGGGAGGGGTAAAGGAGACAAGAAGAAGGAGTGGAAGACCTCGGGCGACCATCTCGCGGTCAAGCCGCCATGTCATGGCTGATAGGCAGAGACCTTGTGTTGGGTGCCTGAAGACAGAAAGGCTCCAGTATCTAACAATAATAATAATAACAATAGATGTAATATATATAAATAAAATGTTTCTCTCATACTCAAGGTCGCTTCACATAATTCATACGACATAGAACAGTTAACAAATGAAAAAACAGAAACCCTAGAGACAGGAGTCACTGCTGAATAAAAACAAACCATAGAGGGCATGAGTTCATGCTGGATTTACATTTAGCAGACACATTTTTATCCAAAGCAACTTACAATTATGACTGAGTACAACTTGAGCAATTGAGGGTTAAGAGCCTTACTCAGGGGCCCAGCAGTGGTAAGTTGTCAGTGGGGGGGCTTGAAGCAGCAGCCTTCTGATACCTTAACCACTGAGCTACCACTGGAAAAAAAAAAGCTAACCCTAGCAGACCAGCTCTACTGTCCATCCTGCTCTCCAATGTCTGTTCCCTGGTCAACAGGTCAACTCTAGCATAGCACCCAACGCGAGTGTAGAGACTTGTGCTTTAGTTTTCACAGAACTGTGGCTCAGTGACAGAATTCCTGACACTGAGGTAACAAAATGAAATTATTTATGTAATAATATGATGGCAGGAAGTGTAAAAGACCAAATTAGGCTGCATGTAGACATCTGAAAATCGGTAAGCAGGTAATTGTTTTATTCCTAAGAAATGTTATCTCGAAAAAGGCACTGTACTTTAAGAATATAGGATGTTATAAAGTGATTTATTTGAGTATGCCAGTGTGGGTTCTCCCGCGGGCCCGCTAGGGGGCGAAGTGCAGCATAAAGTTAGCCCTAAGATGCAGTAACCGTTAGTGAGCAAAGATAGCCATCAAGCTAGGATAACTAACGTTAGCTAGTTAACTATTCATCCCATGAAATCACGCTTTTAATACTGTAAATGCTGTAATAATGTAAATAATTGTATATTTCCTCATTTATACATTTTGTAGCAGAATTATGATCGTAGCTAGTCCATTGCTAGAAGCCACTGAAGCAACGCTTAGCTTCCAGCTCATAGCTGCCCCCAAACAACTCCACACACACATCAGCTAAAATAAGCCTTTTATTCCATGATGTCTAAAGGTATCGGCGATCAAATCATTTATATGGCTGCATAAGTTTCACCAAACGGCGTCAAACTATTTATCTGCCTAACGGAAACGCAGTTTGACAGTTCAGACCTTTAAATGGTTAAAGGGTCTAACCTAGGTTAGCTATTTTAGCTACCTAACGAGGTAAGATAAGGAACGGGGTGTTTGCAGTTGTTCATTTTTACACCTTCCTGTGTGGTCCGTTTTCAGATATTACAGTTACGTTAACAATATTGTGAAAATTGTAAAGGATACTTTATTCATGTCCTCATTGTTAAAAATTGTATCGCTTTATCACAGCGATAAGCTAGTTAGCTAGCTAATAGTTGAGGTCAGCGAGTGTCTAACTCGGGGCTATAAACCATTCCTTGTGGAACCATTTCATTGTTCATCTTTCAACTTTGATCGTTTAGGTGCTGGTAGTTTGTTAGCTAGCTAACTGTTCAGAAATAGAAAACCTACTTTTGTATGATTTAGAGACCCAAATTCACAAACCTGTGGGTTTTCAAATTTATCGTTCTCTCTAAATAAGCAAAATGAGGTAAGCCATTACTACAGCTATCGGACTGTTTGAACTACAATATTCGACTGTTCATTTATTGTTAGTTAGATTAAATTAACTTTCATAAACATTCTTAATTAATAGAATGTGTTTTTTTAATGACTGATTAACTGTATATTTAACAGGAAGCTATTCATATAAAGTTTGAAGTTTGGTTTATTTGTCACATACATTTATTTGTCACTTTCATTTTTAGGCTGCAAAATGAAAGATCCTTGCTCACAATTGTATATATATATATATATATATATATATATATATATTACACACACACACTCCCTATTCAATGGGAAGAAACCAGTTCATGTCATTGTGAATTGCTGGTTCTGTAATCAAAACACTGAGGTTCCATATGGGAACAGAAACTGCTGGGACTGTCCATTCTGTGTGCAGTACAATGGCTTCTAAGAGGTATTGCTGTATTTGAGACATGGTGAGGACATATTTTAGTGAAAGTCTTCCAATGATGCACCCTTAACTGAACCTTTTTATGCTGTTGCTGCTGTTAAAAAAATGCAGAATGGTGATTATAACGAACCGATCCTTGCACAATATATGGAGCACCTCAACCATGGGGTATCAGCTGGTGTCCCTGTGCTTGATGCATCCAAGACTCAACCAGACACTGAAGATCAAGCAGCTGGCTTCCTTCACTCCCAGAAAGGAAGTAGGTTTTCCATTTGAACTGTTGCCTTCTTAGTTAAGACATATGCAGGGTTGATTGCAGTGCCAGAGTTGTGAAACTATGCAAGGTAATGCATGTCCAGTGCTGGAATTAAGATCATAGCTGTAAATAGTCTCTGACTTGGGCAGAGATTGTGAGTGGGTCTTCAAGGGCAAACAGGATCTGATGGCCCACATGTAGTTTGATATTATTCCTAAATAACTAAGTTGACTGAGTTGACATGGCTATTTGAAAGAAGCTGATCATGTAAGCAGCAAAGACAAAATATCATTCTCTGACTAAGGATTTAGTTGACTCATGTTTAGCCCAACTAAACTGTGGTCCTGGCTGATTTTAGTTGGACTATTGAGCCACTGACTCATGCACAGAGTTCTCTGAGTATTTTGCAGTTTCTTACTCTACTGAGTTCTTACTGAGTATAACACCAACTTTGATGCATTTGTTTTCTTTTCACTGAACAAAGCCTTCAACTTTGACTGTGGTGACATGAATTCCAGATCTGCAGAGTGTTTTTTTCAGTAATGCATCTTTTGCCCGTGAATTTTGATTGCAGTGTTAGGAGGTGATAACTGCTAATCAGAACTTTGGACAAGAGGGCTTATCCTCATGGCTCACTGACATTCATGTACAACAACAATCAATCTTTTCTTATTTATTTTTTTCCAGTTGTAACAAACCGTTCTGCTGTTTTTTAACTTCTGTCAAATTTTTAATGGTTGTACAGGACAATTACGATGGAAATTGAGGTGTACAAGCACCACCTTGAACAGACCTACGAGTTGTGCGTGCCTGTCAGACCGCTGAGCAGTATGACATCCAGCCCCAGAACCAGCAGCTGCGGGCCCTGCTTTTCAACCACCAGCTCAGATGCAGCCAAGGTGCGGACAAAGCATTCATTAAGGTGAGTAATTATTGTCAATGGTTGTCTTAGAATGGTGCTGAAGTGCTTAAGATACTTTTTGGCGCCCCAACTCACACATCAATCTCAGAGGCAGATGGATTCCTGTCTCCCAGCCGCATCCCAACTTTTTGACCAGTACACATACTTGGATAAATGTTCTCTGTGAATACAAAACAGCAACATTTGTCTAGTGTACCGGAGACCTCTTGGAAGTTTTGTAGACAGATGAGGCCGGGCTGTGCTAGCTGAGAGAGACGATATTTGAGCTTGAATCTGACTAGCACATGCACAGAAGCATAGGGTATTATGAAGGCTCTGCATGATATCGTGACCCAAGTTTGAGCTTACAGTAGGTGGCCATATTGCCTCATATCAAGGGCAGTGTACGTTGGAAGACCATAGCAGAGACGTGTGACCGAACTATGTGCACGAGCGCATAACATGCCGCATTCCTTGTTTTCTCCCATTTTTGAGTGAAGCTAATTGATAGTGCCATCTGCCATCTCCTTTTAGAAAGCCAGTGCAGTGCCTTGGCTGTTGATGTGAGTTGTTTTGTCAAAGGAAAGAATTGAAAATGTGAGCGGTGATCTCCATGTAATACTTAGGCTTTAATGCCCTTTACCACTCATTCAGTGCTTGTCTGTGTTTATGTTTTCAGTGTTACAGTGTGATTTTATTTAGGTGAAATTTGTTTTCAGTCTATCTGCAGTAGTGCACTTAAAGGGCCAGGAAGGTTAGTGGAACACATTTGCTCTGCCTCTGACCTCACAATTCCACTGTAACAACAGTGTTCAATTCCGTCATTTAAAAAAAAACAAAACTTGGTTTGGTTTAAATTTGTTTAAAGATTTGTTTAAATTGTGTGTGCCAGTGTATGTGAGCGTGTTGAAGTCTTTCTGACCCTCCACACCCATTAGTGCGTTCTTCCACTAGCTTCTCTCTCGTTCCTGCTTCAATATTCAAGGGAGGATTGAGATCCATTCAGGTAATTTTGCAGTCTTCAAAAAATGCATTGAAAGACATTCCAGTAGCTCAGTGGTGCACCTGCGCGCCACTCTGCTCCCCAGTTCGGAGGATGCCAGCACCTATGTTTAGTCTTTTATGTTTAGTCTTTTTTAGTCTGTTTCTCTTTATTTCCTTTGGACTCCAGTGCTTTTTAATAATCTGTTTTGGACATGGTATGGCTGCTCCATTACCCAGGAGCCCATACAAAGGTTCATTTCTGCCTGCCTGCATAACTGCTGGAGGGAGGATTTTATGTCCAGAAAATGTTAAGATGGCAACAGCTCGGTGGGAGACAGTATGTGAGAATCACCTCTTAGGCTCATTTTACTGTTTCTCATGTAGAAGGAATTCCCTCACTATGTTCCCATTCTGAGCATCAAAGCCAACTGGGATGGGGGTTTTGTCACATTCTGAATTCTAGCTCATGTCATATTTTGTCAGCAGTGGCATTGATAGACTCAGGTTCTCAGTACAAATTTACATTCAAGATAAGTTGTCTTTTACATATATATCCCCTCTCCTGCAATCATGGCTAATTAGCTGCATCCGTCATTGTAATTGTTTAATTTTTCATGCTAGTTCATTCACCCTTGTATTAGTGCCATGCATGTGAAACAGACTCTTGAAAGGTTTTCTTTTTGTATCTTGCATGCCTAGCATAATAGGACATTCAAAATCCCTTAAATTTTAAACTTTTTTTTTTTATGTATATATCTCCTCAACATTCCCAGTACAACTGCTGTAGAGTCCACGACTCAACTCTTGACTAAAGTCTTCACTCCGAGCGTCTGAGCCGGCTGCTGCGGCATACGCCACGCTGCTCTGTGACCCTCACTCTCCACTCCTCTCCTCTCCCAGCTTTTCCAGATCCCTCAGATGCAGACAGCCCAGCCTGCCATTCCAATTAACAGCGCTTCCTTTCGACCCGTGTCCAGCCAGCCCATCATGATGTTCCTGACACCCATGCCCTTCACCTCATCCCAGACCGGCCAGTACTACGTACTCCAGTACTACGTGCCTCAGGTACCCAGAGCAGAGAAAAGCGCCTGTGCAAATATGTACACAGTGTAGCAAATGGGTTGAAAATCTGTCTATAAACAGGTTGGCCAGCAATAAATAAACTGCTCCTAAAATGTGTAGATAAAAATATGTTTTATCTTGGAAGCAGAAATGAGAAGTTCTAGTTTAGTTTTTTTTCAGTGTAAAAACTAAATGTTTTTGTATTTTTTGTTTGTTTACCGCTTTGAATATCTCTTAGGAGTGTCCTATATGAATGGCCATGTCTGGTGCTAGGCCCTTTACCTCTGCTGTTCTGTTTCATTCTCAGTATCACCACAGTGGCCTTCCTTACGTGGGACATCCCCAGCAGTACTCCGTCCAGCCCACAGGACCCAGTACATTCTACCCTGGGCTCTTTCCTGCAGACTGCCCACTAGCATATGGTGAGTTTGGACTTCCCTTTCTCTACCCCCACCTGGGAAACCCACATGCGTGCTCTCACCGATAAAGAGACCTTTCTTCTGGGTATTCCCGCTGGCTGAAACTGGTTTTTCGTTTGCTCTCTAACTGAAACCAGTGCTTTTTTTTGGTCACCACTAGTGGCAGGGCCTTCATACTATCCTGGCCAGACCATATACACCAAATCTCCATCCATAATAGTGCATACAGCTCAGCAGCCTCCACCCACTAAGAGAGTAAAGAAAACAGTGAGTATTCCCCCTGCCTCAGAGGTGAAATTAATTTAATTGTGGATTGACTTAATAGATGCAAATAACTTGCTGTTCGCTAAGATCCGTATCCGAGACCCTAACCAGGATGGCAAGGATATCACAGAGGAGATCATGTCAGGAGTAGCCATTAGCCAGAACACAAGCCCACCAGTGGGACATCCCTGCACTACCCCTACTGCTCCACAGGTAAGCCATTCAGTCCCACAGCCCGAGCCCCTGATCGGCTGCAGGCCGCTGCTTCGCGTGATCCACTCCACAGGTCAAAGTACTCTCTCATCTAGTCCTCCCTCATAATAAGCTCTGAGCTGATTGTTTGGTTGTTTGGCTGGCTTTCATTGTCTTGTCCTATTAAAAGCATCATACAATCAGCAACAAAATCTGATGGTGTAGTTTGATTTCCGGCCATTCTCTCTTCCTTCTTCAGTGATTCGGTCACACCGTTGACCCTCCTCCGTCATATTTGACTGGTTGCAGTAGCTTGTGTGATTGTGGCTGTTCTGATTTAAGAAGGCTTCTCAGATGTGTTTTGATGTTCCGACTTGCCGTGCCTATTCTTTCGTCTGCCTCCATCTTAGTTCTCCCTCACAGCCACTCGAATCCTCCTGATCTTCCCTCGTGTTCCCTCTACACAGACAGCCCACGTAAAGGCCCTGTAAGAAGGATTCAGCCAAACCCTGAGCACCTCAGCTCCTCTGAGGAAAGGCCTCTCTGTAAAGGGAACACTCACTACTGCGCTGTTGCACTTACTTTGTGTCCTCTTTCCCTAAATGTTAACAGTGTTCCTCTTTCCTCTCTTTCTCTATTTCTCCTGCCCATTTATTTAAGCACCCCATGCTTGTCTGCTGTCTCTTGCTGGCTTTGTGTCTTCACCCCCCCCCCCCCCCCCTCCCCACACACACACATTTTGTGCCTTTGCGGCTGGATCTTTTGCCCTCTTGTGCTTTTTCTTTGCCTCTTTCTCTACTCACTTCTCTAATTATGCTGTGCTGTGCTGTGCTGTGCTATGCTCACCCCCCCACCCTCATTGCCATTCCCCTTCTTCTGCATGTGTGTGCAGTATCTCTCTCTCTCTCTCTCTTTCTCTCTCTCTCTCTATCTCTCTCTCTCTCCATCTTTTCTGTCTTTTGCTAGTTTTTATGTCCACACCCTCATTATCCTCGCATTTTCTACCTCAAATCCCAGCAGCTGAACAGCCAGGTAGCAGAGCAGGGGAATGTCAATGTCGGCCTGGCCCTGGAGGCCCACTGTCCGGCGAAGGCTGCAAGTCCAGCAGCCGGAGAGGCGGTTGCCTCAGGCACGCTGACGCCCTCATTGCCTTCCAGCACTGCTGCTCCTTCAGGCCTCACTCTCCCAGGCCAGGCTGTTATAGAGGCAGTCCAGGCCTGTGGAGCCTCCACTGGGGCAGAGCTGAAAGAGACTGGCGAGGAGCCAGAGGTCTTGCTGGAGGATAAAGTGGAGCCCATTTTACAGTCCAATCTTAGGCAAAGCTTGAGTCAAGGTAAATAACCACATGCATGACATGCTATGTTAGGACACTAAAAAGACACCAGACTGATTTGTTATGATTTACAGCTATTAGTTTATCCAACACCTGGAAGAAGCCAAAAGAGGACACTCCTGTGGGGCAGGCCCAGTGTCCTGACAGAGAGGTGATTCCTCTCTCCAGGTGCTCACTGTACCCCTCTCTGCATGCAGAGCCAGAGCTGAAGGATGGGAAGAGGCAGTATGATAGAGACTTCCTGTTGGCCTTCCAGTTCATGCCTGACTGCATGCAGAAGCCAGAGGGGCTTCCTCCCATCTCTGATGTGGTACTGGACAAGGTAAGCCTGCTAAAACATTGGCCTTAGGGGACCTTTAAAACCATTCCATGGAGAGGGGCTGATGGACTTCGACTTGACTCTGTTGTTTTCTAGATCAAACAAAACAAGCTGCCCCTGCAGCAGGTGGGCCCTCACATTATTGCCAGAGACCCAGGCTTCAACCCAGCCTCTGCAGACTTCAGCAGGGCAATTCCTGGAGGCAGGGGTGCACCGGTGGGTCTCTCCGCTCATCCCTTCTCTTCTGTCACAAATGAATGAGCGCCTGGTCATCTTATGTGACCGAGGTCTTTGTGACATTGTTACCGCCCATAACAAAGAGCACCCATTCTTTGCTTCAGCTGCTCAGTGTAGGCCCGAGACGGCTGCCTCCCCGCAAGATCATTACCAACGTGTCCGTGAATGACGAGGTGCAGCTGAAGAAGGCTGAGAATGCCTGGAAACCTGGCAGGAAAAGGGAGAACACCCAGAACCCCGAGACCCAGAAAACTCAGGTCAGCACCTCACTCTGCTGTGCCCTGTTTTCAGATTTCAGAGTCACAGCCACTTATGGTGGTCTTGAAAGCTACTTAATTTTTTTTGCGATATGCTCTTCAAGAATTGGATATTTAAATTATAGAGTCGTTGTTTAATTGGGTGGGTGTGCGGGGAGTGTGCACGAATGTAGCTATGCAGGGGGACATTGGTTTCTAGTGTAAACAGGGGGTGTGATGATACTGAGGACCAGATCTTGTGTGCTTGTTGTTCCTTGTGTTGATTGTGGTGTTGATTTTGGTGAGAGAGTATTGTAGATATTGTAGTGTATTCTGTGGATGATCTTGTATATATTATAGGTTAACACCCAGTGGTTGTGTTCAAAATATTCTTGCAAATTTGTGTGCAATTCAGCATTTGGAGAGATTGACAGATCTTCATTGCATTGTCTGGTCGGTAGGGTTATTATTGGATCAGATTTGGTTATTATGTATATATTTTTTTTGTTTGTAGGAGTTATATATTGATTAAATCTAAAATTCTTGTAGCTGGTTCTAATGGGTTTTCTTTTAATTTGAATTTGGAGCACATGAGGGGTTTTAGTTGATAAGATTTGATAAACTGTTTGCTGCCAGTGCTACACTTCTCGGAAAGTGTGATTGATGTATGATGCCTTTATCGGTCTATATAGCAAAGTTGAGTGATTTTTGTTCATGACGAAGTTCCAAATGGCAGAGTAAATATTTGGTGAAAGTGAGGAGTTAGTCATTATGTGGAAGAACTGCTGAATTTAACAAAAGATTGGGATCTTTGTAATGGAAAGCTTAGTCGGTAGTCTGTTTTCCTCTCCAGGAGCTTTTCCAGAAGGTGCGCAGTATCCTGAACAAACTGACACCGCAGATGTTTAACCAGCTGATGAAGCAGGTGATGGACCTCACCATCGACACAGAGGAGCGCCTCAAAGGCGTGGTTGATCTGGTTTTTGAAAAAGCCATCGATGAGCCCAGCTTCTCTATGGTCTATGGCAATATGTGCAGCTGCCTGGCTATGGTGAGTAACATGTTCCCATACATTGCTGCTGAAGTTCCATACAAAGGCAAATGCCACACAGAAGTGAACTCTGTTTGAACCACTCTAAACTGACATGGAGCTTTAATCAGCTTCTATTTAGTAACAGAACTCTCAACACTGTCTTATACCCAAGTGTTTCTCCTACATGTCTTTCCTGTGTAGTTAAAAGTGCCCATGGCAGACAAGCCCACCAGCACTGTGGGTTTCCAAAAGCTGCTGCTGAACCGCTGTCAGAAGGAGTTTGAGAAGGACAAGGTCAACGATGATGTTTTGGAGAAGCTGCGGCACCAGCTGGAAGCGGCCACTTCAGTAAGCAGCACTCCTGTCTAGTTTACCCGACTCACCAACCCACAGATCAGGAGAAAGGGGACTGAAATCGGCAGCAGTGCTGGGAGGCGGCCTGGTCGTTATCGGGTCCAAACGCGCTGTTTCTTGCTTTTGTCTTTGTTCTGGTTACTCCTCGCAAGGCCAGCGAGCGGGAGAGGCTGGAGGAGGATCTGGAGGAGGCGAAGGACAAGGCCCACAGGAGGTCCATCGGTAACATCAAGTTCATCGGGGAGCTGTTCAAGCTGCACATGCTGTCAGAGGCCATCATGCACGACTGTGTGGTCAAGCTGTTCATGAACCACAGCGAGGAGAGCCTGGAGCGTCTGTGCCACCTCCTCACAGCCATCGGCAAAGACCTGGACTTGGAGAAGGCCAGGGTAAGCAGGCCGCGGGCCTGGTCTGGGTTGATTTAATATTCTCAGCAGATGCTCAGCACTTGCATCGGTTTATCTTTAATATGTCATGTAAAGGTTTACGGCGCATGTGTAGATGAGTGCTAGTGTGCAGTGCAGCGGCTGTGCGGATTTTGTCCAGATTTGGTCTGTGTTGCGTTTTTCACAACAAGTACTTTACACATCGAAACTGGATGAAGAAGTTTTGGATATTGTATATTGACTGTCAATTTTGTCTCTAGTAGGAATGGCAGTTGTGATGTTGACAGTTCAGTCACCAACTAGTGTGACAGTTATTTGTGTTCAAGTTTCTTGTTCTTTTTTATTGTTTTGTTTTTTTTTCCATGCACGCTTTTAACCAAAAAACAAGCATGTTGAAATGTTGTTTATAAAAGTTTTGCCGTCAGTGTTTTCTGTTGCTTGCCTGTTGCCTGCACTCTGACTACAGGGTAGCCAACTAATTAGGATCATCATCTATAGTGCGACTAGCATGCTGTGCTGATATCAGTGTATTATTAGGCCTTGGCAATGATTTTGAAAGTGTCCAAGTTCATGTTGTTTAGTGAAGTTGTTAGTGTGGTTGTTAGCTCTGCTCCTACTACAGCTGACAAAATGAAAGGCTTTTATTGAGGACTGGTCAGCTGTTAGAAGGTTTTGCTCTCACAGCCTCCTCCACGTTTGCCGCCTCCTGCTGCTGCACCCTGGATTCCCCAAAGCCAAGCGCAGCTGATGACAGCACAGCTACACCCACAGTGGCAGTGAACTGCTTTACAGCACTGACCAACGTGCAAGGCAGCAGGGTTTACATAAGAGTCATAAACGTCTTGCGACATGAGTTCAGCTGAGAGCACACCTGATCGAATCGAAAGGTGAAGAATATCTGAAATTTGTCGACGTTTCTCTTACACTCTCTCTCTCTCTCTCTCTCTCAGCCAAAAATGGATCATTACTTTAAATATATAGAAAAGACAGTGAAGGAGAGGAGGGGTTCTTCACGCATTCGGTTCCTGCTCCAGGACGTCATTGACCTGCGACTGGTTAGAGACTCTGCCTGTGTTTGTGTTTGCCATTCCAGCGCATGGTGATGCAAAAGTATGCATCTGCTGATTTTGCTTTTCTAGAATAACTGGGTGTCGCGGCGAGCTGACCACGGGCCCAAGACCATTGAGCAGATTCATAAGGAGGCCAAACTTGAGGAGCAGGAGGAGCAGAGGAAGGTGCACCAGCAGCTGCTGTCCAAGCACAACAAGAGGCAAAGGTGTGGCCCTCAATTCCGTGACAGCCTTTTTCACCTGGCTGTGTGAGGCCGAGGACAAGTCCAAGGACAATCGACAAGAGGATGGACACATTTGCCAACGTGTGCTAAAAGACAATGCAATAATTCAAAAAAAATAATAAAACTGTGTGACAAAGAAACAAGTTCTGACTCTAATGTATTTTTGCTTTTTCCTTTATGAACTGCAGACAAAACTATATTTAACATTTGCAGATGTTCAAAAGAAAAGACAGAGGTGAATATAGAAATAATATTATTTATTTTTTATTTTATTCTTCCTTGGCTTCTCGTGAATTCAGATAGGCTCTGCCCATTAGATTTCACTTTTTTGTTTGTTTGTTTTTTAATTTCTTTTTGCTAATTTCAAACCTGTCCTAGGATTTTCACACAATCTGAGTGAAATTGGTGTCAAAATATTTGCAAGAGTCTGAATCTCAATAATTATTTAAACAAAAACCTGACATAAAAAATACAGTTGTCCTATTCCAGTCTAATATTAGTAGTACAAATTAGTAGTACAAAGGTCAGGCTTTAACTTTAACTTTAACTAGCTGTCACTCCTGAAGGACATGTTCAGATTTCATGAAATTTAAAAGACTTATACCAGTATTGACTTTGAGGTAGCTTACCAAATGTAGCAGTTTTGTCAATATGGGGCATTATAATATTGCAAATAACTGTTTCTCAACGACTGCTCTTCTGATCAAGATGAAATTTTGCATACTGCTTCTGTAAGCAAGCTGAAGGATTCCTAAGGATGACTCAAACATTGGCTAATGTTTTTCAAGTAATTGGCTAATCATAGAACTGGCTTCAGTGAACTGCTATAACGTTGATTCTTGTAGAAATTACTTTAAATTTAAATATCCTACTACTTTTTATGTTGCTGATGAACTGTAACACACTAGTCGTAGGACCTTTCTCCAATCTTCACAAATTTGGTATCAAAATATTGATGAGACTGAAACATGTTGATATTTGTATGGTATATGGCCCCTACATACCTATCAATCCTTCCAAGGTGTACTGATTCATTCAAAACAGCTGAAAAAAAATTAAGACTTCTTTGAGTAATTCTTATGAAACTTGACATGAGTATTGATTTATGGACTTTGAGCTAGCATGGCAATTATAGGACATTTTTGCCAACAGCCCCTCTGACATATGAAAAGGTATTTAAAAAAAGAAAAATGAGTCAATCCCATTGTGTACCAATTGTGCATGAGAAATGCAGTTTATACAGTGCAATACTTTGTGACTATTTCATAAAAAAAGTTCAATACGTTTTGTAAATCTTTTTTTAGCCTGATTTTTGATACCTAAATTAGTTGGGCAAATGCACCTTTCAAACAAGTCAGTGACCTTTTGATCTAGAGATACCTTTTAAATGTAAAAAATGCAGATCTTCTTGTAAATAATGATCAAAAATATGTGTATTTAACTATCAATCCCCAAGAGCAGGATTTTTATTAATAGGCTAAAACTTAGCCATAGAGTGTTAGATTATCACCAAACTTCAATGGTGTATATGAACATACTGTGAATGCAAGTACATTTGGGGTGAACTGACCTTGTGGGGGAACTATATTTCTTAATCATGTCGAATCAGAAAAATAATGTTTATATAAAGCAATTCAGCAGAGAAAATTGAGAGATTGGTTTCAAAATACAACATTCCTGGAAACAAAATGTCAAAACCAACCACAAAGGCTGGTGAACTTAATATGGCATGTCATCAGCAACCAAGTTGTGCAGATGTGATAAAATGATTGGACCCTTTAATTGCCACCTGCAGCTATAATAAATGTAATTCTAATGTATGTCATGAATTCCCTAGATGAAGGAATTTAGACATTTCAATAGCAACACACCTCCCTTGATGGAATGACTGGGTACAGAAATTAGTTGACCAGAAAGGCCAGAAAAATAGCACAACCACAGCCTTCAAACCAGACAACAAAGCTGCTTAATGCTGACAGTTTTATTTTTTTTTCAAATACAAAATACAGACTCACTCTCAATAAATAACCATTTGATGAACTAATGCAGAATATAAATTAAGACACTGACACAAGCTTTACTGTAGTTACTAAGCATTTAGGTTTGGGTGTTCTTAGGACTTGGTGGGATGGTTACAAGCAAATATTGGCATATTAGATAAGCAGAAAAATACTATGGATGGGTTCAACACATGATGTGCGTACTCGTTTGACTTTGGATCTATTGGATCCCGCCAATAACTGTTGAAAAGAAAAATGACCACCTGATTGCTAAAACATATAATGGAAATAAATGTCTTATGCAATACGAGAATTATGGAAATCGGGTCAGCTTTGGAATAGAGAGGAGCGTTAGGCACATACTAATAATATTAATACATTTTCAGAGACACACAATATCCATCCTGCCAAGGACAGGCAGTGATCAGTGAACCAGGCAGCCAGTAAGAGAAATAAAATCACCAAGAAAGTCAGGCTTTTTGCTGTTTTTTTTCAAAAAAATGTCCTTGACAGAACACAAGATATGACTGAATGAGCAAAGTTACATTTATATAGAGCCTTTCAAAGAACATACAATGCTTTCCAATGAACACAAACAGCTTCTACATTCAGTCACATGCTGGATATTGTGTTAAATTGTTTGTCAGTGGCTTACTGCAGGGTGACTGTGTGTAAAATGGGGAAGAGTAACTCCACTCCAGCCTCCTCTATCTCACAGTCATGCAGAGTGAGCTGTGTGTGTGTGTGTGTGTGTGTGTGTATGTAGGTATGTATGTGTGAGCTCTCTGGATGACCATGGAGACGACTGCGCAGTCCTCAGTGCTCAGAGTCAGAGTGTGTGTCTGTGTGTTTGCTGTCAGGTCCAGAGCAGAGCTGCAGAAGAAGTCCAGTGTGCTGCAGAGCAGAGAGCAGATCTGCTGCTGCTGCCCCCTGCTGGAGGTCAGAGACACTGTAGCAGTGGAGCAGCCTCAGCAGCAGCCTGTCAACACTGAGAAAACAAAACACACACACACACACACACACACACACACACACACACACACACACACACACACACACACACACAAACACACACACAGTGGCAGGGCAGTTAATTTCAGATTAATATAAATATTTCACCCGAATTTACCAATTACCATGGACTGTAATATGTTGATTACCTGACACAGGAGTCTCAATAAAACCTAAACAATGCTGGCACAAAATGACATCTTGGAAACTTTCCAAAACACACATAAATGAATATATAAGTGTATGTAAATGTATATAAGTTTTTATAACACGCCCAGTTTCCTGCTTATTTTCAGCCACTTTTTGGTAACTGCATTTATATTATGTCAAATGAGATTTTAATGCTTTAATTTCTGTGTATTAAGAAATGGTACTTGATCAATTTATGTTATTTATCCTCATATGGAAAGATTTGCTTCCATATTTTCCATATTTCAAATTTTGTGGGAAAAAGATGTCTGGAGATTTTACAGTCTCTTATAGCCTGCAAGTTATAGGACAGTGCCAGACCCGTGAAACAGTGCCACTTCATCCAGTGTTTAGACGACGTTTGATGCTTAGACCTCATTAGTCATATGCTAATAGTAACTTTGATACAATCTTCAATACAGTGTTGAATCAATGTGCTTTGCAATAGTGAGCTTTGATGCCTCAGTATCTAACATCCCATCACTACACTGGAGTTCTACCATATGTATTCTTTCTCTGCCTGTTCGTTTTCCATATTGTTCTCCGTTCCCGTGTTCTTAATATCTGTGTTATCTTACTTTTACCTCTATGTTTTCTTCTTCCTGGTTAGCCTCACTTTGTTTTTTGTTTATCATGTATTCTGGTAACATGCTCTTGGATAATGTTTCTGCTCCTCCTAATAAACAAAGTTCGACAACACGCTTGTGTCTTGCCCTGCCTGTCTCAGCATTACAGCTAATCTAAAGGTCAAAGCATAAACTTCACTGGCAGATACACCTATATTTAAACATTACCACGTGTGTACACAGTTTTCTAATTACATTAACATATTAACAAATAAGCAGACATCTAGTTTCTGGACATCTGAATATTTTCAAAAATTTGATTCTTTAAAAGGTGGGTTTAAATGATACAGCACTACAAAAAGCATGCCAACCATAGGCAACAAGCAATCCTTGAATTAGAATAAATTAATATTTCTGTATGTGGGCAAAATAATAATATGATTCTTAGTCCACGTAATATTTAGGCTCCATGCATGTAAATATATCTTTTATTTAAAAATGAACACATTGTCTATTTTCACCATTAGTCGCTTTGAAACCATTTAAGCCCACTACACTCCATTTAAGATGACCTTAGAGTGTTTTAATGAGGAGTTCCTTCAAGTACAAACTTGCATCAGTTTTCACTGTACTGGCTGCAAGTAAGAAATTATGATATGCAAAATAAATGCTGTTTGATGGAATAAATGAATGACAAATATGAAGTTACGATGTGATCATAAAATGGCTTAGGCAAATGTGTCCATGTGTTCTTACAATCCTGGCAGGTCATGTGTGACTGGGGTTGGAGCTTTACTGAAACAGATGTTTTACATCTTGTTCTGGATTATAATCTGGCTAGTGGAATTGAGAGCCCTTTCCCCAATGGGAGAAAATGATTTTATTATTTTATGTGAGATCATCCTGAGCAGACCATTCACAAATCAGAACAGTTTCCTGTGGCTACAGTGAGGACCTCATCTGATACTGGAATATTCACCCACTGCTTTGATATGCTTATCTCACAGATTTCACAACAAAACCCCAGAATATCTACAATGTAGATGAGACAGGATTTGTCACTGTTCCATGACAAATCCTGTAAGATTATGTAGCAGACTACAGGTGGAATTGGGAGGGAACAGATAACCGTCCACATCACTGGGAATGTTGTTGGGCAGATTCATCATCTACAAAGGGAAACGGTTGTACGATTCTTGGTGTCAAGGAGGTCCAGACCGCAACCCCATTTTTGTGACAGAACATGGACGGTTGGACAAATATCTTCCTTAAACTATTCATTCAGATCTCAGACTGAACATTTCTCAGGGTTTTAATATTTGATGGTTAAACCTCGCATGTGACTCTGGGACTGGGGGACTAGGGGGCTTCTTAACATTTTTTCTACTCCTGAACCTCTTACTGAATAAATGTTGAGCTGTTAATCCTTTCAAAACTATACATTTTTAATATTTTGTCAATAAATCATGACATGATCTTACTTGGAACTTAAATGGACTTAAATGATGCAACTGTACCTATTAAGATGATGCCAGACTTTGCACCTATTTAAGAAAATATCTTTATTTACATTATAAAACAGACATGAACTAATAAGCACATTTTGAAATGAGAAGTTAGACATTCATATTATAAATCAATTAAATATCTATGAAAAATGCCTGGAAAATTATTTTGGCAGGCTTATTGCATGCAGTAAAGGAGTAAAGTTATGTTAATATGGAAAGGACATGAAATTCTATACCATACAGCTATTTTTGAAAGAAAGACTTAATTCCTTTAAATCCTTTCCATACAATCCTAATTCGAAATCTCTTCTTCTCACATGTTCTTGCTTCCGAGGCTCCATTCGCTTCTTTCGATGTCTGCTCTATGTCTTTTTGATGACGTTTCAGTTTCTTCTTCCCATGTGTCTTTTTCTCCTTGAACTGTTTCTCCTGTGCATTTGGTGCTGGCCTCACATCTGAGTGAGGCAGTAGTGGACGGCAAGGCCTGTAGGGTCTGGATGATGGGGCTTCTTGGAACCAGTGGGGCTCACCAGGTGCAAATCTGGTAGGCTGTCTGAGGGAGAGTGAGGGAAACCTGTTGTCTCGTGGTTTGGGAGACTCCAGGGGGAAACTGGGCCTTGGGCTTTCCAACTGTGAAAAAGCATTTAATTTAGCATCACTATTAAATACATGCATGTGCACACACTTTGATATACTATCAAAAATATAATGTAAGTGATATTGTAGTGCCATAGGCAATCCATTTGTTGATATGCCCTAATACATTTATGCTCACTATTTACCTGGACTTTAATTATAGTTCCTTATTTCAGTCTAAAACCATCTGCTGTGTATAGCAGAACATTGCTTCATTGGATGTGCACTGCAGTGTAACTAAGTGTTTCTCTTTTCCTACTTTCTCAAGCTGTGCTCTCAGCCTTCTCAGTTCAGCTTTGATCTCCACATTCTCCCTCTGCAGTTCTCGCACTGCTAGCTCGAGGTCTAGACCTCCAAGACACCGCCCCACACGTGCAGCCTTCCGTCGGTTGTCCTCCCATGTCTTTCTCCAACATTCACCCAGGGTCTCTTTGCTCAACTCCTCCTCCACCTTATGGATTCCCATTTGGAACATACAGAGACATATGACCCAGCAATGTGTATTCGGTATCTTCAGCCGACAAAGAGTATATATATATATATATATATATATATATATATATATATATATATATATATATATATATATATATATATATATATATATAGTTATTGTTCTTCTCTGCGTTCTTTCTTTCTTTTTCAATCTGAGATGTTGCAGAGCCTCATTCCAATCCCTAAAAGGCAATCTCTATCTAAAAAGGGCTCATATCAAAATTTAAAGTGGTGTGTTAGTTGTAACAGTCGCCAGCTGTGTTGATAACTCACTCTACGATGCGCTGACACGGTGGAATCTTCCAGCTGCTTACCGTCCTCCTACAAAACAGAAACCTGCTTAACACACTGATATCCAGCTCAACAGGAGGATGTCTTACAATGTAGGTCGGCTCTAAAGTGGGAGAATTGCTGCAACTAACTTCAAAAGGATGAACGCTGTTCTGCCAAAAATGCATCTCACTTTTGTAATCGTATCTTTTTTAAATGTTTCTACTACTGTTTGTCTTGTTTATTCTGACTAGCAGTTGCTATCACACCACGCGACTAGAATGTTATACGTATGACGCCGCATGGTTACAGAATTCAAAAGATTACAGCTCGGACGATATTGAACGCGCGTTAAAATACGCTCATGAATGAGTTTAACAGACACCTGTTCATTTCAACACAATGGGAGAAATTACTCTGCTCACAGAGCTTAGTAACGCGTTAGAGGAAAATTCGCTGCTGCACTTTAAAACACTGAGCGTTTTTCTTAAAACACATAAAAGGTGCAAGATCACACGTTGTCGTGTGAGCACCTCAGTCGTAAAAAGGGCTGAGTTGTCATGAATACGTTATGATCAGGAGTAGTCGGCCGTACTGCTGCGACATCCGGTCAAATCAACCGTCCTCTAAGAATCAGCGCAGTACTAGTTTTGGTAATAGCAGCATCTATGGACATAAACGGCGGGGAAACGGATGGTTTCTTTCTCGTCAACGTTATAGTCCATCACACTTGCTCCTATAGATCGGGATAAAATCTCCATACCAAAACCTCTGTGCATTGGCATGATGAAAATTTAGAGCACGCAAATCCTTCACTTCTGAAACAGCAGAAATTATGTAATTTTACACAGATTAAAAAACCCCTCAACGCTAAAGACTGCTGTTGACGGAGTTTTAATGTAAATATAGCAGGTTGGGGAAGTGTAACGATGAGCGGTAAGGAGGCGGACGCATTGTGTGGAAAAGAGTGAGATTTATTAGGGGCAAATCCAAAGTCCAGGGTCAAATTATTAACATGGAGAGTCCGAGAATTCACGATAAACTAAAGTAAAGAAAAGTGCACGAAGACAAACCAGGGATGCAGGCTATAACATTGGGGCGAGGATAAACATTCAGGCTTATATTCACATGCACGGAAGCCTCGATTAACAAACAGCAGCTGGACTTACAATAAATAGCAACAAGACTAAACTAAAACAGGGCTTAAAAACATGGTCACATGAGCATTAAACCAGACACAAGTGCAAATTATGAGGGGTGCAGAAAACGAAACGAAGGAATGGAACCACAACAAGGGAGTAAATCAAAATAAAGACACTAGACAGGGAAACCGTGGAGACATGAACGCTAGGAGGGTGGTCAGTGGTGACAGGAAGCTTGTTTCAGTCATGGATGTCTTTGGCAAAATGAATGCAACTAAAATGCTTTCCTCATGTGTCCTAATAACCAAATAATAACCAAGTTCTTCTTTATTTCTAAATAATATGCCTTTCGGAAATTGTATAACTGCTTGTGTTATATTACTTTCTTTTATTCAGAAACACAGGAGACTCAGGTGAAAAGTGTGATGGAAATTATACACTTATTATTATATCCTAAAACTTGTCTCACCTAATCGTAGTCATCAGTTTATTAGATAAATGCATACCTATTTTTCTGTTTGTGCTTCAGATGTTCCATCCCTTTTCTTTTCTTTGAAAGAAAAATTCCTTAACTTAATCAAAGACTAGGATTAAAAAAATAAAATAAAATAAAATCATAGACAGGTCAGCTGAGCCCACTCCCTTGTCGTAATGTCCCCATATTGACAGTTAAATACCACATATTAAATACAATAGAGACTGGAGTGTCTTGTTTTTCTCTGAACATTCCACAGTGCATCTAGAATTTTAATAGTTGTTTATTTCTGCTCAGTTTTTCTGCTCTTATTTGAATTTGTTTTTGTCTTAAGGAGAAAAAAAAGGCGACAAACGAGACCTGTGACCCCAGGGGGAAATCGTGGATCAGATGCCTCACACCAAGTCACTGTGTAAACAACACCAGGTTCATGTTTTAGTGTGAGGAATGAGTGCAGGAGTGTTTTGAAAGAGCAAATACAAACACTAACAAGAAGAGAACAAAGAAAACAGGAAGGAGAAGCTCCTATCCTTTTTGAGTTACTTACTGAGTTCATTCTCATAGCAAGTTCATTACACCTTGTGTACTTGTTGTAGTGCAGTTAGCTGTTTCTATATTGGCTGAGAGAAGGAGCAGACCTGTTCAAGTCACAGAACCATTTACATGTAAACAACAGAATCTGGTCAGTGGAGGATGTACTTTCTCAAACCTTTTTAACTGGTATCTCACCTCTGTGTCTCTCTGTGTTCGCAGGACAGGGACCACTCCACACCTCGCACCAGGACACCTTTCCAGTGATGACTCCCCTCGTCTGGAATTAGTTCACAGCTGTTTAGTCTTATACTTATCCACAACTAGGATTAGTCCATTTACTATTTCTTAGAAGTGGGGATCAAGAACATTGGAAGACGTGAGTTGTTTTTTGGAGCAATAAAGATCAATACATAAAAACAGGCAAATGACCTGGTTATACCCAAATACATCAATAAACACATCAAACAAGGTAATGCTTAGGTATGAATTTTCTTGACTTCGTGACTTATTATGAAGCTTAACTTGTTATGAACTGACACATGTGATAATGTTCACACATTTAGCTGCAATTCTTTGTTTAACTTCAGAGGGTTAAATGGAGCTCACTCAGATGATGGTGTTGACTGCTTCAAGGATTTTCACTAGAAGTTATATAACTGCAAGTTATATTACCGATGTCTAAGTGTATGCAGCGCAGAATTCTTTATTCGTAATGTAATACATGTCCTATTTAATTCTACAAGATAAACAGGTTGGAAAATATTTGTGTAAAATAGATTATGATTATTTTTGGAACATAAAGCCATGCAAACATTGTAAGTGGACATCAAGGAAAAATATAAAATAAAAGAATAGTATAGCATACAGTTACAGGGTATTCCTGTTTTCATTGATTACTAGGGAAGCTCTTTGTCTCCCTCTTGTGGCCATTGTTGTCTGAGCCAACAACCATATCAACATAAGTGACATGAAGTTACAGAAATTAATTAAAACTAAAACGTATTTTTATAAACACGATTTGACAGTGTGTTTTACATATTCTGGTTGAATATGATATTTATGTGTACAAGATTATAAAAAACATAACCATACATTTACCTGATACTTATATCCAAAGTGACTTACGAGTGAGTATAACTTGAGCAATTGAGGGTTAAGGGCCTTGCTCAGAGAACCAACTGTGGCAACTTGGCAGCAGTAGGGCTGGAACCAGTAAGCTTCTGACTACAAGTCAAGTATTTTAACCAATGGGCTACCACTGATCACTGCTGCTGCTGCTGACCATAAATGTTAGAATTTACAATGTTGGATACTAAACTATTTAAAAAACATTTTGAAACATTTATTTATTTCATTTCCCCTAACCTTTGACAGCACGGCTAGTCCAGACCTCTGTATATGCATCTTCTTACCCCTTCTCTCTGCACAAAGAAAATAAAAGACATTAAGAAGAGACTAATTGCCCAAAGGATAAAAAAATTAAATGACATATATAATGATAAAAGGAAAAAGTAAATAGATAACAGTAGATGTGTTAATATAAAATCAAAAGTCATCTAAACAGAACTCAATGCAATAAGTGTGTTTTGAGATGTTTTTGTTTTGTTGTTTGTTTGGGTTTTTTTTCCTTTCAAGTGCTAATGCCATCATGGGTTGCTAGACCTTGAAGACATTTAAAGAATAATAAAATAATCTTCAAATGTTTTTATAGTTATGAAGTTATAAAGCCTATAAAGGCGTTTGACCCTGATTTTGCTGTAAAAAACAGATGTCGTGTTCACACTGCACAACTGCACTGCTTTATGTGATCTCCTGCTCACATCTGGCAGACACGCTTATCTATAGCAACTTACAGTTTCAACTATATTACAGAGCTAGGTCCATATAGCGGTAGGAGTTTGATTCAGTTCAGTTCAGCTCACTCAGGCTTTCATTTCTATTGTCTTGTCTTCAAGTTTTGTTTCATTGTCCCTAATAAGTCCAAATTGTGCTTGTCTACTCATGTCTCACTGTCCTCCTTTGCTTGATGTCACAACTTCATTGATACCTAAAGTGAATGTTGGAAATATCACATGTTCTTTGAGTAGGAATCAAACATCATTGCTCTAATACACTGGACTGATAGTGGACTCTGCCGAGGTACACCTACCCCTGATGTTGTGATGTTACTGAGCCTCATCCTGTCTCAGATGCCTTGGCTACTCCCATCATCCCCTGATGTCCCCTGTTGTAGCCCACACCACCTCCACTCCAACCAGCTACTCTCTGTTGCCCTTAATGGACGTTCTCTTGCGACTTGGGTCTCGGACACATGCACACTATCGGGACAAGACTAGAACCTCCAGAAAGTTGGTCTAAACATTAAATGCTTATTTCATTTTTTAATTTATGTCTCTCTTTAAACAGCCAGAGGAGGATGGGGCCCCCTTTGAGTCTTGGTACCTCTCAAGGTTTCTTCCTCATGCTCTAGGGAGCTTTTCCTTGCCACTGTCACCCTTGGCTTGCTTACTGGGGGCTTGGACTTGGACATTTGAAAGCTGCTTTGTAACAACACCTGTTGTAAATAAAATAAAATAAAATAAAATTTTAAAAAGCACTTTATAAATAAATTTTGAGTATTTGATTTTTATATGTAATCTTAACATTTATAAGATAACTAAAATTTGTTTTTTAATCATTACATTTTTTCACTTAAAACAAAAATAGAATTTGGAGAGTCCCAATAATCTAGAAAAATCAAATCTCATCATTACAGTGCCAACAACACATCAACATCACCAGACTTAAAAGCACTTGTCTAAGAGGAAGATTTGTATGCCTGTAATTCTGTTGTTGAAGAGCCTATAAAATCAAAATAGGCTTTTAAATTTGAAATTTTAAACTCAAATAAATACAGCCTTATTTTACATGCCTAAACACACACACACACACACACACACACACACACACACACACACACACACACACACACAGTTACCTCACAGTGTGAATATTGTTGTTGGTGGAGAAAGTATCATAGATCCTCTTTGCTGACACATCAGTGATGTCATTGTGACTGAGGTTGAAATTAGATGGATTATAATTACCACATTGTTCAGGATTCCCAAACACACCTCCCTCTACTAAATCACCGTGTAGTAGTACAAACACCTGTAGATTTATATATCAATGAATTAAATTAATGAACGAATGAATGAATAAACGAATGACTGAATTAGCAAATTAATGAATAAGCAAAGCAATAAATAGTATATTTGTGTCAGTGGACCTGAGTCATTAATGGCCAGATAATTATGCATTTTGACATTTTAAACAAATTATCATTTCTTTCAGTTCTTGTACACATGACTTGTTATCTATCAGGCATGAAACTGTAAATCATAAAGAGTCTGTTATGCCTTACTTCTCTTTTTAATGAGAACATGTGTTTCTACAAGCAGTCTGGATATTCTGTAGACCACAGAGGTCCATCCTGTCAAGTACAGGAAGTGATCAGTGAACCAGGCAGCCAATGAGAGAGGTCGTCATTTCCAAATAAAATCACCAAGAAAATCAAGCTTTTTGCTGTTTGCTTTTGAAAAAAAAATAAGTCATTGAAGGAACACAGGATATGACTGAATGAGCAAAGTTACATTTATATAGAGCCTTTCAAGGAACATACAATGCTTTACAATGAACACACACAGCTTCTATGTTCAGTCACATGCCGGATTTTGTGTTAAATTGTGAGAAAAAGAGTAAAATGTGTTATATCTATGTTAGTGTTCACTGTGGACTCAACAATCAAGACTCTCTACACATCCCTCCTCCCGCTTGTCCACTCACTCCAGGATGTGGGCTTTGTGCTGGTGTGGGAACAGCAGCTGCAGGCAGTGGTCAGTGAGCTGACAGTGGTTAAGGTCCAGTTCTGACAGCCCTTCAGAATGTTCCAGAAACAGCGCCGGTGACGTTACGGCAAAGTAGACGAGCTTCGACCAGCTCATGGGAGCACTACACATCCCCAACATTAAGCAGCAAAACCCCAGAGACCTTCTGCCTGTACTGGCCAGACCTGATACAAGGATAGGAATTTCAATTTATTCATACTGGATATAAGAATCATTAATGGCTGCTGAGCGAAGCACTTTCATTGAAAATTCATCCACCAATTTAAATTCTTTTTTTTTTTTTTGTTTTTTTTGTAACCAGAAACAGGGCACATCAGCCAGGAATACATTCCAGGTCTGTTTTAGAACACTGGCTGTGATTCATTACATTTTGGCAGTTGTGAAAAGAAACTGGATGATACTTCTAAAAGTAATTGTGTTTGCATTTTATTTGCACAGTTACATGAACAACTCTGGTAGCATAGTCAACAGGCTTGATGGTTTTCCAGTGCACGACACTGTGATACCAGGGCTGGCCAAAGCCTGTGTGGGGCCCCATGTAGAAATCTGAGCTGCCCCTTCATAACATAGGTAAAAAACAAATAGAAATAAATACATGGCCTTAGCACGCACTCATTTTGCTTATATGGAGGGACAATTGTTCTGCTGTTATCCTATCTATTGAGCAGTCCTACCTAGATTTAATGCACTTATGTAAATTACCCTTAGTCCAGGTTTCTGGTGTTTATTTTAGATGGATTTTTGGTTGTATATATTATAGTTAGGCTACTGTGGACAATTGTATACCGTATAGCTACAGCACCTGTACTTCACACACATGTAGTAATCGGATCTAGAAAGTTGCCAACCCTATTAAAATATTAGGTTTATAGTATAATATTTGAATTAAACAGACAAAGCATTAATCACAATCATTTGCATGGTGATTAAATCTTGAACCAAAAATGTATCAGAGAGCTGTAGTGTTTTTTACAGACACACACCCAATAAAACTTTGCTTGACCATTTCTTGCCCTCTATATCATTCTCTGCAGTTTACTGAGAAAGACCTGACACTGGGTAATGCCATTGTCTATTCGAAGGCCAAAACAACAACAATCTTGGTTATCAAAGACTCACTCCACCCTGACCACAGCCTCTTCTTTTAGAAGCCATGAGAAAACCACCATCGCAGCTTGAGAGCACAAATCTAGCCTCTTAAGAGGTGTTATGTTCCACAGGCAGATCGATATCTCAATGCGGTCCACATGAAAGCAATTTTCTTTCCATGAGTGCAAATTGCACTTTTAATGCCTGATATTTCAGCCACTCATTTCTCTCACTACATGACAAAACTCTCGAAACTTTTCTCCAAAAGCACTGAATGTTATTCTAACCATTTATGGCCTTTCTCCATTCATGTACACAAAGTCCAGTATGATTCCAAATGTCATCAAAAGATATATCTGTTTGTAGCTGAACAACTTATACAATGCGATCTTTCTTCTTTGTGTCAAATGAACTTAACAATTGAAACATCCAAAACTGGCTGTGTTTCTTGCCAACATACTGGTGTTTGGACATGTGGGATTACTTGCATGTCGCTTTCAATAACTCAGTTGGTAGAGTAGAAGTTAAAACTGTCATCCTTAGGCTGTCGGCTCAACTCCAACTCACACAAACTTTATGTTTTAATGCAGAATCTGTCATTTTATATGAGCATAAAAAGAGGTTTTTCCCTGACCGGGAATCGAAGCCTGGCTGCGGCGGTGAAAGCACCGAATCCTAACCACTAGACAACCAGGGACAAAGCTACTGAGTTTACATGACAAGACCATTTTCTGCACTCCTACTATTCTGACAATGTTTGGATGCATACTGGACTTGGTATGCATGAGTGGAAAAAGGCCATAAAGCGAGTAATTTATCTTTCTCTTTGTTCTACAAAAAAATGAAGTTTGCAAGAGTCAGGGCTCTTTTTTACCATCTGGGAAAAGAGGGAACGCTGGTGTCACTAACACATGGAAAGAGCTGTTATAGTATTCCCTATTTGTCTCCTTAATGTTTCTGACATTTTAGCCACTCATTTCTCTCTCTACATGAAAACACTCTAGAAAATGTTCTCCAAAAAATACGGAATGTTATTCTAAGTACTCAGAAAATAGTCTTTTCCTCCCCCTTCTGACGCGTGAACTTATAGACGCCCTTGATTGCACGGTGTCTCTGTAATTGACAGGGGAGAGAGCGTATGCCACTCCCTCTCTCCCTAAGAGTACAGCCAATTATGCTCTTCTAGACTCTCAGCCACAAATGGCTGTGACACCATCAGTTTCAAAGTTAAACACAACTCCTATAGTACTAATAAAAGCTTCACACTCACCTCAGCTGGGACATGGCAGACACTGAAGGAAACTCCTCACTTCACTCTCTTCATCTGACCAGTCATTAAGCTCCACTGGTTTCTTCACTGTTTGGAGTTTCAGCACTTCTAGCACTTGTAATATTAGAATAGAATCCCTTTATTTACTAAAGGTACACAGAAATGTACACCAGTACACAGAAACTTACTGTATGTAAGAGTGCAATAGTTCAAAGCTGTATTAGTGCAGATAAATACAACTACAGTGCCATTGCAGCTTTTAATGCTGTTTCAGTATCAGGGTCTTCAGGAAGGCTCCACCTGGCAACCCTGAAGTGCCTTGCTATGCTTAAAACTACACATACACACACACACACACACACACACACACACACACACACACACACACACACACAAACACAAACACTTAACAAGGTGAGTTCTGCTTATTTGTTATTGGAGATTTGTTAAGAAGGCTCATCGCCATTTAAAATTAGATTTCACAAACTGTAATTGTTACACTGGTGAGTTTGAGGTAGAGATGCACTTTCATTAATACTGCTTACACTGTGTTTCTTTACAACACGCATGGACGTGTTGAAGCATCTCATATGCATGGAACACTAATACTCAGAGCATTGGAAGGTTGAAAACAGAAGCTATCTGGCTCACACAATGTTTTAAATGTGCCAAGGGAAATTCCAAGTGTGGCCATCCTTGAGTGGAGTGGAAGATAAATATGTTTTTTTTTGTATTTCAAAGCGGCTGTAAGAGTATAACAGGCAGTTTAGAACATGTCAGTCCCTCCATGTAATTTGAGAGAAAATATCCTATGAAGATTGGACCAAGATTCCTGCAGAGTATTTTCAGCACATAGTGGAAACTATGCCAGAAAGAATTGCTGCAGTTCTGGAGGCCAAAGAAGGTCCAACATGCTATTAAATGGGTGTACTTAAGCCCACTTTGTCCTATAATAGGATGTTGCTGGAATGTATGTGGATGTTGTTGGAATGGCCGCAGAGTTGCGGCAGCAGTACAGGTAGTCTGTGATCCTTTCCCCCATCCGAGTGAGTTTGCCCTTTTACACGGGGTCGAGTTATGATGTGAATGTTTAATTACACAGGATGCATTGTGGGCGACAGAACCGAACAGCCTTCAGGATTCAAGTAGAGAAAGGTGAAACTTCTCCAGCCTTTGAGTTAATCACAGGACTATTGCATAGCAATTAGAGATAACAGAACAGCTTTCGGGGGGGTTTGGGTGGGTTGCCTTATCCGCCCCTTTAACAGAGTAGTCACAATTCAAATTTCCCTTCTTCCATTGTTTACAAGGCATTATACATGTGGTTTATTTATAGTGCACGGAGTAATATGCAGCAAGTCTGGTCTGTCTGCTTTGGAAGAGAAACATTTGGCCAAAAGAGCAAGACACAGCCAGGAGGATGATTGGTAAGAGCACATCATAATAGGCACCTTAAAGCTGTGCTCTACACCTAGGTCCTGTTCCATGACTGCATATATAAATTTACTACTGACATTGCCATTTATATCTGGCCATTTAAAGTGCACTCTTGCTCAATGCAGCACTTGAAGCTGATTTTCCATTGTGTAGTTATTATGTTCAAGAGATGTTTGACCCGGTCAGGGTGACACACTTTAGTGAGGGCAGCAGTATCCTAGAGGACACTACAGACAGTGACGGAGACATCTCAGAGCACGAGGTGAGAGGTTGAGTTTTTTGTTACTCTCTCTACGACATACTTTTCATGCCAGCTACTATTGTCCAGTTCAGCCAAATTTAATTTACTGCCTTGTATTATCATATATAAATTGCTGAACATCTTATCACTCAGTTTCAAACATCCCCTCAGCTGTTTTAAGCCATTTCGGTTATTCAGAAGTACTACTAAATGGATGTGGTGGGAAAATGAGAGCACATCAAACACAGACAGCTTTATGCATTGAGTAGTAAAGAGTAAAATTTTATTGAGTTCTGTCCCCTATATAACAGAGTAAAAGGACTGACGCGCAGTACGGTCCCCCTCCCCTTATACAGAGAACAGAAGAAAGAGAAAAAAAAGAAAAACGACTCCTACAGAGTATCGGCTAATTCATGTTTTGGTTAGCCTGAGCGCTGAAGGCTTCTTCTATCTCTATGGTTAGAACGGTATGTGAGCAGCTGGTGTACCTGACTCAAATGCTTATCTGCAGACTGTTATGCTGTGACTATAGAAACATAAAGCAAAGTAAAATAAAGCAAAGTAAATTTCCACAAAATGAAGTAAGGTAAAGTAAGGTAAATTCCCACAACATTTCCCCCCTTTATTCTATATCACACATTATCACACATTTATTCAGCAAATAGCACTACGATGTCTTCATGTGGATCACCAGCACCGCCCATCTTGGGGAGCAGAATGTCTTCACTGAGCTGCGGTTGGTCATTGGCATGGCCGCTGAGCGCTGGCATGGTGAACACACTAGAAAGACGTCTGACACGCAATGACAAAAAAGGAGTTAAACACAGAAGAAGAAGAAAAAGAAGAAGAATGAGTAGCAGAATGGGCAACGCTACAGCCGCTACTGGAACTGTAGGCTGCGGAGTGAAGGCAGATCACATAAGATTCATATAATCAGTAATATTAGCGCTGAGATCTGGAATGTAAAAACAGCAGGAAGTGTTAATCATTTTGCACACTCCTCCTTCCTTCATGGTTAGGAGATCTAATACCATTCTATGTTGAAGCACTGCTGCCCTTATCACTTGTTGTTCTATCTTTAAGGCACCTATTGCTGCTAAGGTGTCATTAACTACTTGCAGTAACTGATAAGCTAAGCCATGGATCTTTTGCAGGGCTGCTACTGTGCCACCGCCCAGGAAAAGGGACCAACCAATGGTTTCACCCGGAGTGGTCCATGGGTCCCTCAGAATTCTACCACAATAGTCTGTGCTGGTTATGTCTCTCCTCACCCTGTGCTGCTTGGCATGGGGAAGTGTATACACCTGCGTCCTTGGGCGCACTACAGCTGGATAACAACAACCAGTCCAGTTCTGTGGCAATTCACCATAGGCCACCGAACCACCGACACACATTACATTCCAATACCCCTGCAGGGTTGTCATGGAGCAATTCCACAGGGAACTGCTATTGGAGTCACTGCAAGTGCCATTGCTGTGCACCTGCACATAATCGATGCAGCTGGACCAGACTTCCGGCACCTGCTGCTTCATCTGCTATACAAATATCTCACCCTTACTAGCTGCCACATGCAGCATCATTTCCGGTGGTGCGGGGTTAGTGGGACTGGGACAGTTTGAGGTCTGGTTAATAACCTGGCACATAGAGATTGTCATATTCACTTCTCCTACGTCTGTGTTTTTCAGAGGGATTACAGTCCTTGGAACACTGGTGTGCTGGCACACCAGGTACTCTTGCTCGATATGTTGGGCATGCACAATGGCTGTGTCCGTAATGTGGCCTGCAGGGTAGCAGCGGTTTCCTGTATTGCTTGCACAGCGGTTTTAGTTGCAGCTGCCTTTGCTACTCTATCTGCAAAAGTATTCCCCTTGCTGATTTGGTCTTCTGTAGTCCTGTGAGCTGCACACTTAACAACTGCAATTGTCTTTGGCAGCGAAATGGCTTCTAGCAAGATGGTGATGTCTAATATATTTACCCGAGCTTGTCAGGAATTGCCTATGTTTCCATATGGCTCCAAAATCATTAACAGTTTTGTCTGCAGCTAGTTTGCATGCTTCCGTCAGTGCTACTAGTTCAGCAGCCTGCGCTGAATAGGAGGATGGTAATACTTCTGTTTTAAGTATTTCATGATCTGTTACTATGGCGTATGCTTCCCTATTGACCCCTGTGTCGTCCCTGCATGCTGACCCATCCACATAGAGACATAGGTCTGGGTTACTTATGGCTTCTTCAAAGAGATCAACCCGCGGTATATATACTTCAGCTAAGGCTGCTGTGCAGTCTTGTGGATCTCCATCCTCCTCCGTAGGAAGGAGTGTAGCTGGGTTCAGTGTTATACACCTTTTGACAGTTATATTAGGCATATCTAAGAGGGTGGTGTGGTATCTCAGCTACCACTGGGCTGATAAGTGTGACACTCTTTGGTCCTGCAGTATTCGGTGTAATGCGTGTGGGACTAAAACAGTAAGAGGGGAGTATGCCACTATGGTTTAGGTAGCGAAATTATGGCTTGTGGTCGGTTTTGAGACAGCTTGTGTGTATTTCCCCCTTTAATGATATGCCCCAAGAACGTCACTTCCTCCTTACAATTCTGTAATTTTGCTCTACTAGGTCAGTTACATGTATGTTACATCTGAAATATTTCCATGAGCTTTTATGCAACATACTAAACAAAGGTTAGGAACAGGCTAAGTCAAATCAGGCTAACTCTCAGCAGGTCAAAAGTACTTCAGACTGCAAACTATGATCTAGTATTTTATCAAATTTTATCATAATTGTAACGCAGGGAGGCTTGGCAGGATACAAAAGAGGAGCAAAGATGCATACAACGATGTTTATTTAGAGACATGGAAGACAACGTAGCACTAAGGCTATCGTGGGATCAAACACTGACAACGTTAACGTTGACACAAAGGACTTATATACGCAAACAATAACAACACAATGAAGGGCAGCCGTGAAACACAAGGGAGCATGGCCACACGGATGAACACACACACACACACACACACACACACAAGCAAACACACACGGGGAGACGTTTGGGGGGGGGGGGCGTACCGTGACAAGAATATGTTCACACATGCTCGCTCGCTCCCTCTCTCTCTCTCTCTCCCCATCCTTTCAGCCTTTGGGTTTCAATAATACCCCCAGGGCAGACAGAGCCACTATTCAAGCAATGTAATATTCTGTAATATTCTACTCTGGCTCCTCCTACCTTTGCAATGACATCCTCAGCTTTTATTTCAGTGGGTGGCGTGTGATGTCATAATGCAGCCGCATCAATTAAGCGATTATGATGTAGTCAAAGAACAGATTTTTCAAATGAACAATTTCTGTGACCCATTTTTAGACTACAGATCACAGATAACGGGTACACTAAATTTATTATGGGTCAGTGCGGTAGTTACAATTGCAATCCAAGACGCAAGGAACATGTTCCTTCTGAGAAATATGAAAAGGAAAAGCACAGGATATTTGGTAAATATGGGAAAAAGAAAAACGGAAAAAACACGAGCCCAGATCCCTGCCAGAATAGAGGATGACTTCTTGGATGAACTGTGTGTGTGTGTGTGTTTGTCTGAGAGAGAGAGATCTACGTCGAAGTGTTCTAAGTATCTATACAACGCTAATAAGACATTTTCTGTTACTTTTTAAACAGATACTAGAACAAAGCGTTTAATGAAGAAGGACTTCACTACTCAGAGAACTCAATCAGCCATAGTAAGTAAAGTAGAACCAAAACGAATGATTTAAAGCCATACTGTGGCAATGGACAAAAGCCACAAAAAATGGAAAAACAGCTATGGTGAACAGTGATGCTAATTGAATGCTTGTACTTAAGTACACTGAAATGTCTCTGAATATAAATTACAAATGCATTTCAACAAATGTTCGAGAAATTAATTAAAAACACTAATGTAAATGTATTTAGAATATATTTAGGACACATACATTTAGCATATGCAATCTTTGTCAGTTACAGGAAAAAAAAATACTGTTGGTGGGTTTTTTGTTTGTTTGTTTTACATTCTCCTTACTATAGAATTAACAGTCGACTGTTCGGTGACTTTGCATGCTGAATTGTAACACTGATTATTAATATAATTGTGGCGAGAATCAAAATCAACACTAGCTAAAATGACTGAATGCATTGGAATTTATTATTCCAATAGCACAATTTGAATGGGTCTACGGTACCTTAGTGTGTCAGGTCCTGTTATTTCTGTTGAACATTTGATGTTTGGGGGCACATTTTTACATCATTAGGCCTGCAGGCTATGTGATTACGGCTATGCGATAAAAATTGTATTTGTTTCCTTTCCAGTCCAATTCAAATTATAAATTACAAATGTATCAAAATGTAATTAAAGTCATATTTCAATTAAATGTATTTAAATACTGTTCAACAATATTTCTACTCATATCTACAGGTGGAACCTAAAGATATGAATATCAATGAGAGGGATAAGTGTATTGAGGACCTGGAAGCCGTGTTTGCTAAAGTGAGAAAGTCTGCAGTGGAGCAGAGCAATCCTAACGCTTGTTTTCCATAAATTCTCACAATGCTATGAACTATGCATTTCAAGTAGATGTAATTAAATATTGCTTAACACTGTTTCTCTTCATAGTTGGAGGTGAAACTGAATTCTTTTATAAAGATGGAGTATGGTTCCTGTGAATATGATATGGGCCAACTGATTGAGGAGATGGAATCCACAGTTGCTAGAGTAAGAAAGTCTGCAATGGAGCAGAGCAATCCTAACACTTGTTTTCCATAAATACTAACAATGAAATTAAATATGCATTTCAAGTAGATGTAATTAAATATTGCTCAACACGGTATTTGTGTCTGCAGGCGGCCAAACTGTTAGGATTCGACGCCATACTTCGTAGGGAGGATATGGCTGCATAACCTTTGACAACAGCAATAAACAGCATTAAAAATACTCTGACATTTTTCAATCTAATCCCTGCCTATGTTGTCTGCAACACAGTCAGTTAAACCATGGATAGTAATTATATCTTATTTTTTTGTCTCACAAACGTTCTGAATGTAACATTTCCTACAGCTTTAAAGATACAATCACCATACTTGGCACCCACACTATTTTTTTCCTTGATGTCCACTTACATCTATGTGGCTTAACAATCACAATTCATTTTTACACAACCAATTTCCAACCTCTATATATATCGCTTTGAATTCAACAGACACCTGCCTCAAGTATTTTTATTTTAATTTCCTCCATGTTGTTTATAATAGGCCTACAGTAAGAAATCCTTTTAAAGGTGATCGCCATTTCTACCACTGTATACTGTTGAAGCATACAAGTTTTTATTCAGTGACAGATATGTCATTTTTGGGGATTAGGTACAGCGCATTTTGTTCAGGACATTCACGACGATATATGTTCTAAATGGGATTATAAAATAACTAGCTAGCTAGCCATGCATTTAGACAGAACCTGAATTGTTTTAAATGGGGATTTTTATCCCATGTTTTTTAGGCTGCGTTATGTACCACCTAGTATAAATAAATACGCAAGAATGCAGAGCACGAATAGTCCATAGTTTATTTTCCCTTCTATATAAGCCCGCAGGTTCATAGGTGACTAGCTTTTATAATGTCATGTGTAATTTGAGCATAATGGTGGAAACTTCAAAGAACAATATGGAAAAAAAAGGAGGGTTGTTTACATAATTGCCCTTGAAAAAGTTTATAAGAATTAAACTCTTGTGTACCCCTCAGGCATTCTCCAGAGGGTCCCTCAAAAGCATGTTTATATTTAAGTTGCAATAAAGGACAGGACCAGCTATTCTCTTCAACTAATTCTGATATCAAGTGGAAACAAGTTGTCAGGTTCTGGTCCGCACCCAACCAGGAACGCACACACAGACACGTACACACATATCTGCACAAATCACCTACCACGACCACTGCTCAGTTCACAATCACACACTTATCAACCATCACGATGACCTGCTACTAATTAACTCTCTCCCTATTTAAACCCCTCACGTACCATCCTCCAGTGTTTCCCATTTAGCATACTGTGGACTAAAGCTGAGCCTGTCTTCATGAGCTTCCCCACATCTGTGTTTTTAAAACTTTTTGGCAGTGCTTTGTGTGACTAATATCCTGCCTTTTTATCCCTCACTCATGTCTTGCTCAGGTGTCAATATGTCACACAACTAAATTAGTGTTCTATTATTTTCTTAGTTTATACAAGAAGTACAAATATGTAGCTACCTAATGTTTATAATGTGTATTGTTTCTTAACATTAAAATGTAAAACCAAGTGAAAACATTTAAATGTAAAAACAGGTTTGACACTGCTTTGGATCTAGTGAAAATACTAGAAGCTGTCAACACCATGACCTGAGCAGACTGCATTTAACACAGAGAGAGCCAGAGACGATGTACGACAACAACCAAAGGTATTCGGATCTTAAGGGAATCCTTTTACTTAGTCTTCAATTATGCACTCCATAGATGTCATGAGGGACAGCCTCACAAGAAAGCAGGCCTGGTGCATGGCATGCAGTGGTGCCTATCATGCGAACACAGAGAGAGACAGAGACAAGGTAGCAGACAACAACCAAAGGTGTTCAACTGCTGTCAGGTCTTTCTCAGTAAACTTCAGAGAATGAAGTACAGGGCAAGCACTTGAACATGCACATGTTCTTGCCTGGATACAGACACTTTGCCTCAAAGACAGTTGCCTCACAGGTTTGTTCCAAAATGACTTACCTTGTCCCTTATTCCCTTATGCAACAGGAATCGAAAAGAAAGGTGTGAGCAAGTACACCCTCCACTGACAAGCTCCTGTTTTTTAAGTGTAAATGGATTCTGTGACTTGAACAAGTCTGCTCCTTCTCTCATCCAATATAGAAATTGCTCACCGAACTACAATAAGTGAACAAGGTGTAATGAACTTGCTGTGAGAATGATCTCAGTAATTAACTCAAAAATGATAGGCTCAGAAGTGTTGATTTTTTTTAAAGTAGGAAGGATTTTGATATTTCAAGCTTGCCAGCAGAACTAGCTAGCCTAACCTGGGATGACAGCCAATGCACAGCATCACAGCTGGGCGAAACGGATGTGAAATGTCAGTTTAATCGGCAAGGCTCAAGGCAACAGGGTCCTGTCCCTTGACTGAGCTTGATCTAGAGGTATTTCAAGAAACTTCTCAAGCACACTTTAGTGGCAAAGAACAATATTTTCACTTGAATAGGGACCTCAGATTAAAAGTCTGATGCTCTACTGACTGAGCTATTCAGGATAGAAGCAATATCAGAAACATTACAAGTGCAATGTACATGTATGCAAAGAAAATTGAGTTCATGTGTATCGCATTAAGATGTCAATCTGCCTATGGAACATAACACCTCTTACAAGGCTCGATTTTTGCTCTCAAGCTGGGATGGTTTTGTCATGTTGTCTAAGAGAAGAGGCTTTGGTCGGTGGAGTGAGTCTTTGATAACTAAGATTGTAACTAAGATTGAAACTGCTCACCGCACTACATCGAGTACACAAGGTGTAATGAACTCGCTATGAGAATGATCTCAATAAGTAACTCAAAAAGGATAGGCTTATCATGATGCATTAGCTGACAGTCGGCACTCATACACAAGTGTGAATGTTCAACATTCATTCAAGCATCTCGAGGTCACAGTCTGTAGTGTGTACAAAAGGAATCTAAAGGAAAGGTTTGAGCAAGTGCATCCTCCACTGATAAGAGAGTCCATTTGTTTAAAATGTTCTTTGATGTGAAGGTCATATTATTTTGCCCCCACTTACACAGAACTTGATTGTTGGAAGAATACAACAGGGGAACTTTCAGTTGTACTTCACATGACTGACACTGTGTAGACTTTAACTAATGTACAGTTGTGTAGCTTTAGAGTTGTGTACAATTGGAGCAAGTGACCTAAGCAACATGTATTGCATACACAGTTTGCCTTAACAAACCTATCACTTCATCATGGTCAGAATATTTGTTATAGATACATGTAATGCTTCAGCATTGCTACTAGTTCTAATACACTCAAACTAGTGCACCAGAGTGGGTGATGGTAATGGTACTGTTAGAAGCAAACCTATATGACTGGGGTTGGGCTTCCACACACTGTCCCTTTCTCCCAATTCACAGAGCGGAAACGACTCGTTTTCAGCCTGTTTTTTTTTTTTTTTACACAACCAATTTCCAACCTCTATAGATATCGCTTGGAATTCAACAGGCACCTGTTGCTACTGCACCTTTAAGACGGATGTAAGATAAATGAGCTCCTTTATGATTGGTGGCCCTGTATTGTGCTTCATTCAAAAGGTACTCAGAGCTGAAATGCCTGAGAAAGGCAATTTAAGTGGGTGTGCTAAACCTCTATAGGCTGAATAGGCAGAGATAGGTCAATAAAGTGTTCTTGTGACATTAGAAATACAAATTTCAAAAGGGGCATTTTTGGCAGCTTAACTGACATAGTTAAGAATTTTAACATTTAAAATATATATATTAAAAGGAGAATGTTACTTATTTCACTCTGACTGTAAAACAGTGCATATTTTGTTAAATGGGATTTCCATCCCATGTTTTTAAGGCTGCCTTATGTATAAATAAATATGCAAGAATGCAGAGCATGAATAGGTCAGTCTTCCATTCTGTATCACATACCTACCCTTGATAACACCGTGGTAACTGGAAAAAAAACAACCCTTTTTACTCAGTTGTCACTACTTCCAATAGACTTCACGCTAATCTCATAGAAGTCCGCCCCTTTCCGTGTCCTCCGGAAACTGCACTTCCGTTGTGTTGTGACAGGATTTGTTCCTGAAGTTGTATGCGTTTTCTAAATTTGCACCACATTTCTAAAGTGTGTTACCACTTTGATGAATATGCTTTGTGTATTTGCAGCACGATGGGTTTTCCAGGACACCGTAATTTATGCATGTTTAATTCCATCTTTTATTCACGTACTAAGCCCAACTCTATAGGCTAATATTTATAAAACCGAGATAACCATAGAAACGTCTTCATCTGTGTTTGATACTTTCACGGAAAAACGGAACTGCTGCTTGTCAAGTTTGTTTCATCAGGTTTTATATCATCGTCATGACGTGTTTGAATTGATCCCAGGCATATGCAGTCCTCATCAAAATCCATGCATGTCCTAGGCTGTGAGTAAGGTATGTTCTCTCTCTGGTCACAGTTGGCAAATCAATTATGCATATAGATTGTGCGGAAAACACTTTAGCACGTGTTCTCCAAAGAAGTGTCTTAATATGAGCTATCTAGCTAGTTCCAATGTCAACTGTACTCATAACACTGGGTTTCTCTCTGTGCTCAGGTGTCTTATTCGCATGCCAGTAACATGTTAGCGATATTGCAGTAGTGTGAATTTTTATGTTGTCCGTGATGAAAGGTGACAGGAAATAAAAATCCAAACATTTTTTTTGTTCAGGTCTTTTTAACGGTCATAACCGACACATATTTATCTAACAAAAAAAACAGGTTCCTCTAAATGTGTGGAAGAACTGCTGTGTATATTTTTGTTTCCAGTGGCCTGAGTACCTAAAATATGTCACCATTTTAGGAAGCAGGAAAGCAGGGCTGCTTACAAACATGACATTAGTATATTATTTTTGGGATATTTTCATTTATGATTTTCCCCTTTTTGTTGTTTGTTTGCTTTTTTACTTTCATTTTTTGTAGGGACTGTGATATATATTTTGTTATTTGAATGCATAATATAGCTTTGGGGCTCCCACAGACACTTGTGTATATAAATATATTAGGGGAGATTTTTTCATTGATTTGTATATGTTTGTGAAGGAATGCACATAGTTCTCATGTTTGACCCACTTTAAATATATTTATAAATATATTTTTTGACTTGTATCAGAAAGGAATACAAGCATTTATTCATATCAACATTTTCCTTGCAGAGTCATTTCAAAGATGATGCAACAGAATAGTTTTGCTTTTCTCTTCTGTACTTTGTTTATTGACAGGTAATTCCACCCTCAACTTTTTAGGGTGCCTCCCCATAATTGCTCAGCTCTTCTGTGTAATAAAAGCAGGATTGGTTTGTATATCACATTGGTTTAGGTCATTTTCACCTGTTATATAAAGAACATTCTAATGGCTTTGGGGGAGACAAACCAAATTAGTCCTTTATAATTGTAATTATATATTACTTTGCTTCATTAGAAGTTTGTGATTATTCCTGTTATTCATCAACTTAGGTACCGTGATTTACTGGGGTAGGTCAAATTAAAAGATAATTGCCTGCTTATATTAGGTAAAGAAAGTTTTTTATGTCATAGTTTTCACTTACTATGATTGGGACAATACATCTTTTACATGAGGATGGATTTTATCAAAGCTTATAGGGATCTGTATGCCATGCATAGGACGCTTATGCTTTATTTAGTTCACTAAATACAAGCAGTTCATTTTTGTTTTAAATGTTGATGTTCCACCTGCTCCATCAGACCCTCTGCTTTGACACTATGTCCACCTGGTGTACATCAGTAAGCACAGCCTATAGCAAGGTATGTCTTAGCCACTTGTAATCTTCTAAGCATTAACATTCACAACATTTTTATGACAATGTTAGTCTTTATAGTTTCCATAACTAGGTGCTTAACTGAAATCAGCTCCAGTGTTTCATGTTGATGTCTTTCATTTTTCATACATAGTCATGTATATATTTGTGACATGCTACATTTGTTACTGTTTTCACTTGAACAAGGAAAATCATACTCAAAACAGATATATAAGTGGACAGTCAGGGTGAAATAAGTAACATTCTCCTTTTAATGTTATATTTTAAAAAAATATTAAAGGTCTTAAGTATGTCAGTGTTTTCGTTAGTCTTTTGGCCAATGTTTTTTTTAAAAAGAGATAAGGAGATACCAGAACAAAATAGAAAAGCAAATAATAGAGGAAGATGGCATGGGATGTAGGGATGGAGGGATGATAAAAGACAGGGGTAGTAATTTATTCTATTCTATTCTCTCAGCTATTCTCTTTAACTAATTCTGAAGTCTGCATCTTTATTTTCTATTTGAATGTTAACTTTACGACTAGCTGATTGGGGATTTAGGAACGACACTAGCGTTGATTTTGATTCTAGCCACAGTTCTAGTAATAAGCAGTGTTACAACTCTGCATGCAAAGTCACTGAACAGTTGACTGTTAATTCTGTAGTAAGCATAATGCAAAAAATACAACAACATATTTTGTTGTGATTGAAAAAATTACGTCCTAAATAAATGCGTTGTAAATACATTGACATTAGTATTTTTAATTCATTTCTAACATTCAGAGACATTCAGAGGTGTTTCTATTAAGCCCAGAGTCAGCTAGGTCTCCACTCTCTAATTACTCAATGAACCTCAATGGTCTCCCAATCACATCTTCTCTAACAGTTAAAGATCTTGGAGTTATGGATCCCAGTCTCTCGTTCGAAGCTCACGTAAATAAATAATGTTTCTAGGACCCCCTTTCTCCACCTTAGAAACATTTCAAAGATTAGGAGCATGCTCTCCACACATAATGCAGAAAAGGTAGTCCATGCATTTATTACTTCAATATTGGACTACTGTAATCCCTTACTATCTAGCTGTGCTATTAAGTGCCTAAAGTGCCTAGCGAGTTCAAAATGCAGCAGCCATAGTTCTTAATAGAGCTAGAAAATTTGATCACATCAATCATATCTTAGCTACTTTACTTTGGCTCCCAGTAAAATTTCGTATTGATTATAAACTACTTTTAATAATTCCAAATGTGCATTAGACTTTACAGTAACCTAAGACAACCCTTTTGCATGAAGGGAACTGGTAACTATGCTCACACTCCATAATGTGCAAAAGATATTTAAAGTGTAGGACAGTCGAAGCATTATGTGTGCGTGTGCGTGATGTTATTAACGTGACAGTAAAAGCTTACCATTTTTAAATGGGGGCTGATCGACTTTCCACTTATGCAAGACTTATGTCAAGAGTACATGTCAAAAATTAGAGACGAAATGAGGTGCTAAATGCCGCAATTAGGCATACAGCAGTCAAAGGCAATTTGGAAACACACTTAGAAAACAAAGATCATGATCTTTGATCATGATCAAACTTTCAAAAAGCTTATCAACGTGACAAGAATGTGAGGTTTAGGTTCATCTATAGTGTTACAGTATCAATGTGAAATATGGATATCGAGGTCAGCATCACGTAAGAATGTATATGTGTGAAACATCTTCGTCGCCATAAATGTTGTGTTGTTACATAATTAAGCAGTCCATCCAGTTTCATTTACTTGATTTATTAGCAACCTGTGTCCACTGTCTAACTCAAGTATTTTTATTTTTATTTCCTCCATGTTGTTTATAATAGGCCTACAGTAAGAAATCCTTTTAACTGATTAATAATTTAAAAATATCTTTCTTGACTATAAGAATATAGCTTAACCACTAGAAAGATTAAACATCCAGTGAGTGTGTATCCTGGCATGTTAATGTAAAAGGCAGCTCCTACTGGATTTGGGGAAAGATTAGTAAAAGATTTCAAGTATCTGCAAAGCAGAAAACTGCCTATTCAACAGGCATAAATGATGTGCTACCGAAATAGTTGTGTTATTTGCATAGCCTAATTAATATCATTAGATCAAGTTCTATATTACCAATATTGTTATATTACAATTTTGCTTTTGCTTTTTTGCTTCACAATTGTTACACATAATTGCTGCACCTGATACAAGGATAGGAATTTAAATTTATTCATACTGGATATAAGAATCATTAATGGCTGCTGAGTGAAGCACTTTCATTGAAAATTCATCCACCAATTTTTTATTTATTTATTTTTTTACCAGAAACAGGACACATCAACCAGGAATACATTCCAGCTCTGTTTTAGAACACTGGCTGTGATTCATTACATTTTGGCAATTGTGAAAAGAAACTGGATGATACTTCTAAAAGTAATTGTGTTTGCAGTTTATTTGCACAACTACACGAACAACACTGGTAGCATAGTCAACAGGCTTGATGGTTTTCCAGTGCACGACACTGTGATACCAGGGCTGGCCCAAGCCTGTGTGGGGCCCTATGCAGAAATCTGAGCTGCCACTGACATAACATCGGTAAAAAACAAATAGAAATAAATACATGGTCTTTGGCACCCTCTTGGCGGCCTTAGCAGGCTCTCATTTTGCTTATATGGTGGGACAATTGTTCTGCTGTTATCCTACCTATTGAGCAGTCCTACCTAGATTTAATGCACTTATGTACATCACCCTTAGTCCAGGTTTCTGGTGTTTATTTTAGATGCATTTTTGGTTGTATATATTATAATTAGGCTACTGTGGACAATTGTATACCGTATAGCTACAGCACCTGTACTTCACACACATGTAGTAATCGGATCTAGAAAGTTGCCAACCCTATTAAAATATTAGGTTTATAGTATAATATTTGAATTAAACAGACAAAGCATTAATCACAATCATTTGCATGATGATTAAATCTTGAACCAAAAATGTATCAGAGTGTTTTTCACAAACACACACCCAATTAAACTGTGCTTGACCATTTCTTGCCCTCTATATCATTCTCTGCAGTTTACTGAGAAAGACCTGACACTGGGTAATGCCATTGTCTATTCGAAGGCCAAAACAACAACAATCTTGGTTATCAAAGATTCACTCCACCCTGACCACAGCCTCTTCTTTTAGAAGCTATGAGAAAACCACCATCGCAGCTTGAGAGCACAAATCTAGCCTCTTAAGAGGTGTTATGTTCCACAGGCAGATCGATATCTCAATGCGGTCCACATGAAAGCAATTTTCTTTCCATGAGTGCAAATTGCACTTTTAATACCTGATATTTCAGCCACTCATTTCTCTCACTACATGACAAAACTCTCGAAACTTTTCTCCAAAAGCACTGAATGTTATTCTAACCATTTATGGCCTTTCTCCATTCATGTACACAAAGTCCAGTATGATTCCAAATGTCATCAAAAGATATATCTGTTTGTAGCTGAACAACTTATACAATGCGATCTTTCTTCTTTGTGTCAAATGAACTTAACAATTGAAACATCCCAAACTGGCTGTGTTTCTTGCCAACATACTGGTGTTTGGACATGTGGGATTACTTGCACGTCACTTTCAATAACTCAGTTGGTAGAGTAGAAGTTAAAACTGTCATCCTTAGGCTGTCGGTTCAACTCCGACTCCCACAAACTTTATGTTTTAATGCAGAATCTGTCATTTTATATGAGCCAAAGAAGAGGTTTTACCCTGACCAGGAATCCAACCCGGGCCGTGGTAGTGAGAGCGCCAAATCCTAACCACTAGACAACCAAGGACAAAGCTGCATAGCTTGCCTGACACGACCATTTTTCAAAGTCTGCACTCCTACTATTCTGACAATGTTTGGATGCATACTGGACTTGGTATGCATGAGTGGAAAATGGCCATAAAGCGAGTTATTTATCTTTCTCTTTGTTCTACAAAAAAATGAAGTTTGCAAGAGTCAGGGCTCTTTTTTACCATCTGGGAAAAGAGGGAACGCTGGTGTCACTAACACATGGAAAGAGCTGTTATAGTATTCCCTATTTGTCTCCTTAATGTTTCTGACATTTTAGCCACTCATTTCTCTCTCTACATGAAAACACTCTAGAAAACTTTCTCTAAAAAATACGGAATGTTATTCTAAGTACTCAGAAAATAGTCTTTTCCTCCCCCTTCTGACGCGTGAACTTATAGACGCCCTTGATTGCACGGTGTCTCTGTAATTGACAGGGGAGAGAGCGTATGCCACTCCCTCTCTCCCTAAGAGTACAGCCAATTATGCTCTTCTAGACTCTCGGCCACAAATGGCTGTGACACCATCAGTTTCAAAGTTAAACACAACTCCTATAGTACCAATAAAAGCTTCACACTCACCTCAGCTGGGACATGGCAGACACTGAAGGAAACTCCTCACTTCACTCTCTTCATCTGACCAGTCATTAAGCTCCACTGGTTTCTTCACTGTTTGGAGTTTCAGCACTTCTAGCACTTGTAATATTAGAATAGAATCCCTTTAGTTACTAAAGGTACACAGAAATGTACACCGGTACACAGAAACTTACTGTATGTAAGAGTGCAATAGTTCAAAGCTGTATTAGTGCAGATAAATACAACTACAGTGCCATTGCAGCTTTTAATGCTGTTTCAGTATCAGGGTCTTCAGGAAGGCTCCACCTGGCAACCCTGAAGTGCCTTGCTATGCTTAAAACTACACACACACACACACACACACACACACACACACACACAAAAACAAACACAAACACTTAACAAGGTGAGTTCTGCTTATTTGTTAAGAAGGCTGATCGCCATTTAAAATTAGATTTCACAAACTATAATTGTTACACTGGTGAGTGTGAGGTAGAGATGCACTTTCATTAATACTGCTTACACTGTGTTTCTTTACAACACGCATGGACGTGTTGAAGCATCTCATATGCATGGAACACTAATACTCAGAGCATTGGAAGGTTGAAAACAGAAGCTATCTGGCTCACACAATGTTTTAAATGTGCCAAGGGAAATTCCAAGTGTGGCCATCCTTGAGTGGAGTGGAAGATAAATATGTTTTCTTTGTATTTCAAAGCGGCTGTAAGAGTATAACAGGCAGTTTAGAACATGTCAGTCCCTACATGTAATTTGAGAGAAAATATCCTATGAAGATTGGACCAAGATTCCTGCAGAGTATTTTCAGCACATAGTGGAAACTATGCCAGAAAGAATTGCTGCAGTTCTGGAGGCCAAAGAAGGTCCAACATGCTATTAAATGGGTGTACTTAAGCCCACTGTGTCCTATAATAGGATGTTGCTGGAATGTATGTGGATGTTGTTGGAATGGCCGCAGTTGTGGCAGCAGTACAGGTAAGCTGTAATCCTTTCCCCCATCCGAGTGAGTTTGCCCTATTGCACGGGGTCGAGTTATGATGTGAATGTTTAATTACACAGGATGGATTGTGGGCGACAGAACCGAACAGCCTTCAGGATTCAAGTAGAGAAAGGTGAAACTTCTCCAGCCTTTGAGTTAATCACAGGACTATTGCATAGCAATTAGAGATAACAGAACAGCTTTCGGGGGGGTTTGGGTGGGTTGCCTTATCCGCCCCTTTAACAGAGTAGTCACAATTCAAATTTCCCTTGTTCCATTGTTTACAAGGCATTATACATGTGGTTTATTTATAGTGCACGGAGTAATATGCAGCAAGTCTGGTCTGTCTGCTTTGGAAGAGAAACATTTGGCCAAAAGAGCAAGACACAGCCAGGAGGATGATTGGTAAGAGCACATCATAATATGCACCTTAAAGCTGTGCTCTACAGCTAGGTCCTGTTCAGCCAAATTTAATTTACTGCCATGTATTATCATATATAAATTGCTGAACATCTTATCACTCAGTTTCAAACATCCCCTCTGCTGTTTTAAGCCATTTCGGTTATTCAGAAGTACTGCTAAATGGATGTGGTGGGAAAATGAGAGCACATCAAACACAGACAGCTTTATGCATTGAGTAGTAAAGAGTAAAATTTTATTGAGTTCTGTCCCCTGTATAACAGAGTAAGAGGACTGACGCGCAGTACGGTCCCCCTCCCCTTATACAGAGAACAGAAGAAAGAGAAAAAAAAGAAAAACGACTCCTACAGAGTATCAGCTAATTCATGTTTTGGTCAGCCTGAGCGCTGAAGGCTTCTTCTATCTCTATGGTTAGAACGGTATGTGAGCAGCTGGTGTACCTGACTCACATGCTTATCTGCAGACTGTTATGCTGTGACTATAGAAACATAAAGCAAAGTAAAATAAAGCAAAGTACATTTCCACAAAATGAAGTAAGGTAAATTTCCACAACATTTGCCCCCTTTATTCTATATCACACATTATCACACATTTATTCAGCAAATAGCACTACGATGTCTTCATGTGGATCACCAGCACCGCCCATCTTGGGGAGCAGAATGTCTTCACTGAGCTGCGGTTGGTCATTGGCATGGCCGCTGAGCGCTGGCATGGTGAACACACTAGAAAGACGTCTGACACGCAATGACAAAAAAGGAGGTAAACACAGAAGAAGAAGAAAAAGAAGAAGAATGAGTAGCAGAATGGGCAACGCTACAGCCGCTACTGGAACTGTAGGCTGCGGAGTGAAGGCAGATCACATATGATTCATATAATCAGTAATATTAGCACTGAGATCTGGAATGTAAAAACAGCAGGAAGTGTTAATCATTTTGCACACTCCTCCTTCCTTCATGGTTAGGAGATTTAATACCATTCTATGTTGAAGCACTGCTGCCCTTATCACTTGTTGTTCTATCTTTAAGGCACCTATTGCTGCTAAGGTGTCATTAACTACTTGCAGTAACTGATAAGCTAAGCCATTGATCTTTTGCAGGGCTGCTACTGTGCCACCGCCCAGGAAAAGGGACCAACCAATGGTTTCACCCGGAGTGGTCCATGGGTCCCTCAGAATTCTACCACAATAGTCTGTGCTGGTTATGTCTCTCCTCACCCTGTGCTGCTTGGCATGGGGAAGTGTATACACCTGCGTCCTTGGGCGCACTACAGCTGGATAACAACAACCAGTCCAGTTCTGTGGCAATTCACCATAGGCCACCGAACCACCGACCCACATTACATTCCAATACCCCTGCAGGGTTGTCATGGAGCAATTCCACAGGGAACTGCTATTGGAGTCACTGCAAGTGCCATTGCTGTGCACCTGCACATAATCGATGCATCTGGACCAGACTTCCGGCACCTGCTGCTTCATCTGCTATACAAATATCTCACCCTTACTAGCTGCCACATGCAGCATCATTTTCGGTGGTGCGGGGTTAGTGGGACTGGGACAGTTTGAGGTCTGGTTAATAACCTGGCACATAGAGATTGTCATATTCACTTCTCCTACGTCTGCGTTTTTCAGAGGGATCACAGTCCTTGGAACACTGGTGTGCTGGCACACCAGGTACTCTTGTTCGATATGTTGGGCATGCACAATGGCTGACATACACGCTGTATTTTTTTGGCATTTAGCTGCTAATCATTCTGCTTCAGTGGCGTTGGGACCCTGAAATGGTAACAAGTCTTCTCATAAGTCATGGGATTCTTCATCCATATTAATATTCAGTCTATGTTCTGACTGTGTTAGCTGTGTCTGATTTTCTCTACCGTCTCTTGACGGTTCCGAGTGTCGAAAGGGTAGGCCTTGCCTTTAACACCCTACTCAACACAGTTCCGACCTAGTCTGTTTGGGTGCTGCTGCTTGGAGTTGGGGCTGGTGTCGGAGCCTTCTTACGGTGTGTGTGATGTACCCAGGTTCCTCGTCCTTCTATTTTGACAGCAGCGTGGGTTGTTAACAGGAGGTTCTAGTTGTCTCCACCTGGTGCCTTCAGTGGCGGTAGCCCCTGACTGAATTTCCCGTAATGTGGCCTGCGGGGTAGCAGCGGTTTCCTGTATTGCTTGCACAGCGGTTTTAGTTGCAGCTGCCTTTGCTACTCTATCTGCAAAAGTATTCCCCTTGCTGATTTGGTCTTCTGTAGTCCTGTGAGCTGCACACTTAACAACTGCAATTGTCTTTGGCAGCGAAATGGCTTCTAGCAAGATGGTGATGTCTAATATATTTACCCGAGCTTGTCAGGAATTGCCTATGTTTCCATATGGCTCCAAAATCATTAACAGTTTTGTCTGCAGCTAGTTTGCATGCTTCCGTCAGTGCTACTAGTTCAGCAGCCTGCGCTGAATAGGAGGATGGTAATACTTCTGTTTTAAGTATTTCATGATCTGTTACTACCGCGTATGCTTCCCTATTGACCCCTGTGTCGTCCCTGCATGCTGACCCATCCACATAGAGGCATAGGTCTGGGTTACTTATGGCTTCTTCAAAGAGATCAACCCGCGGTATATATACTTCAGCTAAGACTGCTGTGCAGTCTTGTGGATCTCCATCCTCCTCCGTAGGAAGGAGTGTAGCTGGGTTCAGTGTTATACACCTTTTGACAGTTATATTAGGCATATCTAAGAGGGTGGTGTGGTATCTCAGCTACCACTGGGCTGATAAGTGTGACACTCTTTGGTCCTGCAGTATTCGGTGTAATGCGTGTGGGACTAAAACAGTAAGAGGGGAGTATGCCACTATGGTTTAGGTAGCGAAATTATGGCTTGTGCTCGGTTTTGAGACAGCTTGTGTGTATTTCCCCCTTTAATGATATGCCCCAAGAACGTCACTTCCTCCTTACAATTCTGTAATTTTGCTCTACTAGGTCAGTTACATGTATGTTACATCTGAAATATTTCCATGAGCTTTTATGCAACATACTAAACAAAGGTTAGGAACAGGCTAAGTCAAATCAGGCTAACTCTCAGCAGGTCAAAAGTACTTCAGACTGCAAACTATGATCTAGTATTTTATCAAATTTTATCATAATTGTAACGCAGGGAGGCTTGGCAGGATACAAAAGAGGAGCAATGATGCGTACAACGATGTTTATTTAGAGACATGGAAGACAACGTAGCACTAAGGCTATCGTGGGATCAAACACTGACAACGTTAACGTTGACACAAAGGACTTATATACGGAAACAATAACAACACAATGAAGGGCAGCCGTGAAACACAAGGGAGCATGGCCACACGGATGAACACACACACACACACACAAGCAAACACACACGGGGAGACGTTTGGGGGGGGCGTACCGTGACAAGAATATGTTCACACATGCTCGCTCGCTCGCTCTCTCTCTCTCTCTCTCTCTCCCCATCCTTTCAGCCTTTGGGTTTCAATAATACCCCCAGGGCAGACAGAGCCACTATTCAAGCAATGTAATATTCTGTAATATTCTACTCTGGCTGCTCCTACCTCTGCAATGACATCCTCAGCTTTTATTTCAGTGGGTGGCGTGTGATGTCATAATGCAGCCGCATCAATTAAGCGATTATGATGTAGTCAAGGAACAGATTTTTCAAATGAACAATTTCTGTGACCCATTTTTAGACTACAGATCACAGATAACGGGTACACTAAATTTATTATGGGTCAGTGCGGTAGTTACAATTGCAATCCAAGACGCAAGGAACATGTTCCTTCTGAGAAATATGAAAAGGAAAAGCACGGGATATTTGGTAAATATGGGAAAAAGAAAAACGAAAAAACACGAGCCCAGATCCCTGCCAGAATAGAGGATGACTTCTTGGATGAACTGTGTTTGTGTGTGTGTGTGTTTGTCTGAGAGAGAGAGATCTACGTAGAAGTGTTCTAAGTATCTATACAACGCTAATAAGACATTTTCTGTTACTTTTTAAACAGATACTAGAACAAAGCGTTTAATGAAGAAGGACTTCACTACTCAGAGAACTCAATCAGCCATAGTAAGTAAAGTAGAACCAAAACGAATGATTTAAAGCCATACTGAGGCAAGGGACAAAAGCCACAAAAAATGGAAAAACAGCTATGGTGAACAGTGATGCTAATTTAATGCTTGTACTTAAGTACACTGAAATGTCTCTGAATATAAATTACAAATGCATTTCAACAAATGTTGGAGAAATTAATTAAAAACACTAATGTCAATTTATTTAGAATATATTTAGGACACATACATTTAGCATATGCAATCTTTGTCAATTACAGGAAAAAAAAATACTGTTGGTGGGTTTTTTGTTTGTTTGTTTTACATTCTCCTTACTATAGAATTAACAGTCGACTGTTCGGTGACTTTGCATGCTGAGTTGTAACACTGATTATTAGTATAATTGTGGCAAGAATCAAAATCAACACTAGCTAAAATGACTGAATGCATTGGAATTTATTATTCCAATAGCACAATTTGAATGGGTCTACGGTACCTTAGTGTGTCAGGTCCTGTTATTTCTGTTGAACATTTGATGTTTGGGGGCACATTTTTACATCATTAGGCCTGCAGGCTATGTGATTACGGCTATGCGATAAAAATTGTATTTGTTTCCTTTCCAGTCCAATACAAACTATAAATTCCAAATGCATCAAAATGTAATTAAAGTCATATTTCAATTAAATGTATTTAAATACTGTTCAACAATATTTCTACTTATATCTACAGGTGGAACTGAAGTCTTTCAAAAAGATAGAACCTCCAGATATGAATTTCAAGATGATGCTTCCTGAAAAGACTCCTTTGAATCAGATTTACGATGACAATGACTGGGATGAATGTACTGAGGACCTGGAAGCCATGTTTGCTAGAGTGAGAAAGTCTGCAGTGGAGCAGAGCAATCCTAACACTTGTTTTCCATAAATTCTCACAATGCTATGAACTATGCATTTCAAGTAGATGTAATTAAATATTGCTTAACACTGTTTCTCTTCATAGTTGGAGGTGAAATTGAATTATTTCATAAAGATGCAGTATGATACCTGTCAACATGATATGGGCCAACTGATTGAGGAGATGGAATCCACAGTTGTTAGAGTGAGAAAGTCTGCAATGCAGCAGAGCAATCCTAACACTTGTTTTCCATAAATACTAACAATGCAATTAAATATGCATTTCAAGTAGATGTAATTAAATATTGCTCAACACGGTATTTGTGTCTGCAGGTATTAGACGCCGTCCTTGCTAGGGAGGATATGGCTGCATAACCTCTGACGACAGCAATAAACAGCATTAAAAATACTCTGACATTTTTCAGTCTAATCCTTGCCTATGTTGTCTGCAACACAGTCAATTATACCATGGATAGTAATTATATGTTATTTTTTTTATCTCAGAAACATTCTGAATGTAACATTTCCTACAGCCTTTAAGATACAATCACCATACTTGGCACCCACACTATTTTTTCACTATTTTGTCCACTTACATCTGTGTGGCTTAACAATCACAATTCATTTTTACACAACCAATTTCCAACTTCTATATATATATATCGCTCGGAATTCAACAGACACCTGTTGCTAATGCACCTTTGAGACGGATGTAAGATAAATGAGCTCCTTTATGATTGGCTGCCCTGTATTGTGCTTCATTCAAAAGTTACTCAGAGCTGAAATGCCTGAGAAAGGCAATTTAAGTGGGTGTGCTAAACCTCTATAGGCTGAATAGGCAGAGATAGGTCAATAAAGTGTTCTTGTGACATTAGAAATACAAATTTCAAAAGGGCCATTTTTGGCAGCTTAACTGACATAGTTAAGAATTTTAACATTTAAAATATATATATTAAATGGAGAATGTTACTTATTTCACTCTGACTGTAAAACAGTGCATATTGTGTTAAATGGGATTTCCATCCCATGTTTTTAAGGCTGCCTTATGTATAAATAAATATGCAAGAATGCAGAGCATGAATAGGTCGGTCTTCCATTCTGTATCACATACCTATCCTTGATAACACCGTGGTAACTGGAAAAAAAACAACCCTTTTTACTCAGTTGTCACTACTTCCAATAGACTTCACGTTAATCTCATAGAAGTCCACCCCTTTCCGTGTCCTCCGGAAACAGCACTTCCGTTGTGTTGTGACAGGATTTGTTCCTGAAGTTGTATGCGTTTTCTAAATTTGCACTGCATTTCTAAAGTGTGTTACCACTTTGATGAATATGCTTTGTTTATTTGCAGCACGATGGGTTTTCCAGGACACCGTAATTTATGCATGTTTAATTCCATCTTTTATTCACGTACTAAGCCCAACTCTATAGGCTAATATTTATAAAACCGAGATAACCATAGAAACGTCTTCATCTGTGCTTGATACTTTCAAGGAAAAACGGAACTGCTGCTTGTCAAGCTTGTTTCATCAGGTTTTATATCATCGTCATGACGTGTTTGAATTGATCCCAGGCATATGCAGTCCTCATCAAAATCCATGCATGTCCTAGGCTGTGAGTAAGGTATGTTCTCTCTCTGGTCAAAGTTGGCAAATAAATTATGCATATAGATTGTGGGGAAAACACTTTAGCACGTGTTCTCCAAAGAAGTGTCTTAATATGAGCTATCTAGCTAGTTCCAATGTCAACTGTAATCATAACACTGGGTTTCTCTCTGTGCTCAGGTGTCTTATTCGCATGCCAGTAACATGTTAGCGATATTGCAGTAGTGTGAATTTTTATGTTGCCCGTGATGAAAGATGACAGCGAACAAAAATCCAAACATTTTTTTGGTACAGGTCTTTTTAACGGTCATAACCGACACATATTTATCTAACAAAAACATCAGGTTCCTCTAAATGTGTGGAAGAACTGCTGTGTATATTTTTGTTTCCAGTGGCCTGAGTACCTAAAATATCACCATTTTAGGAAGCAGGAAAGCACGGCTGCTTACAAACATGACATTAGTAAATTATTTTTGGCATATTTTCATTTATGATTTTCCCCTTTTTGTTGTTTGTTTGCTTTTTTACTTTCATTTTTTGTAGGGACTGTGATATATATTTTGTTATTTGAATGCATAATATAGCTTTGGGGCTCCCACAGACACTTGTGTATATAAACATATTAGGGGAGATTTTTTCATTGATTTGTATATGTTTGTGAAGTAATGCACATAGTTCTCATGTTTGAGACACTTTAAAGATATTTTCCTTACCGAGTCATTTCAAAGATGATGCAACAGAATAGTTTTGCTTATCTATTCTGTACTTTGTTTATTGACAGGTAATTCCACCCTCAACTTTTTAGGGTGCCTCCCCATAATTGCTCAGCTCTTCTGTGTAATAAAAGCAGGATTGGTTTGTATATCACATTGGTGTAGGTCGTTTTCACCTGTTATATAAAGAACATTCTAATGGCTTTGGGGGAGACGAACCAAATTAGTCCTTTATAATTGTAATTATATATTACTTTGCTTCATTAGAAGTTTGTGATTATTCCTGTTATTCATCAAGTTAGGTACCGTGATTTACTGGGGTAGGTCAAATTAAAAGATAATTGACTGCTTATATTAGGTAAGCAAAGTTTTTTATGTCATAGTTTTCACTTATTATGATTGGGACAATACATCTTTTACATGAGGATGGATTTTATCAAAGCTTATATGGATCTGTATGCCATGCATAGGACGCTTATGCTTTATTTAGTTCACTAAATACAAGCAGTTCATTTTTGTTTTAAATGTTGATGTTCCACCTGCTCCATCAGACCCTCTGCTTTGACACTATGTCCACCTGGTGTACATCAGTAAGCACAGCCTATAACAAGGTATGTCTTAGCCACTTGTAATCTTCTAAGCATTAAATTAAGTAAATTACATGCGACATTTTGAAGATTTTGATTTTTTGGCCTGCTACCACCACACCGCCTCATCGGGAACTGTTACACTTTATTTTTTATTTATTTTTATTTATAACTTAAAAATAATCACCTGGAATGTAAACCTAGCCGAGGTCCACAACGAGGTGCAATTTGTAAAAGGACGTTTTTTTTCTCTCAGAGTTAGAAATCTGAAGAAATAAATATATGAATTTATTACCCCCCATCAGTGGACCTTTAGAGCTTTATTATTCAAAATAAGACAGACAGATGAACAGACAAACGCAAAATGTATATATAATATTTTTAAGTATTCGCCATCTGCACCATTACAGGAATGATGTGTGTGTGTGTGTGTGTGTGTGTGTGTGTGTGTGTGTGTGTGTGTGTGTGTGTGTATGTATGTATGTATGTATGTATCTATGTATATGGTTATGTGTGAGTACATGTATGTTGTATTGTATATGTACACGTATTAGAGTGTGATATTTATCGTTTATGGATTGGCTCTGTATGGATTTTATCAAAGGTGTCCACTCTAGATTATTGGTTCTGTTATTGATTAATTCTGAGAATTATTCTATTGATATATATACTCTATCAATAGATTTTTCTATTGGGTGACACTAATATTATTTTTTGTTTTCCAGTTCATGAATATGTTTTTTTGTTTGTTGTTTTTTTGCAAGAATATTTTTATTATATCAATATAATAATGTTATACATAGTATCCTGTCATATTGGTTGATGATATGTCTCCTAGGAGACATAAAGAGGGTGTTGGATGGATATGGTTATTTAAAGCATGGGATATGTTGGTGATGCACTATATTGGACTGTTTGCACTTGTGTAGCATGTTGTCTGTTGCACTGTTGTTTTTATGTTGCACCATGGCCCTGGAGGAACGTTGTCTCGTTTTTGTTGTGTACTTGTATATATAGCTGAAATGACAATAAAACCACTTGAACTTGAACTCGAACTTGATGACGACTTGCCAAAATTGCTTGATAGGTGTGCTCTGCCACGTGGCGTGAATGTAATCGTCAACTGTGATTTGAGTAAAGTATGTACAGATTGCTGAGCTTGTGAAACCAATTTTAAACATCCAATGTGTAGTATAATGTACTCTGTATTATTTTGTACTGAATGCATTGTAGGTCAGTGTTGCTGTCATGTGGTAATTATTGTTACACATTTTAATCCAAACTGCAGCGTCATGGGCTAGTAATAAATGTTCCTCCTATTGTCTCAATGGGAGAGTAACTGTGAGATTTGATTTCACTATTATTTTGTATATCTTAGATAATAGGTTTTTTGTATTAAGAATGTTTGTTTATAAATTCTGATATGGATGTAGGTATCGGAATTGATTTTTGAACACATAGGTGATCTTAGCTGATGGTATTGTAGGAACTGGGGGCTTTCTATAGCATATTTTGGGGCTAGTTGTGGGCGTGACATGAAACAAGTCTTAGGATAAATATGTTTAAGGTTTGTAATGCCTTTTTCTGTCCAAGATGTAAAGTTTAATATTTTTGTTCATGGTAAAGCCTGGATTGTTCCAAATGGGAGAATGAATAGTTCGTGTGAGTGTGGAGTTTGATATCTTGTGGAATTTCCACCAAACTGTTAGTGTCATGGCCACCTTCAAACTGTTGAAACATGGATATTTTTGAATATGAGTCTGGGCACATTTGAAACACCTGCCGCAAACATTACTGACATTATATCTTGTTTATGTGATTGGCTGTGCTTCTCTAGCCACAAGTACTTTTTGATTTATTTATTTTTTAATTTGGTAATTTTATATATAACAGCAACAAATGACAGCTTAAGTTTTATGACAAAATGTGCAAACAAGCTGGCCTGAGAGGTGTGTAGCGGGATATGACTCAGTGCATCTCTGGTGCTGCTTTTGATGAGTACAGTGTCATAAGTGTGTCTGTCCAGCAGCGCAAAGAGGAGATACAGCTTCTTCTCCCGGAGGTTTCCGATAAATATGTAGATATGTTAGTATGTAATAGAAAGACAGCTGTCCATCCTCATAGTCTAGGTACATGCCCGCATTCCTGGGCAATTGTGTCAGGGGCAGAGGGGTCTCAGGCTTGGTGCAGGTGTACGACTTCTGGGTGCTCCTCCAGAGCACCCAGAAACCCTCACAGTGGGTTTCTCAACTTGCTCAGACTCAAATCTCAATATCGGCATCCGAACCGTCTTAGAGAGGAACAAAAAACACAACTCATTTGATTAAATTGTTCCAGTATAAATATGGTTATCAAACATGCTTTTAAAAATATACTTCCATGGAGATGGTGCCCTACAGGGTAGTGTTGGAACAGTGTGTACAGGCTGTACAGGCTTAGTGTCATGTTGTGGCCCCGCCCCCTCCTCAAACATCTTGGTGTGTGTGTGTTCGTCTGTGTTGCCACACCCTCTCGTGTCGTTCACCTGTTCTCTGTTATGTGTAATCGGCTTGGGTGTATATATGTCTCGTGTGTCATAGTACGTGTGTTGGTGTTTGAGATGTGCATAGTATTTGAGCTTTGTTGTATGTTTTGCATGTTTGCAAAAATAAAAGTGCGTTTCATCGTGCCTCGTCCCCGCATCCTGCTTATCCTCGCAACGTCACAACTAGACCACTTTAGATGTAACTTAGAACCTCCAGTGACCTCTGTATGTGTTTCTTTAGTTGTATGAGCTCCACTGGAGGACTCTGAATAGTTGACAATGGAAGAGGGGTATATCAGATTCACCCCTTCTGCCTCGGTGTGACAGATTAACACACTGCATTAACGTTTAGAAATAAAAACATATGGTAAACACAATCTAGAAAATATTACCTTGTAACAATTCATTCAGTATATGAACTGTTTTCTGTGTCCTTATGTCTATAAATTAAAAGTAATAAAACATTTAAATGATAAATAAATTACAATGAATGTATAAATGTTCACAAATAAGAAACTACATTGGTCTGCACTTTTCTCCACAGATTCAAGGAACTCATGAAAGTTGGAAGCTATAAAAACACATAATACAGAATTATAGACTGACTGATGTTTGAGCAGAAAGATCACTGTGATGTTCTCATATCTAAAGCACTCAAAGCATTGATGTTGTGTAAATGAACTGTGATCTGATTGGTTTAAGGAAATAGATTCACCTACTTTGAAGTTCAAGTTTTTGTCAAAAGGTTAGAACTGGTTGACTATACTTTGTCTGTCCTGCAACAGGAAATTTAAACATTTATATCCAAAGTATTACGCGATAGAAATCAATTCAAGACTACCCGTTATTGACCGCTAGATGGCGGAAGATACGAAGAAATAAATGAGTCCAGATCCTCCTGCCCGACTTTACGGTGAGACTCTGCTTTTACGTCATTAAAACGCTAAAGAAAAAAGGCCGCCATATTTGTAGTTCCACAACGTGAAAAGGCGTCATTTTGTATGCCGAAGAATGAATAAATACCATGCCATGCCTTGAAGACGACGAAATTGCAATTTATTTAGCTAGCCATAAGAATAAGAATAGCTGTTTAATTTACATAATCACAAATATATTGCATGTACATACAGCTACATTTCAGTCGATCAAAATGTTTCACGTATTTATAACCGCAACTTTATGTTACAGTGGTCATATCAGAGATTTACCAATATAAAACGCAACAGGTGTCGTGTTCTGTAAAAGAACATTTTAACATTTATATCCATATTACACATAACCAAGGTGTAATATAACCATATGTACTGAACAGACATGAACAGCCTGTGTATTGTGAAAATACATGTATGTGTCTTCTACAGCAATTACTGTGCCCTGCACACTTTAAGTTTGGCATGAAGTGTTTGCTTTTTCCAAAGCAAGTAATATTAAATTATTCTCATAGAATAAATTTCACAAAGACATGGACATGTTTTTTTGTATTTAATTTATTTAATGCGAATCGTATGTAGGTTACCACTGCTAAGCTTCACCAATGTCAAGGTAAGACCTCGAAAGGACGCAGAAAATTATTTTAATAACAGCTTCTGCTGATTTATTCAATAACTGTATGACACCGTTTGAGTGTACGTAAACAAACTCAAATTATTAGAGACACTCTTACTGCGTCTCCACATTGAAACATATCAGTTAGTTAGCTGGGCTGGCTAACTAGCTTAGCTTTATTAGCTAGCTAAGCTAATGGCGAAGAGGATTACGTTAAAGAACCCCCGGTCTACAGTTGTGCACATACAGGAAAATTAATGAATAGCATGGTAATACACGCATTTATTGGAACAGTTATGTAGCTAATATGCATTTGTAGTATGTGCGCCTGGCGTAGAAATGAGTCTTTGTTAGCCCATTAAGGCTATCTTAGCTAGGCTAGTCCGAGCAAGCTAAGTGCTGGTTGCTATGACAACGGGCTTGGTGTATTTTGCGAGCTTGTCGGCTACATAAGACAAGTGTTTATTGCTTTACTGCTGCGGTGAACTGTTATTATTGTAACACTCTGCTAATGCCAGATGTGTAGAATAACTCACTAGTTATGTTTACTTCGAGACTTTGGCAGTTTTAAGATGGCTAGAAAGCGAATGAGCCAGCTAGCTGTCCTAGCTAACATGCAACCTTCTGTACATCCCGGGTACTCCCAGCCCTTATCAGGACCCCACAGTTCCCTTTGAGAACTCCCTGGTATCACGATCATAACTTTGGACAACCAGTTGTCATTCTCAACTCATGTTTCAGATTTCCCCTTTGTAACATACGAAGGATTTGGCCCTTTCTTTCGCAGGAAGCTACCCAGGTGTTTGTGCGGTCTCTTGTGATCTCAAAGCTAAACTACTGCAACTTACTACTTGCTGGTCTAGTAGTACTCTAGTACTTATTGTTTATTGCACTTATCAATGTTTAAGGTAGACCTTATGTATTTTGTACTTCTTGTTAGGAACTGGTTCAAAGTGACAAGTCCTTCAAGTTCAATCTCCTCCGAGTTACCCTCTGCCCTCCGTCCTCTGTAGCCGGATCCGGGGAAGTCAAGAGATACTGACACCAAGGTAGTGAATCAAGAGAGTTCAACTTTATTGAGGAAAGCACAGAGTATATATGTGTCCTATATCTACTATCTAAATCTACAGGATGATGGGGAAAAGTGAGGCATGTTCTAAGGGTCTACGTAGAAAGGAAAGGGACAAGGTTATTAAAGATTAGATGTTCTCTGCATGAACGAGCCACGAGCTGTTCCCTTGCCCGCCATTAGCCACTCCTGTGCTTAAAGAGAGACGGAGAGAGAGAAAGGGAGGGGTAAAGGAGACAAGAAGAGGGAGCGGATGACCTAGGGCGACCAGCTTGTGGTCAAGCCGCCATGTCATGGCTGATAGGCAGAGACCTTGCGTTGGGTGCCTGAATAGAGAAAGGCTCCAGTATCTAACACTTCTAGGCATCAGCAGTAATCCCTGTATTTCTACAGTATTCTAGATCATTGCTATATTGGACTCTAACCTATTGGACTGGCTAGGATGTATTCTATGAATAAATAACAAAGCACTTTTGTAAGTCGCTCTGGATAAGAGTGTCTGCTAAATGCAGTAAATGTAAATGTCCAAGGAAAGCCGACACTAGCAGGCAAACCGAGCATTGCACAGGCCATATTTGAAATTCCCACAATGCTTTTCTCACCGAGCGTATGTCCGGGCAATAACGTCAGTTGGTCCTACCAGACAATTATCAGCATGACGAGAGTCTTTCATATCAATAAATTCTGACAACACTTTGAAAGTGATAAGCAGTGGTTAGCTCGAAAGTTATTCATAAACAAGCACGTTGAAAATTACGAAACAAGAGACTTAGATCAGCTGTTGTCTCTATCGATGGTGTGGGTGACCCATGTGTTCTTAGGATGCAGGTAGGGTCTAACGCCTTCTGTGCTGAGTTGCTGTTTCCATATTTTAAAAATAGAACATTGTTAAACGGCATCTGTAATAGTTAAGGAAAATGTGTTATAAGTATAAAGTGTTACAGTAAGTGTTTTGGCCCCTGACTGCCATTAGGACAAGCCAAGACAACCGCACACTACGTTATCTTATCTACTTGTTAAATCAGCCTGAAATTAAGATACAGATAAAAGTGTTGATTTTTATACTAACATTTTAACAACTTCAGCCAAAGTATTCAGAATGTAAATGTTTGGTCTAGCAGATATGGCCCACAACTGATGCAGAGAGTGCATGACATGGCAGAGGGGATTCATGTTGGCAAAATGCCCTCCTACGAATTAGTCCCAAATACTGAAGCAAAAAAGAGGCCGAATTCATCTGATGGAAGTAAGTCTAAAAGGGCTTCTTGATGATGTTACCCTGGTGACTTGCATTCTTTCCAGATGCTCAACAACCATTAAAAGTAGTGCATTGCTAAAAACTACTACTTGTTGTGCTGGAGGTGTTGAAAATATGGTTTCCTTGTCATTGTCAGTTTGATTTTATAAGGTTCTACGTGGGTATCGATAGGAGCTGAAACTGTGCATGTGTTGCCCCTCTGAGGAGATGAGCCAATGAGGAAGATGCCCGTGTTCAAATTTGACTCTAGACCACGCTTTGAGCCGGTGCACTTTGTCAGCGTTTGAAGTTGCAGCAGCATTGGCGGAGTGGGACGCAATGGTGAGAAGGAGAACGAGAAGGATCTCAGGAGTGAGAAGCTGAACAGCGGCAAGCAGCGGGAGGCTGGAGACAAAGCCTCTCCTCTCCCTTCTCTGACACAAACACAGTCACGTGTTATATACTCACATAATCCAAAATCTAGCATCTTTTATTTGCTGTTAGCTGGCGAAGAGTAATCAGTATAGTCAGATTCCTTTAATGTAAACACTTGGGAAAATTCCTGCCATGAGATCACTTTGGACACAGGGAAGATCTGATAGTAAATATTATGACAGGGTGAGGTCATGACTGCTTAGAAAAGTTTATAATGAAGGTCATGAAAGGTCAGTTTTGACTAATTGCAAAAAACGCCATGTAAACATTAGAATGGGAAAATCAAGCGGTCTGAGCGAAGCGAACTGCGAACGAGGCATGGAACAGACTAGCCAGGACCAATATTTTGAAAGGGATCAGAAGAGGATGACATCAAGAATCATTCTGATGATCATGTGGCGCACGGTCAAGCAAATTGCAACCAGATACAATGCTGTTGCTCCAACTAACATGTCTGAAGGCACACCATGGGTCCTCTGAAATCAGTAGATGTTTGAACAGAAGGGCTTACCTATGTATTGTGACCAAGTGCATCCCTTCATGCAGCTGCTTAAACTATGGCAGAAGGACACTTTCAACAAGAGAAGAAACCCTTCCGCAAGGGTTGTATAATCACGGATTTGTTCCAGTATCAAGACAGCAAATTTTCAATGTTTGCCTGGCCTTCACAGTCCCCAGATCTTAATCCTATAGAACATCCCTGGGTAAAGGTATAACAGGCAGTTTAGAACATGTCAGTCCCTCCAAGTAATTTAAGAGAAAATATCCTATGAAGATTGGACCAAGATTCCTGCAGAGCATTTTCAGCATATAGTGGAAACTATGCCAGAAAGAATTGCTGCAGTTCTGGAGGCCAAAGAAGGTCCAACATGCTATTAAATGGGTGTACTTAAGCCAGATACACTGTGTCCTATAATAGGATGTTGCTGGAATGTATGTGGATGTTGTTGGAATGGCCGCAGAGTTGCAGCAGCAGTACAGGTAGTCTGTGATCCTTTCCCCCATCCGAGTGAGTTTGCCCTTTTACACGGGGTCGAGTTATGATGTGAATGTTTAATTACACAGGATGGATTGTGGGTGACAGAACCGAACAGCCTTCAGGATTCAAATAGAGAAAGGTGAAACTTCTCCAGCCTTTGAGTTAATCACAGGACTATTGCATAGCAATTAGGGATAACAGAACAGCTTTCGGGGGGTTTGGGTGGGGTGCCTTATCCGCCCCTTTAACAGAGTAGTCACAATTCAAATTTCCCTTCTTCCATTGTTTACAAGGCATTATACATGTGGTTTATTTATAGTGCACGGAGTAATATGCAGCGAGTCTGGTCTGTCTGCTTTGGAAGAGAAACATTTAGCCAGAAGAGCAAGACACAGCCAGGAGGATGATTGGTAAGAGCACATCATAATATGCACCTTAAAGCTGTGCTCTACAGCTAGGTCCTGTTCCATGACTGCATATATAAATTTACTACTGACATTGCCATTTATATCTGGCCATTTACAGTGCACTCTTGCTCAATGCAGCACTTGAAGCTGATTTTCCATTGTGTAGTTATTATGTTCAAGAGATGTTTGACCCGGTCAGGGTGACACACTTTAGTGAGGGCAGCAGTATCCTAGAGGACACTACAGACAGTGACGGAGACATCTCAGAGCGCGAGGTGAGAGGTTGAGTTTTTTGTTACTCTCTCTACGACATACTTTTCATGCCAGGTACTATTGTCCAGTTCAGCCCAATTTAATTTACTGCCTTGTATTATGATATATAAATTGCTGAACATCTTATCACTCAGTTTCAAACATCCCCTCAGCTGTTTTAAGCCATTTCGGTTATTCAGAAGTACTGCTAAATGGATGTGGTGGGAAAATGAGAGCACATCAAACACAGACAGCTTTATGCATTGAGTAGTAAAGAGTAAAAGTTTATTGAGTTTGTAAAGGGAAAGAAATGTGAGTTCCACCTTCCAACTATAACTTTTCTAGGATACGTGATCAGCCATGGTGAAATCACTACGGATGATAAGAAGATCAAAGCCATCTTCCAGTGGCCCATTACTATTATAGTTAAAAAACTCCAGAGATTCTTGGGATTTGCAAACTTTTACCGATGCTTCATATGGAATTTTAGCAGCATTGCAGCTCCTCTCACAGCCCTCCTGAAAGGAGCAATGACCAAGCTACTTTGGAATCAGGAGGCTGATCAAGCATTCAGGAAACTGAAAGAAGCTTTTACCACGACTAGCATACGTCGACATCCTGATCCTTCCATTCCATTTGTCGTGGAAGCTGATGCTGCTAACATCGGGGTAGGAGCTGTACTTTCACAACGATACGACAAGTCCAAGTTACAATAGATGATTAAATAGACAAGTGTATATAAAATAGATGATGGAATAAACAAGCCATACAAGACACAGTCATCCCAATGGAATGTCTGTCGGGAAAACATTACCTACCTTGTGCTGTGACCATCTGTTGAAGTGGGCTCATTCTTCGCTGGTTCAGGGCTATGACAAGCGATATTTATAAGTATGTTTCTTCATGTTCAATTTGCAGTCAAAGCAAGATGCCTAAGACCCTACCCACAGGAAAGCTCATGCTTCTTCCCGTACCAGAAAGTCCTTGGTCTCACATCACCTTAGATTGCGTTACTGACCTCTCTGTCCTCACTGTAGTTGATGGATTCTCCAGGGGTGTGTGGTTCATTGTGTTTCCGAGTATGCCTACAGCCTGCCAAACTGTGGAAGCCTTGTTTAACCAGGTGTTCCGTATATTTGGCATCCCAGAGGACATAATATCATATTGGGGACATCAATTCACATCTCGAGTTTGGGCTTCCTATATTGAACACATCGGGGTAGCTATTAGTTTTACATCCACAGTCAAATGGCCAATTCCTACATTGTTTTTATATGAACAATCCATCAGACCGGTCCAAGTTCCTCTTATTGGCAGAAATGGCCCAAAATTCACTTACTAGTTCATCCACTGGCTTGACTCCTTTTTATTGTATTTTAGGTTATCAGCCTCAAATGTCCCATGGACTTCCATATCAGCTGGTTTCCCCGCTGTGGATGAGTGGATGCAGCGGAGCGAAAGGGTATGGGAGGAAACAGATCAGTGTATTGTATGAGTTCTCTGAACGTATAAGGAAATTGCGGACAGGCACAGAGGGGAGAACCCGATATACCAACCTGGTGACAGAGTGTGGCTCTCTACACAGGACTACCGCAAGCCGGGGTCATGTCGCAGGTTAGGTCCCAAGTATATCGGTCCATATGAAATGACCAAGCACATTAATGAAGTCACATATCAACTCAACTTACCTGCTCACTTTTGTGTTTTGAGGTCATTTCATGTGTCCCTTCTTAAGCCTGTTGTTCCTGTTGTGGCCTTTGGATGAGATCACCCCTGAGGTCACTCCTGTATTAAGTATGTTGGTTGCTGTCATTAGAGTGTATTGTTTCTGAAGGTTTTTTTGCATTATGCAATGCCTCTTCGCAGAGTGTGATTTTCAAGAACTTTAGTAAGCAGATGACTTATTTGCATCACCTTTTTTGGTAGGACAAAGCCCATCCATGAGCCAAAGGAAGCTGAGGTAGGCCCCATTCCATGAAAACACAGGGAGTGTGTGAACCAGGATACCAACACAAGCATACATGCAAGCTGACACCTACCCTCCCCTTGTCCAGTGGTTTGGCCAGTAGACAACTAATGAAAAACATTTCAAAAGCGTTTATACAGAAGCCAATGTTCAAATGGCTCTCTGTGCAGTGAGGAAACATATCATAAGGAAGTGCAAATTCCACTAAAGTTTAAGTAGGATCACTGAATTCAAAGTCTAGAGCACTATTACACTATGACTTCTAACAATAGCGTAAAAACAGTAATGTCATTCGTTTTTAGGAAAGGAATGTAAAAGTTTATGAAATATTCTTAAAAAGAGGACAGTTTGATGAGGAGCTTGGTCTTGCACAGCTACCAAAACCCAGGACTGAACTAGGAGTCTTTTGATATTCAATCTAACACTCACCCAGCTGAGCTATTTCAGCTAGTGACTAAATACTTTTGCCTGGTTTCGATCAAAATGTTACCAATGAATGTAGCTCATGTTCATGTCAGAGGAAACTGTCACCTTTATCCCTGGTGAGCTAGTGGCTAGGATTCTCTTTCAAACTTAATTTTTATGTGGAATAAAAAGAAATATGAATACCTCTCTTTATGACCTCCTAATGCTCATGCATACCAAGTCCAGTATGCATACAAACATCGTCAGTATACTAGGAATACAGAGTTTGAAAAATGTTTGTCAGAAGCATCTGAGCTTTATTGCTGGTGGGTGAGTGGCTAGGATTCAACACTTTCACCACTGCGACTTGGGCTTGATTCCTGGTCAGGGGACGCTCTTTTTGCTCACTTAAAAAAGAAGCTTGTATGTGAAAAAACAAACTTCCTTTGAGTCAGATTTTAACTGACAGACTAAGGATAACAGTTTTAAATTCTACAGTCCTCCACTCTACCAACTAAGCTATTGAAGGCAACAGACATGTAATCCCATAAGTCCAAACACCAGTATGTTGGCAAGAAACACGGCCAGTTATGGATGTTTGAATTGTTAAGTTCATTTGACACAAAGAAGAAACATTGCATTGTACGAGTTGGAGATGTTCAGCTCCAACAGATATCTCTTGATTACATTTGGATGCATACTGGACTTTGTGTACAATCAATAACTACTGGTACTAACTCAAAGTATGTTTCCCCCTTCAGTTTTATTTTATGCCAGAATAAAGACTTTCTGTCTTTAGAATTCTACATGACTCAAACTGAGATGCAGCAGATCACTTAGCTAGAACAAAGGGTCTTGTACTACAATAACGACTTTTGCTTTATTGCCCATAAGGTCCACCTCTTTTTTCTTTAACCCTCAGATCATCCCGTAGATGTTAGAATTATTCTAATGAAATTATAATTAACATTTAAAAAAATTCCTTAACATCACTCTTAAAATAACTTTTACCTTACAAATGATTTCTTTACCAGCAAATTTGAGTTGGTATGAATTCATCTATTAATTTTTCGTTATTATTTCATTAAATACATGCCCCCCCCCCGCCCCCTAAAAAAAGAATAACAGTCCAAATGAAAGGTCTAAATGAATCTTTGCAGTAACAACAGTCTTTTATGCTCTTCCAACCACCCCACCTCCTCCCAGTGGACACACCATGCTCCAGTACATGATTCTGGAGTGCTGTGCTATCTGTGCTCCCCACTAACTCTTCCTACCTGCTGGGGTTTCTCCTTCCTGGACCTGCCTTAAAATGCTTAAAATGACAGCACCTTGCCCTCCATTTACCTGCAACATTCTGCACTGTCACAAACAATATTTATGTGCAGATTAGCAGATGAACCTCACCTGGATGATCCACATTTCATTTCTTTGTACTGTTATAATAATGAGTTACTGTATTTCTACCCAGGTGTTCTATCCAGGTGAACTGTGCTCTGTTTCTATCTCCTATGATGTCTTTGTGTAGGAATGCTGTAGTGTATCTTTCATGCTTACAATTTGTCAGCCATCCTCTACCCAACTCATCTTTGCCCAGGTTTATCCAGGGTTAACCGAAGGAGGGGGAGTTCCCTTTTGAGTCTGACACCTTCCAAGTCCCTTCCACCATTCCAGTGAGTTTTTCCTACTGTCACCCTTGCCAATGTCATTTGGCTTATTTATCAGTTGTCACAAGGTGTTAACGTTATTATGCACATGTATATAAAATGTGTATATACTCTATATACATAAATATATATATATATATATATATATATATATATATATATATATATATATATATATATATATATTGCATTATTCTCTGCATCTTACATGTTATTTGCAGTTTGGATTGGATTATAAAGTGAATTTCATTGGTGAGTACTATATTTTTTGGTGACAAAGTATAATCTAATCTTTACAAAGCAGTGACCAGAAAGGAAGAGCTGGATGAGGCTTTGGTCCCCATGATAGTTAGAGACACACAGCCATTTAGCATAGTTGAGGATAAAAGCTTCAGGGACTTGGTAGCAAAATTGGATTCAACTTATATTCTCCTAACTAGGAAGGTATGTGTGGTGACATGGATACATTATCAGAGTAGTATTAAAAATATATATAATTATTTTCTTCAAAATTCCTGCAATGAGTTTGTCAGCAGATATGTGGACATCTCTTAATGTGGATGCCTTCTTGGCTGTGACCTGCCATTTTATAGATGACAACACATTTCTGAAGTCTACACTACTTGGTGTTGTGAAATTCCTGCAGGCGCATACGGCTGAAAATTTGGCCTGTGTGAAATCCTCTCTTATGGAAGAATGGGGAATAAAATAAAGTCACATGTCTGGTTACTGATGGCACATCTAATATGATTGCCTGTGGAAATAGCTGAAGCTGCCTCATGCGCTTCAAAAAAAAAGAAACTGAGGTTGAAACAAGGTGTTGGAGCGATTAGTAGAACTCAGGGAGCCTGTGGGGGCAGATTTGGCGGGTTTACAAACTGATATTCCTGCGCTGATCTCTGATGTGTACAGTAATGTATGTGGGTGCCGGTCTATACTGTATTCTTTTCACAAGGCAACTGTGGAGCTGTCAGACCTCAGTGGCAGGCATAATCATATCCCAACACATTTCAGACTAAAGGATTTGAACTCCCTGGCACTGCCAGACACCTAACTGGCTATAATTTGATGGGGAGGATGCAGGTTGTCTGCATGCCTCTGGAATTGCTTCTTTGACCTATTCACACAGCGATCGAGAGCCTTACACTAATGCCAGAGTCCCTCTGATTTCATACTTTTCTCTGCATTGTCCAAGATTTGTAAACAAGCACAAATCCATGGGTAAAGTTTTGTAATCAAGAACACACTCTAATGTACTTGGAACATGTCTTAGCAGATTGTGATTTACAAGCAATGTTATAAGCAACACAAGTTCAAACAGGTGGTTTGTTGACAAGGGGTCATTCATCAAACAAAACCCACATGGCCCATATGGGGATCGAACCCATGACCTTGGCGTTATTAGCACCACGCTCTGACCAACTGAGCTAATCGGCCTTTCTCTGTTCATTTCGCAGTTTTTGGTGCAGCACTGAAGGGAACCTTTCCATGAAATTGTAGACTTGGTGTCAACGAGATTACGGCCACTTTTTCGACCGAGCATAGGTGAAAGTTGACACTTATTGTTCCCTCTGACAAATGGTTATTCTGCAGCCAACTTTTGAATTAAACTTCAAAAGCAAATGTGGAGAAGCTTTTGTTAAAGAGCAATTCAGTGCAGTTGTACACAGTGACGAAATCATCAATTGCAAAGTCCACTGAGCTTTATTGCTGCGAGTTACATAGTGCTGTCTATTACACCATGAAATCTGCCATAACAACAAAAATGTAATGTCTGATTCTGTGAGCCAAGGAATATAAACCTTTTAGGGACATATTTAAAATATCAGATTTTCTGCCTGAGCACAGAGTAGGCATTTTTTTCTAGCTTTAACCATACGTCCTCTTTCTTTGGAAATCTGTGTCATTGCTGCATGAATAAGCAGAAAGATTTTGAGCAATTTTTTGTCTGGGTCTAAGGGGCAATTTATTCAAACCAAAAGATGCTATTTTAGCTAGTTTGTCAAATGAACATGTCAAACCTACAGAGACAATGTGTCTAGCTACAGAGCTCTGCAAGGTTTAATTCTTGGAAGTATTTGAAGCCATAGAAAGTTATTCTGTAAGCATTGCTTAACTCAATAAAAAGAGACAGTTAGAGCCAATGGCTGCCAGATCTAACATAGCTCACATTTTATAGTGTTTGCATAGCATATCAGAATCTGCAAGAACTATTCCTATCATTTCAGGAATAAGCTTTTTTGACTTCACAGCTAGATGAAATATTTAGGGTGGATGCAGGATTTGGTATGATCTCCTAGAGAATTGCCATTCCACTGTGTCTTCAGCTTTTGTCCGATCTGCAAACAAGTCCCACTCTAGGAGAACTAGGTCAAGTGGTAGAGTGCTCTTTTAGTATGTGAGTGTTAGTGGGATTGATGCTCACATTCTCAAGTCTAGAATTTGTAGTTTTTTTCTATGATGAAATCCTTTCTGATAGCAAATGTTTTCGGGACCTGCTAATACACTTATGCCATGCACGCATTACGTGACTTTTGAAGTTTTCAAATTGATGTATGGCTCACACTGCACAACTGTATGTCTTGGAATCTGGAAAGCTTAATTTGTGGTATCTCAGTGGCAGACATAATCAGTGATAAACCACTGATATGTCAACTGGTCTTAACACAGACAGATTTAACTTACTCTGTTGAGAATGTGTCTAACTTAAACCTTTCCTTCAAATAGAAGAGATCCTTGTTGCAGAGGTAATGTTTTTACCTTTATATGGTTTTCCCACTCATAGTCATGCAACACACAAATGCAAACCTCTCACAGACTGTCTCACACACATCCAGTTATTCATCTGAACACATGATGTTTCTGTCTCTGTACCGCTATTAGTTATGCAATGGTTCCTCAATACTAGCACTAACTGAACAGGGTTCTGTATAAATATGATCTTTATAACAGCTGCCATAACAGCAAAAATGTAATGTCTGATTCTGTGAGCCAAGGAATTATTATTGATATTGTGAATATTTAATAACCTCCAATGCCAGCAAATTAAATTTCACAATATTGTGAAAATTGTAAAGGATACTTTATTCATGTCCTCATTGCTAAAGATTGTATCGCTTTATCACAGCGATACGCTAGTTAGCTAGCTAACAGTTGAGGTCAGCGAGTGTGAAACTCGGGGCTATAAACCATTCCTTGTGGAACCATTTCATTGTTCAGCTTTCAACTTTGATCGTTTAGGTGCTGGTAGTTTGTTAGCTAGCTAACTGTTCAGCAATAGAAAACCTACTTTTGTATGATTTAGAGACCCAAATTCACAAACCTGTGGGTTTTCAAATGTATCGTTCTCTCTAAATAAGCAAAATGAGTTAAGCCATTACTACAGCTATCGGACTGTTTGAACTACAATATTCGACTGTTCATTTATTGTTAATTAGATTAAATTAACTTTCATAAACATTCTGTATTAATAGAATGTAGTTTGTAATGACTGATTAACTGTGTTTATTCAACATGAAGCTATTCATATAACGTTTCAAGTTTGGTTTATTTGTAACATACATTTATTTGCCACTTTCATTTTTAGGCTGTAAAATGAAAGCTCCTTGCTCACAATCATTGCTATAGTTTGATCAAATTCAGTTATATATATAAACTCCCTATTCAATGGGAAGAAACCAGTTCATGTCATTGTGAATTGCTGGTTCTGTAATCAAAACACTGAGGTTCCATATGAGAACAGAAACTGCTGAGACTGTCCATTCTGTGTGCAGTACAATGGCTTCTATGAGGTATTGCTGTATTTGAGACATGGTGAGGACATATTTTAGTGAAAGTCTTCCAATGATGCACCCTTACCTGAACCATTTTATGCTGTTGCTGCTGTTAAAAAATGCAGAATGGTGATTATAACGAACCGATCCTTGCACAATATATGGAGCACCTCAACCATGGGGTATCAGCTGGTGTCCCTGTGCTTGATGCATCCAAGACTCAACCAGACACTGAAGATCAAGCAGCTGGCTTCCTTCACTCCCAGAGAGGAAGTAGGTTTTCCATTTGAACTGTTGCCTTCTTAGTTAAGACGTATGCATTGTTGATTGCAGTGCCAGAGCTGTGAAACTGTGCAAGGTAATGCATGTCCAGTGCTGGACTTGGGCAAAGATTGTGAGTGGGTCTTCAAGGGCAAACAGGATCTGATGGCCCACATGTAGTTTGATATTATTCCTAAATAAGTAAGTTTACATGGCTATTTGAAAGAAGCTGATCATGTAAGCAGCAAAGACAGAATATCATTCTCTGACTAAGGATTTAGTTGACTCATGTTTAACCCAACTAAACTGTGGTCCTGGCTGATTTTAGTTGGACTATTGAGCCACTGACTCATGCACAGAGTTTTCTGAGTATTTTGCAGTTTCTTACTGTACTGAGTTCTTACTGAGTATAACGTCAACTTTGATACATTTGTTTTCTTTTCACCGAACAAAGCCTTCAACTTTGACTGTGGTGACATGAAATCCAGATCTGCAGAGTGTTTTTTCAGTAACGCATCTTTTGCCTGTGCATTTTGATTGCAGTGTTAGGAGGTCATAACTGCTGATCAGAACTTTGGACAAGAGGGCTTATCCTCATGGCTCTCTGACTTTCATGTACAACAACAAACAATATTTTCTTATTTATTTTTTTCCAGTTGTAACAAACCGTTCTGCTGTTTTTTAACTTCTGTCAAATTTTTTAATGGTTGTACAGGACAATTACGATGGAAATTGAGGTGTACAAGTGCCACCTTGAACAGACCTACGAGTTGTGCGGGCCTGTCAGACAGCTAAGCAGTATGACATCCAGCACCAGAACCGACAGCTGCGGGCCCTGCTTTTCAACCACCAGCTCAGATGCAGCCAAGATGCAGACAAAGAATTCATTATGGTGAGTAATTATTGTCAATGGTTGTCTTAGAATGGTGCTAAAGTGCTTAAGATAGTTTTTGGCGATTCTATAGCCAAGAATTCTCAAGATCACATCTAGCTGCATTCCTGTTGGGTGTGAATGACAGTTGCTCCTTCCCAGTTGATGCAAAGTGACGATAGAAAAAAAGGCGTACACGGAACTGGTAGTGAACACTGTCCTTCAAGTGCATATAAAAGTGCATAAAAAAATGGATACTTGAATACTTTTGGTTACTTTTTTGTTCCTGGCTACCATGCTTTTTAAAGCATTGATTATTTCAAACATTGATTTATCTAAGATAAGCAAAGACCTGTTCTCTCTTGCTGCATTTTGTGGGTTTTTTTGGGTTTTTTTTGTTTTGTTTTCTTTCCAAATGAAGCTGTTGTTTTCATTTTTGGTGGGTTTCATACTATCCACACCAGCTTCCAGGTTTCTGTCCTTTTACATACCAAGCAATCAGCTTCCTTTCTCTTTGCTACAGAGCACCTCTTTTCTGTCCACACCTGCTTGGCTGGTAGCTCTCAGAAGCCTTGCCTTCCTCACCTGTGCTTTTCTGGTTGCGCTGGCCATATGTGGGTCTGGGTGTGACTCTGGAGACACATCCTCTCTCCACAACAGCCCGCACACTCTCAGCGGGGGAATCATCCCACCCAAAGAAGCCCACCAAAATGACACTGAAGCCAAAGCAAAGAGCATCACCAAAACTGCAAATGTGGAATGACCTGGTGGGTATTCTGCCAGAGAGAGGCAATAGAGAATATCAAGCTGATCTGGTAGTCTGGAAGCAACCACCAGATGGCTGTTGCTTCTGTTGCCCTTTTGACTTCCATCAACATCTACTCAGGCAGTAAAAAGAAATGGTGTACTGGGAGGTAGTAAATCTTGCTAATCAGTACTTGTTTTTGGCCTGTGAAAATACAAACAAACAATACACATATTCAAACACTTCTGAACTACAATTGCTTATCAGGATTTACACAGGCTTATGTTCTTAATAGCTCTTTGCTTACAACTTCATCAAAGCGGTTTTGTTCTACAGTATGTGAAAAGTCTACTTTCCCACACAGTTCACATCAGTCTTGATTCGTCCTGCTGGTTCTTCATGTCTGTGAATGTGAAAAATCTAACTTTTTTGCTTGGCTTCAAGCAGTGATCCTTTGATTGTATCATTCATGATTCATTTAGGATTACAACCAAGTGGTTCAATATCCAGCTAGAGGTGTACTCAAGTGAGGTAATAAAATGAAATTATTAATGTAAATAATATGATGGCAGGAATTGTAAAAGACCAAATTAGGCTTCAGAAGTAAGCAGGAAGTGAGAATGACCAAATATGGCCTCTGTGGCAAGTCCAGGATTGAGGCCAGGATACCACCTAAAGATACAATTTTAATAAAAAATGGTTTTGTAACTTGATGAAAATGTATAAATATTGAACCCACCTGAGACTGTTAGACATTCTGTGGTCAATACCTCGTCTGTATGCAACATTGAGCTCAGAATAAAGATGGCACCGGCTATTCCCTTCAATTAATTACTTTATTTTCTATTTAAAGTGTACTTGAGAAAAGGACTGGAAAGTGGGAAAAATCTAGGAACCACACAAGAATGTCTGGAGATAAAAATTCAAGGCTGCATAGCCATACCTTAATGTGAGAGATCCTCCATTTCAGAGTCTGCTGTGTGAGAGTCCTGTGCCTTTTTTCTCTAGCTTGGAATAGGACTGTTGCTTCTGCTTCTTAAGGTTTTCAATCAACAAGGACGGTGGCTCCACCTGCAATGAACCATGAGCTTGTTATATTGAACTGCACAAGACAGTAAATTAACTCTTGTATTCATTCTGTATGAAGTGCGCCTCACTTGAGATGTCAGCCAAAGTTTAGCAGTAAATATGGTTATCTGCAGTTAAGTGTGTTGCTATTGATAGACATCTTCAGCTAAAAATAAGTCTTCCTTGACCCTAATCCACCAAGCCCAGATACAACACAGACATGCATGTGCTGTAGTTGGCTTCAAAACATTCAATGAACTTGTCAGCAACATGGTCCAGATTCCTGCAGCATGTGACATGCGTCTGCACGCATCCTGCCCCCACAGTCTCTGCCTGGCTCCCCCCACCCTCCTCCACCCCCAGTTTGCTCTCTCATCCTGCCCACCAGCAGCTAATGTCCGCCGCCGCAGCGCAGCACCTCCCACTGTATGCTGCATGCTCCTCTGTGTGCCTGTGGTAAAACCTCGCCAAGTTTAGTGTTCTAGCCACTGCACTCCCCTCCCCAACTCACACATCAATCTCAGAGGCAGATGGATTCCTGTCTCCCAGCCGCATCCCAACTTTTTGACCTGTACACATACTTGGATAAATGTTCTCTGTGAATACAAAACAGCAACATTTGTCTAGTGTACCGGAGACCTCTTGGAAGTTTTGTAGACAGATGAGGCCGGGCTGTGCTAGCTGAGAGAGACGATATTTGAGCTTGAATCCGACTAGCACATGCACAGAAGCATAGGGTATTATGAAGGCTCTGCATGATATCGTGACCCAAGGTTGAGCTTACAGTAGGTGGCCATATTGCCTCATATCAAGGGCAGTGTACGTTGGAAGACCATAGCAGAGACGTGTGACCGAACTATGTGCACGAGCGCATAACATGCCGCATTCCTTGTTTTCTCCCATTTTTGAGTGAAGCTAATTGATAGTGCCATCTGCCATCTCCTTTTAGAAAGGCAGTGCAGTGCCTTGGCTGTTGATGTGAGTTGTTTTGTCAAAGGAAAGAATTGAAAATGTGAGCGGTGATCTCCATGTAATACTTAGGCTTTAATGCCCTTTACCACTCATTCAGTGCTTGTCTGTGTTTATGTTTTCAGTGTTGCAGTGTGATTTTATTTAGGTGAAATTTGTTTTCAGTCTATCTGCAGTAGTGCACTTAAAGGGCCAGGAAGGTTAGTGGAACACATTTGCTCTGCCTCTGACCTCACAATTCCACTGTAACAACAGTGTTCAATTCCGTCATTTAAAAAAAACAAACAAACTTGTTTTGGTTTAAATTTGTTTAAAGATTTGTTTAAATTGTGTGTGCCAGTGTATCTGAGTGTGTTACAGTCTCTCTGACCCTTTACACCCATTAGTGCGTTCTTCCACTAGCTTCTCTCTCGTTCCTGCTTCAATATTCAAGGGAGGATTGAGATCCATTCAGGTAATTTTGCAGTCTTCAAAAAATGCATTGAAAGACATTCCAGTAGCTCAGTGGTGCACCTGCGCTCCACTCTGCTCCCCAGTTCGGAGGATGCCAGCACCTATGTTTAGTCTTTTATGTTTAGTCTTTTTTAGTCTGTTTCTTTTTATTTCCTTTGGACTCCAGTGCTTTTTAATAATCTGTTTTGGACATGGTATGGCTGCTCCATTACCCAGGAGCCCATACAAAGGTTCATTTCTGCCTGCATGCATAACTGCTGGAGGGAGGATTTTATGTCCAGAAAATGTTAAGATGGCAACAGCTCGGTGGGAGACAGTATGTGAGAATCACCTCTTAGGCTCATTTTACTGTTTCTCATGTAGAAGGAATTCCCTCACTATGTTCCCATTCTGAGCATCAAAGCCAACTGGGATGGGGGTTTGTCACATTCTGAATTCTAGCTCATGTCATATTTTGTCAGCATTGGCTTTGATAGACTCAGGTTATCAGTACAAATTTACATTCAAGATTAGTTGTCTTTTACATATATATCCTCTCTCCTGCAATAATGGCTAATTAGCTGCATCCATCATTGTAATTGTTTAATTTTTCATGCTAGTTCATTCACCCTTGTATTAGTGCCATGCATGTGAAACAGACTCTTGAAAGATTTTCTTTTTGTATCTTGCATGCCTAGCATAATAGGACATTCAAAATCCCTTGAAAATTTTAAACTTTTTTTTTTATGTATATATCTCCTCAACATTCCCAGTACAACTGCTGTAGAGTCCACGACTCAACTCTTGACTAAAGTCTTCACTCCGAGCGTCTGAGCCGGCTGCTGCGGCATACGCCACGCTGCTCTGTGACCCTCACTCTCCACTCCTCTCCTCTCCCAGCTTTTCCAGATCCCTCAGATGCAGACAGCCCAGCCTGCCATTCCAAGTAACAGCGCTTCCTTTCGACCCGTGTCCAGCCAGCCCATCATGATGTTCCTGACACCCATGCCCTTCACCTCATCCCAGACCGGCCAGTACTACGTACTCCAGTACTACGTGCCTCAGGTACCCAGAGCAGAGAAAAGCGCCTGTGCAAATATGTACACAGTGTAGCAAATGGGTTGAAAATCTGTCTATAAACAGGTTGGCCAGCAATAAATAAACTGCTCCTAAAATGTGTAGATAAAAATATGTTTTATCTTGGAAGCAGAAATGAGAAGTTCTAGTTTAGTTTTTTTTCAGTGTAAAAACTAAATGTTTTTGTATTTTTTGTTTGTTTACTGCTTCGAATATCTCTTTTAGGAGTGTCCTATATGAATGGCCATGTCTGGTGCTAGGCCCTTTACTTCTGCTGTTCTGTTTCATTCTCAGTATCACCACAGTGGCCTTCCCTACGTGGGACATCCCCAGCAGTACTCCGTCCAGCCCACAGGACCCAGTACATTCTACCCTGGGCTCTTTCCTGCAGACTGCCCACTAGCATATGGTGAGTTTGGACTTCCCTTTCTCTACCCCCACCTGGGAAACCCACATGCGTGCTCTCACCGATAAAGAGACCTTTCTTCTGGGTATTCCCGCTGGCTGAAACTGGTTTTTCTTTTGCTCTCTAACTGAAACCAGTGCTTTTTTTTGGTCACCACTAGTGGCAGGGCCTTCATACTATCCTGGTCAGACCATATACACCAAATCTCCATCTATAATAGTGCATACAGCTCAGCAGCCTCCACCCACTAAGAGGGTAAAGAAAACAGTGAGTATTCCCCATGCCTCAGAGGTGAAATTAATTTAATTGTAGATTGACTTAATAGATGCAATAACTTGCTGTTCGCTAAGATCCGTATCCGAGACCCTAACCAGGATGGCAAGGATATCACAGAGGAGATCATGTCAGGAGTAGGCATTAGCCAGAGCACAAGCCCACCAGTGGGACGTCCCTGCACTACCCCTACTGCTCCACAGGTAAGCCATTCAGTCCCGCAGCCCGAGCCCCTGATCGGCTGCAGGCCGCTGCTTCGCGTGATCCACTCCACAGGTCAAAGTACTCTCTCATCTAGTCCTCCCTCATAATGAGCTCTGAGTTGATTGTTTGGTTGTTTGGCTGGCTTTCATTGTCTTGTCCTATTAAAAGCATCATACAATCAGCAACAAAATCTGATGGTGTAGTTTGATTTCCGGCCATTCTCTCTTCCTTCTTCAGTGATTCGGTCACACCGTTGACCCTCCTCCGTCATATTTGACTGGTTCCAGTAGCTTGTGTGATTGTGGCTGTTCTGATTTAAGAAGGCTTCTCAGATGTGTTTTGATGTTCCGACTTGCCGTGCCTATTCTTTCGTCTGCCTCCATCTTAGTTCTCCCTCACAGCCACTCGAATCCTCCTGATCTTCCCTCGTGTTCCCTCTACACAGACAGCCCACGTAAAGGCCCTGTAAGAAGGATTCAGCCAAACCCTGAGCACCTCAGCTCCTCTGAGGAAAGGCCTCTCTGTAAAGGGAACACTCACTACTGCGCTGTTGCACTTACTTTGTGTCCTCTTTCCCTAAATGTTAACAGTGTTCCTCTTTCCTCTCTTTCTCTATTTCTCCTGCCCATTTATTTAAGCACCCCATGCTTGTCTGCTATCTCTTGCTGTCTTTGTGTCTTCACCCCCCCCCCCTCCTCCACACACACACACATTTTGTGCCTTTGCGGCTGGATCTTTTGCCCTCTTGTGCTTTCTCATTTCCTCTCTCTCTCTTTGTCTCTTTCTCTACTCACTTCTCTAATTATGCTGTGCTGTGCTGTGCTGTGCTCACCCCCCACCCTCATTGCCATTCCCCTTCTTCTGCATGTGTGTGCAGTATCTCTCTCTCTCTCTCTCTCTTTCTTTCTCTCTCTCTCTATCTCTCTCTCTCCATCTTTTCTGTCTTTTGCTAGTTTTTATGTCCACACCCTCATTATCCTCGCATTTTCTACCTCAAATCCCAGCAGCTGAACAGCCAGGTAGCAGAGCAGGGGAATGTCAGTGTCAGCCTGGCCCTGGAGGCCCACTGTCCGGCGAAGGCTGCAAGTCCAGCAGCCGGAGAGGCAGTTGCCTCAGGCACGCTGACGCCCTCATTGCCTTCCAGCACTGCTGCTCCTTCAGGCCTCACTCTCCCAGGCCAGGCTGTTATAGAGGCAGTCCAGGCCTGTGGAGCCTCCACTGGGGCAGAGCTGAAAGAGACTGGGAAGGAGCCAGAGGTCTTGCTGGAGGATAAAGTGGAGTCCATCTTACAGTCCAAGCTTAGGCAAAGCTTGAGTCAAGGTAAATAACCACATGCATGACATGCTATGTTAGGACACTAAAAAGACACCAGACCGATTTGTTATGTTTTACAGCTATTAGTTTATCCAACACCTGGAAGAAGCCAAAAGAGGACACTCCTGTGGGGCAGGCCCAGTGTCCTGACAGAGAGGTGATTCCTCTCTCCAGGTGCTCACTGTACCCCTCTCTGCATGCAGAGCCAGAGCTGAAGGATGGGAAGAGGCAGTATGATAGAGACTTCCTGTTGGCCTTCCAGTTCATGCCTGCCTGCATGCAGAAGCCAGAGGGGCTTCCTCCCATCTCTGATGTGGTACTGGACAAGGTAAGCCTGCTAAAACATTGGCCTTAGGGGAGCTTTAAAACCATTCCATGGAGAGGGGCTGATGGACTTCGACTTGACTCTGTTCTTTTCTAGATCAAACAAAACAAGCTGCCCCTGCAGCAGGTGGGCCCTCGCCTTATCGCCAGAGACCCAGGCTTCAACCCAGCCTCTGCAGACTTCAGCAGGGCAATTCCTGGAGGCAGGGGTGCACCGGTGGGTCTCTCCGCTCATCCCTTCTCTTCTGTCACAAATAAATGAGCGCCTGGTCATCTTTTGTGACCGAGGTCTTTGTGACAATGTTACCGCCCATAATAAAGAGCACCCATTTGTTGCTTCAGCTGCTCAGTGTAGGCCCGAGACGGCTGCCTCCCCGCAAGATCATCACCAACGTGTCCATGAACGACGAGGTGCAGCTGAAGAAGGCCGAGAATGCCTGGAAGCCTGGCATGAAAAGGGAGAACACCCAGAACCCCGAGACCCAGAAAACTCAGGTCAGCACCTCACTCCGCCATGCCCTGTTTTCAGATTTCAGAGTCACAGCCTGTTATGGTTGGCTTGAAAGCTACTTAATTTTATTTGCGATATGCTCTTCAAGAATTGGATATTTAAATTATAGAGTCGTTGTTTAATTGGGTGGGTGTGCGGGGAGTGTGCACGAATGTAGCTATGCAGGGGGACATTGGTTTCTAGTGTAAACAGGGGGTGTGATGATACTGAGGACCAGATCTTGTGTGCTTGTTGTTCCTTGTGTTGATTGTGGTGTTGATTTTGGTGAGAGAGTATTGTAGATATTGTAGTGTATTCTGTGGATGATCTTGTATATATTATAGGTTAACACCCAATGGTTGTGTTAAAAATATTCTTGCAAATTTGTGTGCAATTCAGCATTTGGAGAGATTGACAGATCTTCATTGCATTGTCTGGTCGGTAGGGTTATTATTGGATCAGATTTGGTTATTATGTATATATATATATATATATTTTTGTAGGAGTTATATGTTGATTAAATCTTAAATTCTTGTAGCTGGTTCTAATGGGTTTTCTTTTAATTTGAATTTGGAGCACATGAGGGGTTTTAGTTGATAAGATTTGATAAACTGTTTGCTGCCAGTGCTACACTTCTCGGAAAGTGTGATTGATGTATGATGCCTTTATCGGTCTATATAGCAAAGTTGAGTGTATTTTTGTTCATGACGAAGTTCCAAATGGCAGAGTAAATATTTGGTGAAAGTGAGGAGTTAGTCATTATGTGGAAGAACTGCTGAATTTAACAAAAGATTGGGATCTTTGTAATGGAAAGCTTAGTCGGTAGTCTGTTTTCCTCTCCAGGAGCTTTTCCAGAAGGTGCGCAGTATCCTGAACAAACTGACACCGCAGATGTTTAACCAGCTGATGAAGCAGGTGATGGACCTCACCATCGACACAGAGGAGCGCCTCAAAGGCATGGTTGATCTGGTTTTTGAAAAAGCCATCGATGAGCCCAGCTTCTCTATGGTCTATGGCAATATGTGCAGCTGCCTGGCTATGGTGAGTAACATGTTCCCATACATTGCTGCTGAAGTTCCATACAAAGGCAAATGCTACACAGAAGTGAACTCTGTTTGAACCACTCTAAACTGACATGGAGCTTTAATCAGCTTCTATTTAGTAACAGAACTCTCAACACTGTCTTATACCCAAGTGTTTCTCCTACATGTCTTTCCTGTGTAGTTAAAAGTGCCCATGGCAGACAAGCCCACCAGCACTGTGGGTTTCCAAAAGCTGCTGCTGAACCGCTGTCAGAAGGAGTTTGAGAAGGACAAGGTCAACGATGATGTTTTGGAGAAGCTGCGGCACCAGCTGGAAGCGGCCACTTCAGTAAGCAGCACTCCTGTCTAGTTTACCCGACTCACCAACCCACAGATCAGGAGAAAGGGGACTGAAATCGGCAGCAGTGCTGGGAGGCGGCCTGGTCGTTATCGGGTCCAAACGCGCTGTTTCTTGCTTTTGTCTTTGTTCTGGTTACTCCTCGCAAGGCCAGCGAGCGGGAGAGGCTGGAGGAGGATCTGGAGGAGGCGAAGGACAAGGCCCACAGGAGGTCCATCGGTAACATCAAGTTCATCGGGGAGCTGTTCAAGCTGCACATGCTGTCAGAGGCCATCATGCACGACTGTGTGGTCAAGCTGTTCATGAACCACAGCGAGGAGAGCCTGGAGCGTCTGTGCCACCTCCTCACAGCCATCGGCAAAGACCTGGACTTGGAGAAGGCCAGGGTAAGCAGGCCGCGGGCCTGGTCTGGGTTGATTTAATATTCTCAGCAGATGCTCAGCACTTGCATCGGTTTATCTTTAATATGTCATGTAAAGGTTTACGGCGCATGTGTAGATGAGTGCTAGTGTGCAGTGCAGCGGCTGTGCGGATTTTGTCCAGATTTGGTCTGTGTTGCGTTTTTCACAACAAGTACTTTACACATCGAAACTGGATGAAGAAGTTTTGGATATTGTATATTGACTGTCAATTTTGTCTCTAGTAGGAATGGCAGTTGTGATGTTGACAGTTCAGTCACCAACTAGTGTGACAGTTATTTGTGTTCAAGTTTCCTGGTCTTTTTTATTGTGTTTTTTTTTTTCCATGCACGCTTTTAACCAAAAAACAAGCATGTTGAAATGTTGTTTATAAAAGTTTTGCCGTCAGTGTTTTCTGTTGCTTGCCTGTTGCCTGCACTCTGACTACAGGGTAGCCAACTAATTAGGATCATCATCTATAGTGCGACTAGCATGCTGTGCTGATATCAGTGTATTATTAGGCCTTGGCAATGATTTTAAAAGTGTCCAAGTTCATATTGTTTAGAGAAGTTGTTAGTGTGGTTGTTAGCTCTGCTCCTACTGCAGCTGACAAAATGAAAGGCTTTTATTCAGGACTGGTCAGCTGTTAGAAGGTTTTGCTCTCACAGCCTCCTCCACGTTTGCCACCTCCTGCTGCTGCACCCTGGATTCCCCAAAGCCAAGTGCAGCTGATGAGAGCACAGCTACACCCACAATGGCAGTGAACTGCTTTACAGCACTGACCAACGTGCAAGGCAGCAGGGTTTACATAAGAGTCATAAACGTCTTGTGACATGAGTTCAGCTGAGAGCACACCTGATCGAATCGAAAGGTGAAGAATATCTGAAATTTGTCGACGTTTCTCTTACACTCTCTCTCTCTCTCTCTCTCTCTCTCTCTCTCTCAGCCAAAAATGGATCATTACTTTAAATATATAGAAAAGACAGTGAAGGAGAGGAGGGGTTCCTCACGCATTCGGTTCCTGCTCCAGGACGTCATCGACCTGCGACTGGTTAGAGACTCTGCCTGTGTTTGTGTGTTTGTGTTTGCCATTCCAGCGCATGGTGATGCAAAAGTATGCATCTGCTGATTTTGCTTTTCTAGAATAACTGGGTGTCGCGGCGAGCTGACCACGGGCCCAAGACCATTGAGCAGATTCATAAGGAGGCCAAACTTGAGGAGCAGGAGGAGCAGAGGAAGGTGCACCAGCAGCTGCTGTCCAAGCACAACAAGAGGCAAAGGTGTGGCCCTCAATTCCGTGACAGCCTTTTTCACCTGGCTGTGTGAGGCCGAGGACAAGTCCAAGGACAATCGACAGGAGGATGGACACATTTGCCAATGTGTGCTAAAAGACAATACAAGAATTCAAAAAAATAATAAAACTGTGTGACAAAGAAACAAAAGTTCTGACTCTAATGTATTTTTGCTTTTTCCTTTATGAACTGCAGACAAAACTATATTTAACATTTGCAGATGTTCAAAAGAAAAGACGGAGGTGAATATAGAAATAATATTATTTATTTTTTATTTAATTCTTCCTTGGCTTCTCCTGAATTCAGATAGGCTCTGCCCATTAGATTTCACTTTTTTGTTTGTTTGTTTTTTTATTTTTTTGCTAATTTCAAACCAGTCCTAGGATTTTCACACAATCTGAATGAAATTGGTGTCAAAATATTTGCAAGAGTCTGAATCTCAATAATTATTTAAACAAAAAACCTGACATAAAAAATACAGCTGTCCTATTCCAGTCTAATATTAGTAGTACAAATTAGTAGTACAAAGGTCAGGCTTTAACTTTAACTTTAACTAGCTGTCACTCCTGAACGACATGTTCAGATTTCATGAAATTTAAAAGACTTATACCAGTATTGACTTTGAGGTAGCTTACCAAATGTAGCAGTTTTGTCAATATGGGGCATTATAATATGCAAATAACTGTTTCTCAATGACTGCTCTTGTGATCAAGATGAAATTTTGCATACTGCTTCTGTAAGCAAGCTGAAGGATTCCTAAGGATGACTCAAACATTGGCTAATGTTTTTCAGGTAATGGGCTAATCATAGAACTGGCTTCAGTGGACTTCTATAACGTTGATTCTTGTAGAAATTACTTTAAATTTAAATATCCTACTACTTTTTATGTTGCTGATGAACTGTAACACACTAGTCGTAGGACCTTTCTCCAATCTTCACAAATTTGGTATCAAAATGTTGATGAGACTGAAACATGTTGATATTTGTATGGTTTATGGCACTTACATACCTATCAATCCTTCCAAGGTGTACTGATTCATTCAAAACAGCTGAAAAAAAATTAAGACTTCTTTGAGTAATTCTTATGAAACTTGACATGAGTATTGATTTATGGACTTTGAGCTAGCATGGGAATTATAGGACATTTTTGCCAACAGAGCCCCTCTGACATATGAAAAGGTATTTAAAAAAAGAAAAATGAGTCAATCCCATTGTGTACCAATTGTGCATGAGAAATGCAGTTTATACAGTGCAATACTTTGTGACTATTTCATAAAAAAAGTTCAATACGTTTCGTAAACCTTTTTTTTGCCTGATTTTTGATACCTAAATTAGTTGGGCAAATGCACCTTTCAAACAAGTCAGTGACCTTTTGATCTAGAGATACCTTTTAAATGTAAAAAATGCAGATCTTCTTGTAAATAATGATCAAAAATATGTGTATTTAACTATCAATCCCCAAGAGCAGGATTTTTATTAATAGGCTAAAACTTAGCCATAGAGTGTTAGATTATCACCAAACTTCAATGGTGTATATGAACATACTGTGAATGCAAGTACATTTGGGGTGAACTGACCTTCTGGGGGAACTATATTTCTTAGTCATGTCGAAACAGAAAAATAATATTTATATAAAGCAATTCAGCAGAGAAAATTGAGAGATTGGTTTCAAAATACAACATTCCTGGAAACAAAACCTCAAAACCAACCACAAAGGCTGGTGAACTTTATATGGGATGTCATCAGCAACCAAGTTGTGCAGATGTGATAAAATGATTGGACCCTTTACTTGCCACCTGCAGCTATAATAAATGTAATTCTAATGTATGTCATGAATTCCCTAGATGAAGGAAGTTAGACATTTCAATAGCAACACACCTCCCTTGATGGAATGACTGGGTACAGAAATTAGTTGACCAGAAAGGCCAGAAAAATAGCACAACCACAGCCTTCAAACCTGACAACAAACCTGCTTAATGCTGACAGTTTTATTTTTTTTCAAATACAAAATACAGACTCACTCTCAATAAATAACCATTTGATGAACTAATGCAGAATATAAATTAAGACACTGACACAAGCTTTACTTTAGTTACTAAGCATTTAGGTTTGGGTGTTTTTCGTACTTGGTGGGATGGTTACGAGAAAATATTGGCATATTAGATAAGCAGAAAAATACTATGGATAGGTTCAACACATGATGTGCGTACTCGTTTGACTTTGGATCTATTGGATCACGCCAATAACTGTTGAAAAGAAAAATGACCACCTGAATGCTAAAACATATAATGGAAATAAATGTCTTATGCAATACGAGAATTATGAAAATTTAGAGCACGCAAATCCTTCACTTCTGAAACAGCAGAAATTATGTAATTTTACACAGATTAAAAAAACCCTCAACGCTAAAGACTGCTGTTGACGGAGTTTTAATGTAAATATAGTAGGTTGGGGAAGTGTAACGATGAACAGTGTGTGGAAAAGAGTGAGATTTATTAGGGGCAAATCCAAAGTCCAGGGTCAAATTATTAACATGGAGAGTCCGAGAATTCATGATAAACTAAAGTAAAGAAAAGTGCACGAAGACAAACCAGGGATGCAGGCTATAACATTGGGGCGAGGATAAACATTCAGGCTTATATTCACATGCACGGAAGCCTCGATTAACAAACAGCAGCTGGACTTACAATAAATAGCAACAAGACTAAACTAAAACAGGGCTTAAAAACATGGTCAAATGAGCATTAAACCAGACACAAGTGCAAATTATGAGGGGTGCAGAAAACGAAACGAAGGAATGGAACCACAACAAGGGAGTAAATCAAAATAAAGACACTAGACAGGGAAACCGTGGAGACATGAACGCTAGGAGGGTGGTCAGTGGTGACAGGAAGCTTGTTTCAGTCATGGATGTCTTTGGCTAAATGAATGCAACTGAAATTCTTTCCTCATGTGTCCTAATAACCAAATAATAACCAAGTTCTTCTTTATTTCTAAATAATATGCCTAAATATTATTCTAAATAATATCCTAAAACTTGTCTCACCTAATCGTAGTCATCAGTTTATTAGATAAATGCATACCTATTTTTCTGTTTGTGTTTCACATGTTCCATTCCTTTTCTTTTCTTTGAAAGAAAAATGCCTTAACTTAATCAAAGACTAGGATTAAAAAAATAATAATAATAAAATCATAGACAGGTCAGCTGAGCCCACTCCCTTGTCGTAATGTCCCCATATTGACAGTTAAATACCACATATTAAATACAATAGAGACTGGAGTGTCTTGTTTTTCTCTGAACATTCCACAGTGCATCTAGAATTTTAATAGTTGTTTATTTCTGCTCAGTTTTTCTGCTCTTATTTTAATTTGTTTTTGTCTTAAGGAGAAAAAAAAGGGCGACAAACGAGACCTGTGACCCCAGGGGGAAATCATGGATCAGATGCCTCACACCAAGTCACTGTGTAAACAACACCAGGTTCATGTTTTAGTGTGAGGAATGAGTGCAGGAGTGTTTTGAAAGAGCAAATACAAACACTAACAAGAAGAGAACAAAGAAAACAGGAAGGAGAAGCTCCTTTCCTTTCTGAGTTACTTACTGAGATCATTCTCATAGCAAGTTCATTACACCTTGTGTACTTGTTGTAGTGCAGTTTGCTGTTTCTATATTGGCTGAGAGAAGGAGCAGACCTGTTCAAGTCACAGAACCATTTACATTTAAACAACAGAATCTGGTCAGTGGAGGATGTACTTTCTCAAACCTTTTTAACTGGTATCTCACCTCTGTGTCTCTCTGTGTTCACAGGACAGGGACCACTGCACACCTCGCACCAGGACACCTTTCCAGTGATGACTCCCCTCGTGTGGAATTAGTTCACAGCTGTTTAGTCTTATACTTATCCACAACTAGGATTAGTCCATTTACTATTTCTTAGAAGTGGGGATCAAGAACATTGGAAGACGTGAGTAGTTTTTTGGAGCAATAAAGATCAATACATAAAAACAGGCAAATGACCTGGTTATACCCAAATACATCAATAAACACATCAAACAAGGTAATGCTTAGGTATGAATTGTCTTGACTTCGTGACTTATTATGAAGCTTAACTTGTTATGAAGTGACACGTGATAATGTTCACACATTTAGCTGCAATTCTTTGTTTAACTTCAGAGGGTTAAATGGAGCTCACTCAGATGATGGTGTTGACTGCTTCAAGGATTTTCACTAGAAGTTATATAACTGCAAGTTATATTACCGATGTCTAAGTGTATGCAGCGCAGAATTCTTTATTCGTAATGTAATACATGTCCTATTTAATTCTACAAGATAAACAGGTTGGAAAATATTTGTGTAAAATAGATTATGATTATTTTTGGAACATAAAGCCATGCAAACATTGTAAGTGGACATCAAGGAAAAATATAAAATAAAAGAATAGTATAGCATACAGTTACAGGGTATTCCTGTTTTCATTGATTACTAGGGAAGCTCTTTGTCTCCCTCTTGTGGCCATTGTTGTCTGAGCCAACAACCATATCAACATAAGTGAAGTTATAGAAATTAATTAAAACTAAAACGTATTTTTATAAACACGATTTGACAGTGTGTTTTACATATTCTGGTTGAATATGACATTTATGTGTACAAGATTATAAAAAACACAATCATACATTTACCTGATACTTATATCCAAAGTGACTTACGAGTGAGTATATCTTGAGCAATTGAGGGTTAAGGGCCTTGCTCAGCAAACCAACAGTGGCAACTTGGCAGCAGTAGGGCTGGAACCGGTAAGCTTCTGACTACATGTCAAGTATCTTAACCACTGAGCTACCACTGATCACTGCTGGGGGTAACCATAAATGTTAGAATTTAAAATGTTGGATACTAAACTATTTAAAAAAACATTTTGGAACATTTATTTATTTCATTTCCCCTAACCTTTGACAGCACGGCTAGTCCAGACCTCTGTATATGCATCTTCTTACCCCTTCTCTCTGCACACAAAAAATAAAACGCATTGAGAAGAGACTAATTGCCCAAAGGATAAAAAATAAAATGACATATATAATGATAAAAGGAAAAGGTAAATAGATAACAGTAGATGTGTTAATATAAAATCAAAAGTCATCTAAACAGAACTCAATGCAATAAGTGTGTTTTGAGATGTTTTTGTTTTGCTGTTGTTTTTTTTTTTTTTTCTGTTTTTTTGCTTTCAAGTGCTAATGCCATTATGAGTTGCTAGACCATGAAGACATTTAAAGAATAATAAAATTATCTGATTTTGCTGTAAAAGACAGATGTCATGTTCACACTGCACAACTTCACTGCTTAATGTGATCTCCTGTTTACATCTGGCAGACACGCTTATCTATAGCAACTTACAGTTTCAACTATATTACAGAGCTAGGTCCATATAGCGGTAGGAGTTTGACTCAGTTCAGTTCAGCTCACTCAGGCTTTCATTTCTGTTTTCTTGTCTTCAGGTTTTGTTTCATTGTCCCTAATAGGTCCAACTTGTGCTTGTCTACTCATGTCTCACTGTCCTCCTTTGCTTGATGTCACAACTTCATTGATACCTAAAGTGAATGTTGGAAATATCACATGTTCTTTGAGTAGGAATCAAACATCATTGCTCTAATACACTGGACTGATAGTGGACTCTGCCGAGGTACACCTACCCCTGATGTTGTGATGTTACTGAGCCTCATCCTGTCTCAGATGCCTTGGCTACTCCCATCATCCCCTGATGTCCCCTGTTGTAGCCCACACCACCTCCACTCCAACCAGCTACTCTCTGTTGCCCTTAATGGACGTTCTCTTGCGACTTGGGTCTCGGACACATGCACACAAGTCTAGAACCTCCAGAAAGTTGGACTAAACATTAAATGCTTATTTCATTTTTTAATTTATGTCTCTCTTTAAACAGCCAGAGGAGGATGGGACCCCCTTTGAGTCTTGGTTCCTCTCGACGTTTCTTCTTCATGCTCTAGGGAGCTTTTCCTTGCCACTGTCACCCTTGGCTTGCTTACTGGGGGCTTGGACTTGGACATTTGAAAAGCTGCTTTGTAATAGCACCTGTTGTAAATAAAATAAAATAAAATACAATTTTAAAAAGTACTTTATAAATACATTTTGAGTATTTGATTTTTATATGTAATCTTAAAATGTATAAGATAACTAAAATTTGTTTTTTAATCATTACATTTTTTCACTTAAAACAAAAATATAATTTGGATAGTCCCAATAATCTAGAAAAATCAAATCTCATCATTACAGTGCCAACAACACATCAACATCACCAGACTTCAAAGCACTTGTCTGAGAGGAAGATTTGTATGCCTGTAATTCTGTTGTTGAAGAGCCTATAAAATCAAAATAGGCTTTTAAATTTGAAATTTTAAACTCAAATAAATACAGCCTTATTTTAAATGCCTAAACACACACACACACACACACACACACACACACACACAGTTACCTCACAGTGTGAATATTGTTGTTGGTGGAGAAAGTATCATAGATCCTCCTTGCTGACACATCAGTGATGTCATTGTGACTGAGGTTGAAATTAGATGGATTATAATTACCACATTGTTCAGGATTCCCAAACACACCTCCCTCTACTAAATCACCGTGTAGTAGTACAAACACCTGTAGATTTATATATCAATGAATTAAATGAATAAACGAATGACTGAATTAGCAAATGAATGAATAAGCAAAGAAATAAATAGTATATTTGTGTCAGTGGACCTGAGTCATTAATGGCCAGATAATTATGCATTTTGACATTTTAAACAAAATATCATTTATTTCAGTTCTTGTACACATGACTTGTTATCTATCAGGCATGAAACTGTAAATGATAGAGTCTGTTATGTCATATTTCTCTTTTTAATGAGAACATGTGTTTCAACAAGCAGTCTGGATATTTTGTAGACCACAGAGGTCCATGTTGCCAAGTACAGGCAGTGATCAGTGATCCAGGCAGCCAGTGAGAGAGGTCGTCATTTCCAAATAAAATCACCAAGAAAATCAAGCTTTTTGCTGTTTGCTTTTGAGAAAAATAAGTCCTTGAAGGAACAAAGGATATGACTGAATGAGCAAAGTTACATTTATATAGAGCCTTTCAAGGAACATACAATGCTTTACAATGAACAAACACAGCTTCTATGTTCAGTCACCCTTCCAAATTTTATGCTAAATTGTGAGAAAAAGAGTAAAATGTGTTATATCTATGTTAGTGTTCACTGTGCACTCAACAATCAAGACTCTCTACACATTCCTCCTCCCGCTTGTCCACTCACTCCAGGATGTGGGCTTTGTGCTGGTGTGGGAACAGCAGCTGCAGGCAGTGGTCAGTGAGCTGACAGTGGTTAAGGTCCAGTTCTGACAGCCCTTCAGAATGTTCCAGAAACAGCGCCAGTGACCTACAGGCCATATCAGTCCCCACACAGAGAAGAGACAGGAACTGGAGCAGCATGGCTTTATTGCAGCTGAACACACTCAACATTCTCCAACATGTAGAGTCACAAAACACTAACACACTCACATAACTACTAACATTAATGCTATTTACACACATTTTGTTTCAAATGATAAAATTCTTTTCCCTTTTCCAGAATGTTTCCCTAGTTTGTGTGGTGTTGAGTCAGTGGCTTACTGAAGGGTGACTGTGTGTAAAATGGGGAATATAAATATTTCACCTAAATTTAACAATTTCCTCCAGAAAGTCATTTTATTCTGAAGTAAATATTCATGGATATTGCTGATTACCTGACAGGAGTCTCAGTAAAACCTAAGTGATGCTGGCACAAAATGACTTTTGAGGAAACTCGTGAAAAACACATAAACGTACATAAAAAACGTTTATATAACACTCCCTAAACAGACCAGTTCTGTGTTAAAATTCTGATTGTGAGAAAAGTTCAAGCCTGAGACGGGAGACGTGTTAGAGCAGTGGCTCAATGCTCTCCAGCTCTGCCTTTGGTATGGAGGTGAAAAGCAGGCTGAGAGAGACTGCTGTGCAGTGCTGGAGGGTGAAGCGCAGGGCAGCACAGTGGACAGAGTCCAGCTCTCTGCTGTTCAGGTTGATGCAGTTCTCTGCTGAATTCAACAAGCTGGACACACAGTGAGCAGAGCCAGTCTGATAGATCTCTCTGATGATGGACAGTACAAAGCTGGAGCTCAGCCTGGGGAGAAGGCACACACACACACACACACACACACACACACACACAAAAACACAGACACAGACACACATTTCCAGGTCTCATACTGTACAGTATAATTAAAGTGTTTGGACTGTTACTAACTGTGTGAACAATCTGAGCCACACAACACATGACTGTATTCTCTCACCTTCTGATCTGAAGTCTGGCCAGCACAGGCAGAAGGACTCTGGGATTTTGTTACTTAATGTTGGGGATGTGTAGTCGTCCCATGAGCTGGTGGAAGCTCGTCTACTTTGCCGTAACGTCACCCTTTCGCCTTGCTGTCTGGATGCGTACTGTCTGTCAGACTAGCAATTCATCTACACTTCTCACAGATAAAACTGCCACTAATGACGAAGAATAAACATGCTGCATTCAGTGCTCTGAAGCAGAACATAAGTCATGATGAAAAAGCAAAATGTTAACATTACTCATGTTTGTGGTAGTTCCTTAGATATAGTTTGTGATGATAAAATAGTTTTCCATGGAAGTTGCCAGTTTCCAGGTAGAAAGTAGTTAAATCCAACAAAACATTTGTTAAACAGATAGAGAGCAGTAAGAGCTAGTATGCTGAAACTACCTGTTTCAAAAACAGGAAGCTTCCTTATGAAGGAAAGAGGTTCTTATGAACCTCAGCATTTTGACAGCAAGTATTAACCATGGCTATAAAACCATGTGAATAATTCAGTTATGGGATTAATCCACAAAATAGAACATCAAATCTAATTATTTGGCCAGTACAGGGTTATGCAATATTCCTTCATCTCAGCAAAATGCAATAGCTTGACTTCCTTAACTGATTAATAATTAAAAAATATCTTTCTTGACTATAAGAATATAGCTTAACCACTAGAAAGATTAAACATCCAGTGAGTGTGTATCCTGGCATGTTAATGTAAAAGGCAGCAACTACTGGATTTGGGGAAAGATTAGTAAAAGATTTCAAGTATCTGCAAAGCAGAAAACTGCCTATTCAACAGGCATGAATGATGTGCTACCGAAGTAATTGTTTTATTTGCATAGCCTAATTAATATCATTAGATCAAGTTCTATATTACCTATATTGTTATATTACAATTTTGCTTTTGCTTTTTTGCTTCACAATTGTTACACATAATTGCTGCACCTGATACAAGGATAGGAATTTCAATTTATTCATACTGGATATAAGAATCATTAATGGCTGCTGAGTGAAACACTTTCATTGAAAATTCATCCACCAATTTTTTTTTTTTTTTTTTTTTTTTTGTAACCAGAAACAGGGCACATCAGCCAGGAATACATTCCAGCTCTGTTTTAGAACACTGGCTGTGATTCATTACATTTTGGCAATTGTGAAAAGAAACTGGATGATACTTCTAAAAGTAATTGTGTTTGCAGTTTATTTGCACAGTTACATGAACAACACTGGTAGCATAGTCAACAGGCTTGATGGTTTTCCAGTGCACGACACCGTGATACCAGGGCTGGCCCAAGCCTGTGTGGGGCCCTATGCAGAAATCTGAGCTGCCACTGACATAACATCGGTAAAAAACAAATAGAAATAAATACATGGTCTTTGGCACCCTCTTGGCGGCCTTAGCAGGCTCTCATTTTGCTTATATGGTGGGACAATTGTTCTGCTGTTATCCTACCTATTGAGCAGTCCTACCTAGATTTAATGCACTTATGTACATCACCCTTAGTCCAGGTTTCTGGTGTTTATTTTAGATGCATTTTTAGTTGTATATATTATAATTAGGCTACTGTGGACAATTGTATACCGTATAGCTACAGCACCTGTACTTCACACACATGTAGTAATCGGATCTAGAAAGTTGCCAACCCTATTAAAATATTAGGTTTATAGTATAATATTTGAATCAAACAGACAAAGCATTAATCACAATCATTTGCATGATGATTAAATCTTGAACCAAAAATGTATCAGAGAGCTGTAGTCTTTTTCACAGACACACACCCAATTAAACTGTGCTTGACCATTTCTTGCTCTCTATATCATTCTCTGCAGTTTACTGAGAAAGACCTGACACTGGGTAATGCCATTGTCTATTTGAAGGCCAAAACAACAACAATCTTGGTTATCAAAGATTCACTCCACCCTGACCACAGCCTCTTCTTTTAGAAGCTATGAAAAAACCACCATCGCAGCTTGTGAGTACAAATCTAGCCTCTTAAAAATACTCGCCTGGAATTAAACCTAGTAGAGTTCCACAACGAGGTGCAATTTGTAAAAGGACGTCTTTTTCTCTCAGAGTTAGAAATCTGCAGAAATAAATACATCAGTTAAATTTTTAAATATGTAGGTTAGAAATCCAAGTATAAAGAGCAGATATATTATCTGTGCTAATTAATGAATGTATTTAAAGTATACATTTAGTAGGCCTAAAAATAGAACTCGTATGTAAATCATATCTAAATATTTTTATTTAGAGTAAATTACATGCGACATATTGAAGATTTTGATTTTTTTGGCCTGCTATCACCACACCGCCTCATCGGGAACTGTTACACTTTATTTTTTATTTATTTTTATTTATAACTTAAAAATAATCACCTGGAATGTAAACTTAGCCGAGGTCCACAACGAGGTGCAATTTGTAAAAGGACGTTTTTTTTCTCTCAGAGTTAGAAATCTGGAGAAATAAATATATGAATTTATTACCCCCCATCAGTGGACCTTTAGAGCTTTATTATTAAAAATAAGACAGACAGATGAACAGACAAACGCAAAATGTATATATAATATTTTTAAGTATTCGCCATCTGCACCATTACAGGAATGATGTGTGTGTGTGTGTGTGTGTGTGTGTGTGTGTGTGTGTGTGTGTGTGTGTGTGTGTGTATGTATGTATGTATGTATGTATCTATGTATATGGTTATGTGTGAGTACATGTATGTTGGATTGTATATGTACACGTATTAGAGTGTGATATTTATCGTTTATGGATTGGCTCTGTATGGATTTTATCAAAGGTGTCCACTCTAGATTATTGGTTCTGTTATTGATTAATTCTGAGAATTATTCTATTGATATATATACTCTATCAATAGATTTTTCTATTGGGTGACACTAATATTATTTTTTGTTTTCCAGTTCATGAATATGTTTTTTGTTTGTTGTTTTTTTGCAAGAATATTTTTATTATATCAATATAATAATGTTATACATAGTATCCTGTCATATTGGTTGATGATATGTCTCCTAGGAGACATAAAGAGGGTGTTGGATGGATATGGTTATTTAAAGCATGGGATATGTTGGTGATGCACTATATTGGACTGTTTGCACTTGTGTAGCATGTTGTCTGTTGCACTGTTGTTTTTATGTTGCACCATGGCCCTGGAGGAACGTTGTCTCGTTTTTGTTGTGTACTTGTATATATAGCTGAAATGACAATAAAACCACTTGAACTTGAACTCGAACTTGATGACGACTTGCCAAAATTGCTTGATAGGTGTGCTCTGCCACGTGGCGTGAATGTAATCGTCAACTGTGATTTGAGTAAAGTATGTACAGATTGCTGAGCTTGTGAAACCAATTTTAAACATCCAATGTGTAGTATAATGTACTCTGTATTATTTTGTACTGAATGCATTGTAGGTCAGTGTTGCTGTCATGTGGTAATTATTGTTACACATTTTAATCCAAACTGCAGCGTCATGGGCTAGTAATAAATGTTCCTCCTATTGTCTCAATGGGAGAGTAACTGTGAGATTTGATTTCACTATTATTTTGTATATCTTAGATAATAGGTTTTTTGTATTAAGAATGTTTGTTTATAAATTCTGATATGGATGTAGGTATCGGAATTGATTTTTGAACACATAGGTGATCTTAGCTGATGGTATTGTAGGAACTGGGGGCTTTCTATAGCATATTTTGGGGCTAGTTGTGGGCGTGACATGAAACAAGTCTTAGGATAAATATGTTTAAGGTTTGTAATGCCTTTTTCTGTCCAAGATGTAAAGTTTAATATTTTTGTTCATGGTAAAGCCTGGATTGTTCCAAATGGGAGAATGAATAGTTCGTGTGAGTGTGGAGTTTGATATCTTGTGGAATTTCCACCAAACTGTTAGTGTCATGGCCACCTTCAAACTGTTGAAACATGGATATTTTTGAATATGAGTCTGGGCACATTTGAAACACCTGCCGCAAACATTACTGACATTATATCTTGTTTATGTGATTGGCTGTGCTTCTCTAGCCACAAGTACTTTTTGATTTATTTATTTTTTAATTTGGTAATTTTATATATAACAGCAACAAATGACAGCTTAAGTTTTATGACAAAATGTGCAAACAAGCTGGCCTGAGAGGTGTGTAGCGGGATATGACTCAGTGCATCTCTGGTGCTGCTTTTGATGAGTACAGTGTCATAAGTGTGTCTGTCCAGCAGCGCAAAGAGGAGATACAGCTTCTTCTCCCGGAGGTTTCCGATAAATATGTAGATATGTTAGTATGTAATAGAAAGACAGCTGTCCATCCTCATAGTCTAGGTACATGCCCGCATTCCTGGGCAATTGTGTCAGGGGCAGAGGGGTCTCAGGCTTGGTGCAGGTGTACGACTTCTGGGTGCTCCTCCAGAGCACCCAGAAACCCTCACAGTGGGTTTCTCAACTTGCTCAGACTCAAATCTCAATATCGGCATCCGAACCGTCTTAGAGAGGAACAAAAAACACAACTCATTTGATTAAATTGTTCCAGTATAAATATGGTTATCAAACATGCTTTTAAAAATATACTTCCATGGAGATGGTGCCCTACAGGGTAGTGTTGGAACAGTGTGTACAGGCTGTACAGGCTTAGTGTCATGTTGTGGCCCCGCCCCCTCCTCAAACATCTTGGTGTGTGTGTGTTCGTCTGTGTTGCCACACCCTCTCGTGTCGTTCACCTGTTCTCTGTTATGTGTAATCGGCTTGGGTGTATATATGTCTCGTGTGTCATAGTACGTGTGTTGGTGTTTGAGATGTGCATAGTATTTGAGCTTTGTTGTATGTTTTGCATGTTTGCAAAAATAAAAGTGCGTTTCATCGTGCCTCGTCCCCGCATCCTGCTTATCCTCGCAACGTCACAACTAGACCACTTTAGATGTAACTTAGAACCTCCAGTGACCTCTGTATGTGTTTCTTTAGTTGTATGAGCTCCACTGGAGGACTCTGAATAGTTGACAATGGAAGAGGGGTATATCAGATTCACCCCTTCTGCCTCGGTGTGACAGATTAACACACTGCATTAACGTTTAGAAATAAAAACATATGGTAAACACAATCTAGAAAATATTACCTTGTAACAATTCATTCAGTATATGAACTGTTTTCTGTGTCCTTATGTCTATAAATTAAAAGTAATAAAACATTTAAATGATAAATAAATTACAATGAATGTATAAATGTTCACAAATAAGAAACTACATTGGTCTGCACTTTTCTCCACAGATTCAAGGAACTCATGAAAGTTGGAAGCTATAAAAACACATAATACAGAATTAGAGACTGACTGATGTTAGAGCAGAAAGATCACTGTGATGTTCTCATATCTAAAGCACTCAAAGCATTGATGTTATGTAAATGAACTGTGATCTGATTGGTTTAAGGAAATAGATTCACCTACTTTGAAGTTCAAGTTTTTATCAAAAGGTTAGAACTGGTTGACTATACTTTGTCTGTCCTGCAACAGGAAATTTAAACATTTATATCCAAAGTATTACGCGATAGAAATCAATTCAAGACTACCCGTTATTGACCGCTAGATGGGGAAAGATACGAAGAAATAAATGAGTCCAGCTCCTCCTGCCCGACTTTACGGTGAGACTCTGCTTTTACGTCATTAAAATGCTAAAGAAAAAAGGCCGCCATATTTGTAGTTCCACAACGTGAAAAGGCGTCATTTTGTATGCCGAAGAATGAATAAACACCATGCCATGCCTTGAAGACGACGAAATTGCAATTTATTTAGCTAGCCATAAGAATAAGAATAGCTGTTTAATTTACATAATCACAAATATATTGCATGTACATACAGCTACATTTCAGTCGATCAAAAATGTTTCACGTATTTATAACCGCAACTTTATGTTACAGTGGTCATATCAGAGATTTACCAATATAAAACGCAACAGGTGTCGTGTTCTGTAATAGAACATTTTAACATTTATATCCATATTACACATAACCAAGGTGTAATATAACCACATGTACTGAACAGACATGAACAGCCTGTGTATTGTGAAAATACATGTATGTGTCTTCTACAGCAATTACTGTGCCGTGCACACCTTAAGTTTGGCATGAAGTGTTTGCTTTTTCCAAAGCAAGTAGTATTAAATTATTCTCATAGAATAAATTTCACAAAGACATGGACTTCTCAGTTGACCGTAGAAAGATGTTTGTGTTTTTTTTGTATTTAATTTATTTAATGCGAATCGTATGTAGGTTACCACTGCTAAGCTTCACCACTGTCAAGATAAGACCTCGAAAAGACGCAGAAATTTATTTTAATAACAGCTTCTGCTGATTTATTCAATAACTGTATGACACCGTTTGAGCGTACGTACCGACTGAAAACAAACTCAAATTATTAGAGACACTCTTACTGCGTCTCCACATTGAAACATATCAGTTAGTTAGCTAGGCTGGCTAACTAGCTTAGCTTTATTAGCTAGCTAAGCTAATTGCGAAGAGGATTACGTTAAAGAACCCCCGGTCTACAGTTGTGCACATACAGGAAAATTAATGAATAGCATGGTAATACACGCATTTATTGGAACAGTTATGTAGCTAATATGCATTTGTAGTATGTGCGCCTGGCGTAGAAATGAGTCTTTGTTAGCCCATTAAGGCTATCTTAGCTAGGCTAGTCCGAGCAAGCTAAGTGCTGGTTGCTATGACAACGGGCTTGGTGTATTTTGCGAGCTTGTCGGCTACCGACAAGGCTCAAGGCAACAGGGTCCTGTCCCTTGACTTAGGTTGATCTAGAGGTATTTCAAGAAACTTCTCAAGCGCACTTTAGTGGCAAAGAACAATATTTTCACTTGAACAGGGACCTCAGATTAAAAGTCTGATGCTCTACTGACTGAGCTATTCAGGATAGAAGCAATATCAGAAACATTACAAGTGCAATGTACATGTATGCAAAGAAAATTGAGTTCATGTGTATCGCATTAAGATGTCAGTCTGCCTATGGAACATAACACCTCTTACAAGGCTCGATTTTTGCTCTCAAGCTGCAATGGTTTTGTCATGTTGTCTAAGAGAAGAGGCTTTGGTCGGTGGAGTGAGTCTTTGATAACTAAGATTGTAACTAAGATTGAAACTGCTCACCGCACTACATCGAGTACACAAGGTGTAATGAACTCGCTATGAGAATGATCTCAATAAGTAACTCAAAAAGGATAGGCTCATCATGATGCATTAGCTAACAGTCGGCACTCATACACAAGTGTGAATGTTCAACATTCATTCAAGCATCTCGAGGTCACAGTCTGTAGTGTGTACAAAAGGAATCTAAAGGAAAGGCTTGAGCAAGTGCATCCTCCACTGATAAGAGATATAACTTTAGACTTCAATTGTAACATTAGAAAAAAGATGTACATACAGTCCATTTGTTTAAAATGTTCTTTGATGTGAAGCTCATATTATTTTGCCCCAACTTACGCAGAACTTGATTGTTGGAAGAATACAACAGGGGAACTTTCAGTTGTACTTCACATGACTGACACTGTGTAGACTTTAACTAATGTACAGTTGTGTAGCTTTAGAGTTGTGTACAATTAGAGCAAGTGACCTAAGCAACATGTATTGCATACACAGTTTGCCTTAACAAACCTATCACTTCATCATGGTCAGAATATTTCTTATAGATACATGTAATGCTTCAGCATTGCTACTAGTTCTAATACACTCAAACTAGTGCACCAGAGTGGGTGATGGTAATGGTACTGTTAGAAGCAAACCTATATGACTGGGGTTGGGCTTCCACACACTGTCCCTTTCTCCCAATTCACAGAGCGGAAACGACTCGTTTTCAGCCTGGTTTTTTTTTTTTTTTGCACAACCAATTTCCAACCTCTCTATATATATCGCTTGGAATTCAACAGTTGCTACTGCACCTTTAAGACGGATGTAAGATAAATGAGCTCCTTTATGATTGGCTGCCCTGTATTGTGCTTCATTCAAAAGGTACTCAGAGCTGAAATGCCTGAGAAAGGCAATTTAAGTGGGTGTGCTAAACCTCTATAGGCTGAATAGGCAGAGATAGGTCAATAAAGTGTTCTTGTGACATTAGAAATACAAATTTCAAAAGGGGCATTTTTGGCAGCTTAACTGACATAGTTAAGAATTTTAACATTTAAAATATATATATTAAAAGGAGAATGTTACTCATTTCACTCTGACTGTAAAACAGTGCATATTGTGTTAAATGGGATTTCCATCCCATGTTTTTAAGGCTGCCTTATATATAAATAAATATGCAAGAATGCAGAGCATGAATAGGTCAGTCTTCAATTCTGTATCACATACCTACCCTTGATAACACCGTGGTAACTGGAAAAAAACAACCCTTTTTACTCAGTTGTCACTACTTCCAATAGACTTCACGCTAATCTCATAGAAGTCCACCCCTTTCCATGTCCTCCGGAAACAGCACTTCCGTTATGTTGTGACAGGATTTGTTCCTGAAGTTGTATGCGTTTTCTAAATTTGCACCGCATTTCTAAAGTGTGTTACCACTTTGATGAATATGCTTTGTTTATTTGCAGCACGATGGGTTTTCCAGGACACCGTAATTTATGCATGTTTAATTCCATCTTTTATTCACGTACTAAGCCCAACTCTATAGGCTAATATTTATAAAACCGAGATAACCATAGAAACGTCTTCATCTGTGCTTGATACTTTGTTCCTGAAGTTGTATGCGTTTTCTAAATTTGCAGCGCATTTCGAAAGTGTAGAGATGCACTGTTGAGGTAGAGATGCACTTTCATTAATACTGCTTACACTGTGTTTCTTTACAACACGCATGGACGTGTTGAAGCAACTCATATGCATGGAACACTAATACTCAGAGCATTGGAAGGTTGAAATCAGAAGCTATCTGGCTCACACAATGTTTTAAATGTGCCAAGGGAAATTCCAAGTGTGGCCATCCTTGAGTGGAGTGGAAGATAAATATGTTTTTTTTGTATTTCAAAGCGGCTGTAAGAGTATAACAGGCAGTTTAGAACATGTCAGTCCCTCCATGTAATTTGAGAGAAAATATCCTATGAAGATTGGACCAAGATTCCTGCAGAGTATTTTCAGCACATAGTGGAAACTATGCCAGAAAGAATTTCTGCAGTTCTGGAGGCCAAAGAAGGTCCAACATGCTATTAAATGGGTGTACTTAAGCCCACTGTGTCCTATAATAGGATGTTGCTGGAATGTATGTGGATGTTGTTGGAATGGCCGCAGAGTTGCGGCAGCAGTACAGGTAGTCTGTGATCCTTTCCCCCATCCGAGTGAGTTTGCCCTATTGCACGGGGTCGAGTTATGATGTGAATGTTTAATTACACAGGATGGATTGTGGGCTACAGAACCAAACAGCCTTCAGGATTCAAGTAGAGAAAGGTGAAACTTCTCCAGCCTTTGAGTTAATCACAGGACTATTGCATAGCAATTAGGGATAACAGAACAGCTTTCGGGGGGTTTGGGTGGGGTGCCTTATCCGCCCCTTTAACAGAGTAGTCACAATTCAAATTTCCCTTCTTCCATTGTTTACAAGGCATTATACATGTGGTTTATTTATAGTGCACGGAGTAATATGCAGCGAGTCTGGTCTGTCTGCTTTGGAAGAGAAACATTTAGCCAGAAGAGCAAGACACAGCCAGGAGGATGATTGGTAAGAGCACATCATAATATGCACCTTAAAGCTGTGCTCTACAGCTAGGTCCTGTTCCATGACTGCATATATAAATTTACTACTGACATTGCCATTTATATCTGGCCATTTACAGTGCACTCTTGCTCAATGCAGCACTTGAAGCTGATTTTCCATTGTGTAGTTATTATGTTCAAGAGATGTTTGACCCGGTCAGGGTGACACACTTTAGTGAGGGCAGCAGTATCCTAGAGGACACTACAGACAGTGACGGAGACATCTCAGAGCGCGAGGTGAGAGGTTGAGTTTTTTGTTACTCTCTCTACGACATACTTTTCATGCCAGGTACTATTGTCCAGTTCAGCCCAATTTAATTTACTGCCTTGTATTATGATATATAAATTGCTGAACATCTTATCACTCAGTTTCAAACATCCCCTCAGCTGTTTTAAGCCATTTCGGTTATTCAGAAGTACTGCTAAATGGATGTGGTGGGAAAATGAGAGCACATCAAACACAGACAGCTTTATGCATTGAGTAGTAAAGAGTAAAAGTTTATTGAGTTTGTAAAGGGAAAGAAATGTGAGTTCCACCTTCCAACTATAACTTTTCTAGGATACGTGATCAGCCATGGTGAAATCACTACGGATGATAAGAAGATCAAAGCCATCTTCCAGTGGCCCATTACTATTATAGTTAAAAAACTCCAGAGATTCTTGGGATTTGCAAACTTTTACCGATGCTTCATATGGAATTTTAGCAGCATTGCAGCTCCTCTCACAGCCCTCCTGAAAGGAGCAATGACCAAGCTACTTTGGAATCAGGAGGCTGATCAAGCATTCAGGAAACTGAAAGAAGCTTTTACCACGACTAGCATACGTCGACATCCTGATCCTTCCATTCCATTTGTCGTGGAAGCTGATGCTGCTAACATCGGGGTAGGAGCTGTACTTTCACAACGATACGACAAGTCCAAGTTACAATAGATGATTAAATAGACAAGTGTATATAAAATAGATGATGGAATAAACAAGCCATACAAGACACAGTCATCCCAATGGAATGTCTGTCGGGAAAACATTACCTACCTTGTGCTGTGACCATCTGTTGAAGTGGGCTCATTCTTCGCTGGTTCAGGGCTATGACAAGCGATATTTATAAGTATGTTTCTTCATGTTCAATTTGCAGTCAAAGCAAGATGCCTAAGACCCTACCCACAGGAAAGCTCATGCTTCTTCCCGTACCAGAAAGTCCTTGGTCTCACATCACCTTAGATTGCGTTACTGACCTCTCTGTCCTCACTGTAGTTGATGGATTCTCCAGGGGTGTGTGGTTCATTGTGTTTCCGAGTATGCCTACAGCCTGCCAAACTGTGGAAGCCTTGTTTAACCAGGTGTTCCGTATATTTGGCATCCCAGAGGACATAATATCATATTGGGGACATCAATTCACATCTCGAGTTTGGGCTTCCTATATTGAACACATCGGGGTAGCTATTAGTTTTACATCCACAGTCAAATGGCCAATTCCTACATTGTTTTTATATGAACAATCCATCAGACCGGTCCAAGTTCCTCTTATTGGCAGAAATGGCCCAAAATTCACTTACTAGTTCATCCACTGGCTTGACTCCTTTTTATTGTATTTTAGGTTATCAGCCTCAAATGTCCCATGGACTTCCATATCAGCTGGTTTCCCCGCTGTGGATGAATGGATGCAGCGGAGCGAAAGGGTATGGGAGGAAACAGATCAGTGTATTGTATGAGTTCTCTGAACGTATAAGGAAATTGCGGACAGGCACAGAGGGGAGAACCCGATATACCAACCTGGTGACAGAGTGTGGCTCTCTACACAGGACTACCGCAAGCCGGGGTCATGTCGCAGGTTAGGTCCCAAGTATATCGGTCCATATGAAATGACCAAGCACATTAATGAAGTCACATATCAACTCAACTTACCTGCTCACTTTTGTGTTTTGAGGTCATTTCATGTGTCCCTTCTTAAGCCTGTTGTTCCTGTTGTGGCCTTTGGATGAGATCACCCCTGAGGTCACTCCTGTATTAAGTATGTTGGTTGCTGTCATTAGAGTGTATTGTTTCTGAAGGTTTTTTTGCATTATGCAATGCCTCTTCGCAGAGTGTGATTTTCAAGAACTTTAGTAAGCAGATGACTTATTTGCATCACCTTTTTTGGTAGGACAAAGCCCATCCATGAGCCAAAGGAAGCTGAGGTAGGCCCCATTCCATGAAAACACAGGGAGTGTGTGAACCAGGATACCAACACAAGCATACATGCAAGCTGACACCTACCCTCCCCTTGTCCAGTGGTTTGGCCAGTAGACAACTAATGAAAAACATTTCAAAAGCGTTTATACAGAAGCCAATGTTCAAATGGCTCTCTGTGCAGTGAGGAAACATATCATAAGGAAGTGCAAATTCCACTAAAGTTTAAGTAGGATCACTGAATTCAAAGTCTAGAGCACTATTACACTATGACTTCTAACAATAGCGTAAAAACAGTAATGTCATTCGTTTTTAGGAAAGGAATGTAAAAGTTTATGAAATATTCTTAAAAAGAGGACAGTTTGATGAGGAGCTTGGTCTTGCACAGCTACCAAAACCCAGGACTGAACTAGGAGTCTTTTGATATTCAATCTAACACTCACCCAGCTGAGCTATTTCAGCTAGTGACTAAATACTTTTGCCTGGTTTCGATCAAAATGTTACCAATGAATGTAGCTCATGTTCATGTCAGAGGAAACTGTCACCTTTATCCCTGGTGAGCTAGTGGCTAGGATTCTCTTTCAAACTTAATTTTTATGTGGAATAAAAAGAAATATGAATACCTCTCTTTATGACCTCCTAATGCTCATGCATACCAAGTCCAGTATGCATACAAACATCGTCAGTATACTAGGAATACAGAGTTTGAAAAATGTTTGTCAGAAGCATCTGAGCTTTATTGCTGGTGGGTGAGTGGCTAGGATTCAACACTTTCACCACTGCGACTTGGGCTTGATTCCTGGTCAGGGGACGCTCTTTTTGCTCACTTAAAAAAGAAGCTTGTATGTGAAAAAACAAACTTCCTTTGAGTCAGATTTTAACTGACAGACTAAGGATAACAGTTTTAAATTCTACAGTCCTCCACTCTACCAACTAAGCTATTGAAGGCAACAGACATGTAATCCCATAAGTCCAAACACCAGTATGTTGGCAAGAAACACGGCCAGTTATGGATGTTTGAATTGTTAAGTTCATTTGACACAAAGAAGAAACATTGCATTGTACGAGTTGGAGATGTTCAGCTCCAACAGATATCTCTTGATTACATTTGGATGCATACTGGACTTTGTGTACAATCAATAACTACTGGTACTAACTCAAAGTATGTTTCCCCCTTCAGTTTTATTTTATGCCAGAATAAAGACTTTCTGTCTTTAGAATTCTACATGACTCAAACTGAGATGCAGCAGATCACTTAGCTAGAACAAAGGGTCTTGTACTACAATAACGACTTTTGCTTTATTGCCCATAAGGTCCACCTCTTTTTTCTTTAACCCTCAGATCATCCCGTAGATGTTAGAATTATTCTAATGAAATTATAATTAACATTTAAAAAAATTCCTTAACATCACTCTTAAAATAACTTTTACCTTACAAATGATTTCTTTACCAGCAAATTTGAGTTGGTATGAATTCATCTATTAATTTTTCGTTATTATTTCATTAAATACATGCCCCCCCCCCCGCCCCCTAAAAAAAGAATAACAGTCCAACTGAAAGGTCTAAATGAATCTTTGCAGTAACAACAGTCTTTTATGCTCTTCCAACCACCCCACCTCCTCCCAGTGGACACACCATGCTCCAGTACATGATTCTGGAGTGCTGTGCTATCTGTGCTCCCCACTAACTTTTCCTACCTGCTGGGGTTTCTCCTTCCTGGACCTGCCTTAAAATGCTTAAAATGACAGCACCTTGCCCTCCATTTACCTGCAACATTCTGCACTGTCACAAACAATATTTATGTGCACATTAGCAGATGAACCTCACCTGGATGATCCACATTTCATTTCTTTGTACTGTTATAATAATGAGTTACTGTATTTCTACCCAGGTGTTCTATCCAGGTGAACTGTGCTCTGTTTCTATCTCCTATGATGTCTTTGTGTAGGAATGCTGTAGTGTATCTTTCATGCTTACAATTTGTCAGCCATCCTCTACCCAACTCATCTTTGCCCAGGTTTATCCAGGGTTAACCGAAGGAGGATGAGTTCCCTTTTGAGTCTGACACCTTCCAAGTCCCTTCCACCATTCCAGTGAGTTTTTCCTACTGTCACCCTTGCCAATGTCATTTGGCTTATTTATCAGTTGTCACAAGGTGTTAACGTTATTATGCACATGTATATAAAATGTGTATATACATCAATATATACTAATATATATATATATATATATATATATATATATATATATATATATATATATATATATATATATATTGCATTATTCTCTGCACCTTACATGTTATTTGCAGTTTGGATTGGATTATAAAGTGAATTTCATTGGTGAGTACTATATTTTTTGGTGACAAAGTATAATCTCTTTACAAAGCAGTGACCAGAAAGGAAGACCTGGATGAGGCTTTGGTCCCCATGATAGTTAGAGACACACAGCCATTTAGCATAGTTGAGGATAAAAGCTTCAGGGACTTGGTAGCAAAATTGGATTCAACTTATATTCTCCTAACTAGGAAGGTATGTGTGGTGACATGGATACATTATGAGAGTAGTATTAAAAATATATATAATTATTTTCTTCCTTCCCTTTAGACTGTAAAGGCCATGGTTGAGGCCAAATGTCAATAAGAGAAAGAGAAGGCCAAAGCTGAGGTCCAGAAAATTCCTGCAATGAGTTTGTCAGCAGATATGTGGACATCTCTTAATGTGGATGCCTTCTTGGCTGTGACCTGCCATTTTATAGATGACAACACATTTCTGAAGTCTACACTACTTGGTGTTGTGAAATTCCTGCAGGCGCATACGGCTGAAAATTTGGCCTGTGTGAAATCCTCTCTTATGGAACAATGGGGAATAAAATAAAGTCACATGTCTGGTTACTGATGGCACATCTAATATGATTGCCTGTGGAAATAGCTGAAGCTGCCTCATGCGCTTCAAAAAAAAAGAAACTGAGGTTGAAACAAGGTGTTGGAGCGATTAGTAGAACTCAGGGAGCCTGTGGGGGCAGATTTGGCGGGTTTACAAACTGATATTCCTGCGCTGATCTCTGATGTGTACAGTAATGTATGTGGGTGCCGGTCTATACTGTATTCTTTTCACAAGGCAACTGTGGAGCTGTCAGACCTCAGTGGCAGGCATAATCATATCCCAACACATTTCAGACTAAAGGATTTGAACTCCCTGGCACTGCCAGACACCTAACTGGCTATAATTTGATGGGGAGGATGCAGGTTGTCTGCATGCCTCTGGAATTGCTTCTTTGACCTATTCACACAGCGATCGAGAGCCTTACACTAATGCCAGAGTCCCTCTGATTTCATACTTTTCTCTGCATTGTCCAAGATTTGTAAACAAGCACAAATCCATGGGTAAAGTTTTGTAATCAAGAACACACTCTCATGTACTTGGAACATGTCTTAGCAGATTGTGATTTACAAGCAATGTTATAAGCAACACAAGTTCAAACAGGTGGTTTGTTAACAAGGGGTCATTCATCAAACAAAACCCACATGGCCCATATGGGGATCGAACCCATGACCTTGGCGTTATTAGCACCACGCTCTGACCAACTGGGCTAATCGGCCTTTCTCCGTTCATTTCGCAGTTTTTGGTGCAGCACTGAAGGGAACCTTTCCATGAAATTGTAGACTTGGTGTCAACGAGATTACGGCCACTTTTTCGACCGAGCATAGGTGAAAGTTGACACTTATTGTTCCCTCTGACAAATGGTTATTCTGTAGCCAACTTTTGAATTAAACTTCAAAAGCAAATGTGGAGAAGCTTTTGTTAAAGAGCAATTCAGTGCAGTTGTACACAGTGACGAAATCATCAATTGCAAAGTCCACTGAGCTTTATTGCTGCGAGTTACATAGTGCTGTCTATTACACCATGAAATCTGCCATAACAACAAAAATGTAATGTCTGATTCTGTGAGCCAAGGAATATAAACCTTTTAGGGACATATTTAAAATATCAGATTTTCTGCCTGAGCACAGAGTAGGCATTTTTTTCTAGCTTTAACCATACGTCCTCTTTCTTTGGAAATCTGTGTCATTGCTGCATGAATAAGCAGAAAGATTTTGAGCAATTTTTTGTCTGGGTCTAAGGGGCAATTTATTCAAACCAAAAGATGCTATTTTAGCTAGTTTGTCAAATGAACATGTCAAACCTACAGAGACAATGTGTCTAGCTACAGAGCTCTGCAAGGTTTAATTCTTGGAAGTATTTGAAGCCATAGAAAGTTATTCTGTAAGCATTGCTTAACTCAATAAAAAGAGACAGTTAGAGCCAATGGCTGCCAGATCTAACATAGCTCACATTTTATAGTGTTTGCATAGCATATCAGAATCTGCAAGAACTATTCCTATCATTTCAGGAATAAGCTTTTTTGACTTCACAGCTAGATGAAATATTTAGGGTGGATGCAGGATTTGGTATGATCTCCTAGAGAATTGCCATTCCACTGTGTCTTCAGCTTTTGTCCGATCTGCAAACAAGTCCCACTCTAGGAGAACTAGGTCAAGTGGTAGAGTGCTCTTTTAGTATGTGAGTGTTAGTGGGATTGATGCTCACATTCTCAAGTCTAGAATTTGTAGTTTTTTTTCTATGATGAAATCCTTTCTGATAGCAAATGTTTTCGGGACCTGCTAATACGCTTATGCCATGCACACATTACGTGACTTTTGAAGTTTTCAAATTGATGTATGGCTCACACTGCACAACTGTATGTCTTGGAATCTGGAAAGCTTAATTTGTGGTATCTCAGTGGCAGACATAATCAGTGATAAACCACTGATATGTCAACTGGTCTTAACACAGACAGATTTAACTTACTCTGTTGAGACTGTGTCTAACTTAAACCTTTCCTTCAAATAGAAGAGATCCTTGTTGCAGAGGTAATGTTTTTACCTTTATATGGTTTTCCCACTCATAGTCATGCAACACACAAATGCAAACCTCTCACAGACTGTCTCACACACATCCAGTTATTCATCTGAACACATGATGTTTCTGTCTCTGTACCGCTATTAGTTATGCAATGGTTCCTCAATACTAGCACTAACTGAACAGGGTTCTGTATAAATATGATCTTTATAACAGCTGCCATAACAGCAAAAATGTAATGTCTGATTCTGTGAGCCAAGGAATTATTATTGATATTGTGAATATTTAATAACCTCCAATGCCAGCAAATTAAATTTCACAATATTGTGAAAATTGTAAAGGATACTTTATTCATGTCCTCATTGCTAAAGATTGTATCGCTTTATCACAGCGATACGCTAGTTAGCTAGCTAACAGTTGAGGTCAGCGAGTGTGAAACTCGGGGCTATAAACCATTCCTTGTGGAACCATTTCATTGTTCAGCTTTCAACTTTGATCGTTTAGGTGCTGGTAGTTTGTTAGCTAGCTAACTGTTCAGCAATAGAAAACCTACTTTTGTATGATTTAGAGACCCAAATTCACAAACCTGTGGGTTTTCAAATGTATCGTTCTCTCTAAATAAGCAAAATGAGTTAAGCCATTACTACAGCTATCGGACTGTTTGAACTACAATATTCGACTGTTCATTTATTGTTAATTAGATTAAATTAACTTTCATAAACATTCTGTATTAATAGAATGTAGTTTGTAATGACTGATTAACTGTGTATATTCAACATGAAGCTATTCATATAACGTTTCAAGTTTGGTTTATTTGTAACATACATTTATTTGCCACTTTCATTTTTAGGCTGTAAAATGAAAGCTCCTTGCTCACAATCATTGCTATAGTTTGATCAAATTCAGTTATATATATAAACTCCCTATTCAATGGGAAGAAACCAGTTCATGTCATTGTGAATTGCTGGTTCTGTAATCAAAACACTGAGGTTCCATATGAGAACAGAAACTGCTGAGACTGTCCATTCTGTGTGCAGTACAATGGCTTCTAAGAGGTATTGCTGTATTTGAGACATGGTGAGGACATATTTTAGTGAAAGTCTTCCAATGATGCACCCTTACCTGAACCATTTTATGCTGTTGCTGCTGTTAAAAAATGCAGAATGGTGATTATAACGAACCGATCCTTGCACAATATATGGAGCACCTCAACCATGGGGTATCAGCTGGTGTCCCTGTGCTTGATGCATCCAAGACTCAACCAGACACTGAAGATCAAGCAGCTGGCTTCCTTCACTCCCAGAGAGGAAGTAGGTTTTCCATTTGAACTGTTGCCTTCTTAGTTAAGACGTATGCATTGTTGATTGCAGTGCCAGAGCTGTGAAACTGTGCAAGGTAATGCATGTCCAGTGCTGGACTTGGGCAAAGATTGTGAGTGGGTCTTCAAGGGCAAACAGGATCTGATGGCCCACATGTAGTTTGATATTATTCCTAAATAAGTAAGTTTACATGGCTATTTGAAAGAAGCTGATCATGTAAGCAGCAAAGACAGAATATCATTCTCTGACTAAGGATTTAGTTGACTCATGTTTAACCCAACTAAACTGTGGTCCTGGCTGATTTTAGTTGGACTATTGAGCCACTGACTCATGCACAGAGTTTTCTGAGTATTTTGCAGTTTCTTACTGTACTGAGTTCTTACTGAGTATAACGTCAACTTTGATACATTTGTTTTCTTTTCACCGAACAAAGCCTTCAACTTTGACTGTGGTGACATGAAATCCAGATCTGCAGAGTGTTTTTTCAGTAATGCATCTTTTGCCCGTGCATTTTGATTGCAGTGTTAGGAGGTCATAACTGCTGATCAGAACTTTGGACAAGAGGGCTTATCCTCATGGCTCTCTGACTTTCATGTACAACAACAAACAATATTTTCTTATTTATTTTTTTCCAGTTGTAACAAACCGTTCTGCTGTTTTTTAACTTCTGTCAAATTTTTTGTTGGTTGTACAGGACAATTACGATGGAAATTGAGGTGTACAAGTGCCACCTTGAACAGACCTACGAGTTGTGCGGGCCTGTCAGACAGCTAAGCAGTATGACATCCAGCACCAGAACCGACAGCTGCGGGCCCTGCTTTTCAACCACCAGCTCAGATGCAGCCAAGATGCAGACAAAGAATTCATTAAGGTGAGTAATTATTGTCAATGGTTGTCTTAGAATGGTGCTAAAGTGCTTAAGATAGTTTTTGGCGATTCTATAGCCAAGAATTCTCAAGATCACATCTAGCTGCATTCCTGTTGGGTGTGAATGACAGTTGCTCCTTCCCAGTTGATGCAAAGTGACGATAGAAAAAAAGGCATACACGGAACTGGTAGTGAACACTGTCCTTCAAGTGCATATAAAAGTGCATACAGTGTTTGAGCCTGCAATCCAGTTCATTACCCTGTCCAACAGGCTCCCAGGTTCCCCTCCACATCTTCCTTGTCAGAGATAAAAATTGATATAAAAAAATGGATACTTGAATACTTTTGGTTACTTTTTTGTTCCTGGCTACCATGCTTTTTAAAGCATTGATTATTTCAAACATTGATTTATCTAAGATAAGCAAAGACCTGTTCTCTCTTGCTGCATTTTGTGGGGTTTTTTTTGTTTTTTTTGTTTTGTTTTCTTTCCAAATGAAGCTGTTGTTTTCATTTTTGGTGGGTTTCATACTATCCACACCAGCTTCCAGGTTTCTGTCCTTTTACATACCAAGCAATCAGCTTCCTTTCTCTTTGCTACAGAGCACCTCTTTTCTGTCCACACCTGCTTGGCTGGTAGCTCTCAGAAGCCTTGCCTTCCTCACCTGTGCTTTTCTGGTTGCGCTGGCCATATGTGGGTCTGGATGTGACTCTGGAGACACATCCTCTCTCCACAACAGCCCGCACACTCTCATCGGGGGAATCATCCCACCCAAAGAAGCCCACCAAAGTGACACTGAAGCCAAAGCAAAGAGCATCACCAACACTATGCAAATGTGGAATGACCTGGTGGGTATTCTGCCAGAGAGAGGCAATAGAGAATATCAAGCTGATCTGGTAGTCTGGAAGCAACCACCAGATGGCTGTTGCTTCTGTTGGCCTTTTGACTTCCATCAACATCTACTCAGGCAGTAAAAAGAAATGGTGTACTGGGAGGTAGTAAATCTTGCTAATCAGTACTTGTTTTTGGCCTGTGAAAATACAAACAAACAATACACATATTCAAACACTTCTGAACTACAATTGCTTATCAGGATTTACACAGGCTTATGTTCTTAATAGCTCTTTGCTTACAACTTCATCAAAGCGGTTTTGTTCTACAGTATGTGCAAAGTCTACTTTCCCACACAGTTCACATGAGTCTTGATTCGTCCTGCTGGTTCTTCATGTCTGTGAATGTGAAAAATCAAACTTTTTTGCTTGGCTTCAAGCAGTGATCCTTTGATTGTATCATTCATGATTCATTTAGGATTACAACCAAGTGGTTCAATATCCAGCTAGAGGTGTACTCAAGTGAGGTAATAAAATGAAATTATTAATGTAATAATATGATGGCAGGAATTGTAAAAGACCAAATTAGGCTTCAGAAGTAAGCAGGAAGTGAGAATGACCAAATATGGCCTCTGTGGCAAGTCCAGGATTGAGGCCAGGATACCACCTAAAGGTACAATTTAAAAAAAAAATGGTTTTGTAACTTGATGAAAATGTATAAATATTGAACCCACCTGAGACTGTTAGACATTCTGTGGTCAATACCTCGTCTGTATGCAACATTGAGCTCAGAATAAAGATGGCACCGGCTATTCCCTTCAATTAATTACTTTATTTTCTATTTAAAGTGTACTTGAGAAAAGGACTGGAATGTGGGAAAAATCTAGGAACCACACAAGAATGTCTGGAGATAAAAATTCAAGGCTGCATAGCCATACCTTAATGTGAGAGATCCTCCATTTCAGAGTCTGCTGTGTGAGAGTCCTGTGCCTTTTTTCTCTAGCTTGGAATAGGACTGTTGCTTCTGCTTCTTAAGGTTTTCAATCAACAAGGACGGTGGCTCCACCTGCAATGAACCATGAGCTTGTTATATTGAACTGCACAAGACAGTAAATTAACTCTTGTATTCATTCTGTATGAAGTGCGCCTCACTTGAGATGTCAGCCAAAGTTTAGCAGTAAATATGGTTATCTGCAGTTGTGTTGCTATTGAAACACATCTTCAGCTAAAAATAAGTCTTCCTTGACCCTACTACACCAAGCCCAGATACAACACAGACATGCATGTGCTGTAGTTGGCTTCAAAACATTCAATGAACTTGTCAGCAACATGGCCCAGATTCCTGCAGCATGTGACATGCGTCTGCACGCATCCTGCCCCCACAGTCTCTGACTGGCTCCCCCCACCCTCCTCCACCCCCAGTTTGCTCTCTCATCCTGCCCACCAGCAGCTAATGTCCGCCGCCGCAGCGCAGCACCTCCCACTGTATGCTGCATGCTCCTCTGTGTGCCTGTGGTAAAACCTCGCCAAGTTTAGTGTTCTAGCCACTGCACTCCCCTCCCCAACTCACACATCAATCTCAGAGGCAGATGGATTCCTGTCTCCCAGCCGCATCCCAGCTTTTTGAATAGTACACATACTTGGATAAATGTTCTCTGTGAATACAAAACAGCAACATTTGTCTAGTGTACCGGAGACCTCTTGGAAGTTTTGTAGACAGATGAGGCCGGGCTGTGCTAGCTGAGAGAGACGATATTTGAGCTTGAATCCGACTAGCACATGCACAGAAGCATAGGGTATTATGAAGGCTCTGCATGATATCGTGACCCAAGGTTGAGCTTACAGTAGGTGGCCATATTGCCTCATATCAAGGGCAGTGTACGTTGGAAGACCATAGCAGAGACGTGTGACCGAACTATGTGCACGAGCGCATAACATGCCGCATTCCTTGTTTTCTCCCATTTTTGAGTGAAGCTAATTGATAGTGCCATCTGCCATCTCCTTTTAGAAAGGCAGTGCAGTGCCTTGGCTGTTGATGTGAGTTGTTTTGTCAAAGGAAAGAATTGAAAATGTGAGCGGTGATCTCCATGTAATACTTAGGCTTTAATGCCCTTTACCACTCATTCAGTGCTTGTCTGTGTTTATGTTTTCAGTGTTACAGTGTGATTTTATTTAGGTGAAATTTGTTTTCAGTCTATCTGCAGTAGTGCACTTAAAGGGCCAGGAAGGTTAGTGGAACACATTTGCTCTGCCTCTGACCTCACAATTCCACTGTAACAACAGTGTTCAATTCCGTCATTTAAAAAAAACAAACAAACTTGTTTTGGTTTAAATTTGTTTAAAGATTTGTTTAAATTGTGTGTGCCAGTGTATGTGAGCGTGTTACAGTCTCTCTGACCCTCCACACCCATTAGTGCGTTCTTCCACTAGCTTCTCTCTCGTTCCTGCTTCAATATTCAAGGGAGGATTGAGATCCATTCAGGTAATTTTGCAGTCTTCAAAAAATGCATTGAAAGACATTCCAGTAGCTCAGTGGTGCACCTGCGCTCCACTCTGCTCCCCAGTTCGGAGGATGCCAGCACCTATGTTTAGTCTTTTATGTTTAGTCTTTTTTAGTCTGTTTCTCTTTATTTCCTTTGGACTCCAGTGCTTTTTAATAATCTGTTTTGGACATGGTATGGCTGCTCCATTACCCAGGAGCCCATACAAAGGTTCATTTCTGCCTGCCTGCATAACTGCTGGAGGGAGGATTTTATGTCCAGAAAATGTTAAGATGGCAACAGCTCGGTGGGAGACAGTATGTGAGAATCACCTCTTAGGCTCATTTTACTGTTTCTCATGTAGAAGGAATTCCCTCACTATGTTCCCATTCTGAGCATCAAAGCCAACTGGGATGGGGGTTTGTCACATTCTGAATTCTAGCTCATGTCATATTTTGTCAGCATTGGCTTTGATAGACTCAGGTTATCGGTACAAATTTACATTCAAGATAAGTTGTCTTTTACATATATATCCCCTCTCCTGCAATCATGGCTAATTAGCTGCATCCGTCATTGTAATTGTTTAATTTTTCATGCTAGTTCAGTCACCCTTGTATTAGTGCCATTCATGTGAAACAGACTCTTGAAAGGTTTTCTTTTTGTATCTTGCATGCCTAGCATAATAGGACATTCAAAATCCCTTAAATTTTAAACTTTTTTTTTTTTTATGTATGTATCTCCTCAACATTCCCAGTACAACTGCTGTAGAGTCCACGACTCAACTCTTGACTAAAGTCTTCACTCCGAGCGTCTGAGCCGGCTGCTGCGGCATACGCCACGCTGCTCTGTGACCCTCACTCTCCACTCCTCTCCTCTCCCAGCTTTTCCAGATCCCTCAGATGCAGACAGCCCAGCCTGCCATTCCAATTAACAGCGCTTCCTTTCGACCCGTGTCCAGCCAGCCCATCATGATGTTCCTGACACCCATGCCCTTCACCTCATCCCAGACCGGCCAGTACTACGTACTCCAGTACTACGTGCCTCAGGTACCCAGAGCAGAGAAAAGCGCCTGTGCAAATATGTACACAGTGTAGCAAATGGGTTGAAAATCTGTCTATAAACAGGTTGGCCAGCAATAAATAAACTGCTCCTAAAATGTGTAGATAAAAATATGTTTTATCTTGGAAGCAGAAATGAGAAGTTCTAGTTTAGTTTTTTTTCAGTGTAAAAACTAAATGTTTTTGTATTTTTTGTTTGTTTACTGCTTCGAATATCTCTTTTAGGAGTGTCCTATATGAATGGCCATGTCTGGTGCTAGGCCCTTTACCTCTGCTGTTCTGTTTCATTCTCAGTATCACCACAGTGGCCTTCCCTACGTGGGATATCCCCAGCAGTACTCCGTCCAGCCCACAGGACCCAGTACATTCTACCCTGGGCTCTTTCCTGCAGACTGCCCACTAGCATATGGTGAGTTTGGACTTCCCTTTCTCTACCCCCACCTGGGAAACCCACACGCGTGCTCTCACCGATAAAGAGACCTTTCTTCTGGGTATTCCCGCTGGCTGAAACTGCTTTTTCGTTTGCTCTCTAACTGAAACCAGTGCTTTTTTTTGGTCACCACTAGTGGCAGGGCCTTCATACTATCCTGGCCAGACCATATACACCAAATCTCCATCCATAATAGTGCATACAGCTCAGCAGCCTCCACCCACTAAGAGGGTAAAGAAAACAGTGAGTATTCCCCCTGCCTCAGAGGTGGAATTAATTTAATTGTAGATTGACTTAATAGATGCAAATAACTTGCTGTTCGCTAAGATCCGTATCCGAGACCCTAACCAGGATGGCAAGGATATCACAGAGGAGATCATGTCAGGAGTAGGCATTACCCAGAACACAAGCCCACCAGTGGGACGTCCCTGCACTACCCCTACTGCTCCACAGGTAAGCCATTCAGTCCCACAGCCCGAGCCCCTGATCGGCTGCAGGCCGCTGCTTCGCGTCATCCACTCCACAGGTCAAAGTTCTCTCTCATCTAGTCCTCCCTCATAATAAGCTCTGAGCTGATTGTTTGGTTGTTTGGCTGGCTTTCATTGTCTTGTCCTATTAAAAGCATACATTTAGCATATGCAATCTTTGTCAGTTACAGGAAAAAAAAATACTGTTGGTGGGTTTTTTGTTTGTTTGTTTTACATTCTCCTTACTATAGAATTAACAGTCGACTGTTCGGTGACTTTGCATGCTGAGTTGTAACACTGATTATTAGTATAATTGTGGCAAGAATCAAAATCAACACTAGCTAAAATGACTGAATGCATTGGAATTTATTATTCCAATAGCACAATTTGAATGGGTCTACGGTACCTTAGTGTGTCAGGTCCTGTTATTTCTGTTGAACATTTGATGTTTGGGGGCACATTTTTACATCATTAGGCCTGCAGGCTATGTGATAACGGCTATGCGATAAAAATTGTATTTGTTTCCTTTCCAGTCCAATACAAATTATAAATTACAAATGTATCAAAATGTAATTAAAGTCATATTTGAATTAAATGTATTTAAATACTGTTCAACAATATTTCTACTCATATCTACAGGTGGAACCTAAAGATATGAATGTCAACGAGAGGGATAAGTGTATTGAGGACCTGGAAGCCGTGTTTGCTAAAGTGAGAAAGTCTGCAGTGGAGCAGAGCAATCCTAACGCTTGTTTTCCATAAATTCTCACAATGCTATGAACTATGCATTTCAAGTAGATGTAATTAAATATTGCTTAACACTGTTTCTCTTCATAGTTGGAGGTGAAACTGAATTCTATTATAAAGATGGAATATGGTTCCTGTGAACATGATATGGGCCAACTGATTGAGGAGATGGAATCCACAGTTGCTAGAGTGAGAAAGTCTGCAATGCAGCAGAGCAATCCTAACACTTGTTTTCCATAAATACTAACAATGCAATTAAATATGCATTTCAAGTAGATGTAATTAAATATTGCTCAACACGGTATTTGTGTCTGCAGGCGGCCAAACTGTTAGGATTAGAAGCCGTACTTGCTCGGGAGGATATGGCTGCATAACCTCTGATGACAGCAATAAAGAGCATTAAAAATACTCTGACATTTTTCAGTCTAATCCCTGCCTATGTTGTCTGCAACACAGTCAATTATACCATGGATAGTAATTATATCTTTTTTTTTTTTGTCTCACAAACATTCTGAATGTAACATTTCCTACAGCTTTAAAAATACAATCACCATACTTGGCACCCACACTATTTTTTCCCTTCATGTCCACTTACATCTATGTAACTTAACAATCACAATTCATTTTTAGACAACCAATTTCCAACCTCTATATATATATCGCTCGGAATTCAACAGACACCTGACTCAAGTATTTTTATTTTAATTTCCTCCATGTTGTTTATAATAGGCCTACAGTAAGAAATCCTTTTAAAGGTGATCGCCATTTCTACCACTGTATACTGTTGAAGCATACAAGTTTTTATTCATTGAGAGATATGTCATTTATGGGGATTAGGTACAGCGTGTTTTGTTCAGGACATTCACGACGATATATGTTCTAAATGGGATTGTAAAATAACTAACTAGCTAGCCATGTATTTAGACAGAACCTGAATTGTGTTACATGGGGATTTTTATCCTATGTTTTTAAGGCTGCATTATGTACAGCCTAGCATAAATAAATACGCAAGAATGCAGAGCACAAATAGTCCATAGTTTATTTTCCCTTCTATATAAGCCCGCAGGTTCATAGGTGACTAGCTTTTATAATGTCATGTGTAATTTGAGCATAATGGTGGAAACTTCAAAGAACAATATGGAAAAAAAAGGAGGGTTGTTTACATAATTGCCCTTGAAAAAGTTTATAAGAATTAAACTCTTGTGTACCCCTCAGACAATCTCCAGAGGGTCCCTCAAAAGCATGTTTATATTTAAGTTGCAATAAAGGACAGGACCAGCTATTCTCTTCAACTAATTCTGATATCAAGTGGAAACAAGTTGTCAGGTTCTGGTCCGCACCGAACCAGGAACGCAGACACAGACATGTACACACATATCCGCACAAATCACCTACCACGACCACTGCTCGGTTCACAATCACACACTTATCAACCATCACGATCACCTGCTTCTAATTAACTCTCTCCCTATTTAAACCCCTCATGTACCATCCTCCAGTGTTTCCCATTTAGCATACTGTGGACTAAAGCTGAGCCTGTCTTCATGAGCTTCCCCACATCTGTGTTTTTAAAACTTTTTGGCAGTGCTTTGTGTGACTAATATCCTGCCTTTTTATCCCTCACCCATGTCTTGCTCAGGTGTCAATATGTCACATAACTAAATTAGTGTTCTATTATTTTCTTAGTTTGTACAAGAAGTACAAATATGTAGCTATCTAACATTTATAATGTGTATTGTTTCTTATTTTGTTAACATTAAAATGTAAAACCAAGTGAAAACATTTAAATGTAAAAACAGGTTTGACACTGCTTTGGATCTAGTGAAAATACTAGAAGCTGTCAAAACCATGACCTGAGCAGTTTGCATTTAACACATAGAGAGAGAGACAGAGACGATGTACGACAACAACCAAAGGTATTCAGATCTTAAGGGAATCCTTTCACTTAGTCTTCAATTATGCACTCCATAGATGTCATGAGGGACAGCCTCACAAGAAAGGAGGCCTGGTGCATGGCATGCAGTGGTGCCTATCATGCGAACACAGAGAGAGACAGAGACAAGGTAGCAGACAACAACCAAACGTGTTCAACTGCTGTCAGGTCTTTCTCAGTAAACTTCAGAGAATGAAGTACAGGGCAAGCACTTGAACATGCGCATGTTCTTCCCTGGATACAGACACTTTGCCTCAAAGACAGTTGCCTCACAGGTTTGTTCCAAAATGACTTCCCTTGTCCCTTATTCCCTTCTGCAACAGGAATTGAAAAGAAAGGTGTGAGCAAGTATACCCTCCACTGACAAGCTCCTGTTGTTTAAGTGTGAATGGATTCTGTGACTTGAACAAGTCTGCTCCTTCTCTCATCCAATATAGAAATTGCTCACCGAACTACAATGAGTGAACAAGGTCTAATGAACTTGCTGTGAGAATGATCTCAGTAATTAACTCAAAAAGGATAGGCTCAGAAGTGATTTTTTTTTTTTTTAAGTAGGAAGGATTTTGATATTTCAAGCTTGCCAGCAGAACTAGCTAGCCTAACCTGGGATGACAGCCAATGCACAGCATCACAGCTGGGGGAAACGGATGTGAAATGTCAGTTTAATCGGCAAGGCTCAAGGCAACAGGGTCCTGTCCCTTGACTGAGGTTGATCTAGAGGTATTTCAAGAAACTTATCAAGCGCACTTTAGTGGCAAAGAACAATATTTTCACTTGAACAGGGACCACAGATTAAAAGTCTGATGCTCTACTGACTGAGCTATTCAGGAGAGAAGCAATATCAGAAACATTACAAGTGCAATGTACGTGTATGCAAAGAAAATTGAGTTCATGTGTATCGCATTAAGATGTCAATCTGCCTATGGAACATAACACCTCTTACGAGGCTCGATTTTTGCTCTCAAGCTGCAATGGTTTTGTCATGTTGTCTAAGAGAAGAGGCTTTGGTCGGTGGAGTGAGTCTTTGATAACTAAGATTGTAACTAAGATTGAAACTGCTCACCGCACTACATCGAGTACACAAGGTGTAATGAACTTGCTATGAGAATGATCTCAGTAAGTAACTCAAAAAGGATAGGCTCATCATGATGCATTAGCTAACAATCGGCACTCATACACAAGTGTGAATGTTCAACATTCATTCAAGCATCTCGAGGTCACAGTCTGTAGTGTGTACAAAAGGAATCTAAAGAAAAGGTTTGAGCAAGTGCATCCTCCACTGATAAGAGATATAACTTTAGACTCCAATTGTAACATTAGAAAAAAGATGTACATACAGTCCATTTGTTTTAAATGTTCTTTGATGTGAAGCTCATATTATTTTGCCCCCACTTACGCAGAACTTGATTGTTGGAAGAATACAACAGGGGAACTTTCAGTTGTACTTCACATCACTGACACTGTGTAGACTTTAACTAATGTACAGTTGTGTAGCTTTAGAGTTGTGTACAATTGGAGCAAGTGACCTAAGCAACATGTATTGCATACACAGTTTGCCTTAACAAACCTATCACTTCATCATGGTCAGAATATTTGTTATAGATACATGTAATGCTTCAGCATTGCTACTAGTTCTAATACACTCAAACTAGTGCACCAGAGTGGGTGATGGTAATGGTACTGTTAGAAGCAAACCTATATGACTGGGGTTGGGCTTCCACACACTGTCCCTTTCTCCCAATTCACAGAGCGGAAACGACTCGTTTTCAGCCTGTTTTTTTTTTTTTTTTACACAACCAATTTCCAACCTCTATAGATATCGCTTGGAATTCAACAGGCACCTGTTGCTACTGCACCTTTAAGACGGATGTAAGATAAATGAGCTCCTTTATGATTGGCTGCCCTGTATTGAGCTTCATTCAAAAGGTACTCAGAGCTGAAATGCCTGAGAAAGGCAATTTAAGTGGGTGTGCTAAACCTCTATAGGCTGAATAGGCAGAGATAGGTCAATAAAGTGTTCTTGTGACATTAGAAATACAAATTTCAAAAGGGGCATTTTTAGCAGCTTAACTGACATAGTTAAGAATTTTAACATTTAAAATATATATATTAAAAGGAGAATGTTACTTATTTCACTCTGACTGTAAAACAGTGCATATTTTGTTAAATGGGATTTCCATCCCATGTTTTTAAGGCTGCCTTATGTATAAATAAATATGCAAGAATGCAGAGCATGAATAGGTCAGTCTTCCATTCTGTATCACACACCTACCCTTGATAACACCGTGGTAACTGGAAAAAAAAACAACCCTTTTTACTCAGTTGTCAGTACTTCCAATAGACTTCACGCTAATCTCATAGAAGTCCACCCCTTTCCGTGTCCTCCGGAAACAGCACTTCCGTTGTGTTGTGACAGGATTTGTTCCTGAAGTTGTATGCGTTTTCTAAATTTGCACCGCATTTCTAAAGTGTGTTACCACTTTGATGAATATGCTTTGTGTATTTGCAGCACGATGGGTTTTCCAGGACACCGTAATTTATGCATGTTTAATTCCATCTTTTATTAACGTACTAAGCCCAACTCTATAGGCTAATATTTCTAAAACCGAGATAACCATAGAAACGTCTTCATCTGTGCTTGATACTTTCACGGAAAAACGGAACTGCTGCTTGTCAAGCTTGTTTCATCAGGTTTTATATCATCGTCATGACGTGTTTGAATTGATCCCAGGCATATGCAGTCCTCATCAAAATCCATGCATGTCCTAGGCTGTGAGTAAGGTATGTTCTCTCTCTGGTCACAGTTGGCAAATAAATTGTGCATATAGATTGTGGGGAAAACACTTTAGCACGTGTTCTCCAAAGAAGTGTCTTAATATGAGCTATCTAGCTAGTTCCAATGTCAACTGTACTCATAACACTGGGTTTCTCTCTGTGCTCAGGTGTCTTATTCGCATGCCAGTAACATGTTAGCGATATTGCAGTAGTGTGAATTTTTATGTTGCCCGTGATGAAAGGTGACAGCGAATAAAAATCCAAACATTTTTTTTGTTCAGGTCTTTTTAACGGTCATAACCGACACATATTTATCTAACAAAAAAATCAGGTTCCTCTAAATGTGTGGAAGAACTGCTGTGTATATTTTTGTTTCCAGTGGCCTGAGTACCTAAAATATGTCACCATTTTAGGAAGCAGGAAAGCAGGGCTGCTTACAAACATGACATTAGTAAATGGGATATTTTCATTTATGATTTTCCCCTTTTTGTTGTTTGTTAGCTTTTTTACTTTCATTTTTTGTAGGGACTGTGATATATATTTTGTTATTTGAATGCATAATATAGCTTTGGGGCTCCCACAGACACTTGTGTATATAAACATAGGGGAGATTTTTTTCATTGATTTGTATATGTTTGTGAAGGAATGCACATAGTTCTCATGTTTGAGCCACTTTAAAGATATTTTTTGACTTGTATCAGAAAGGAATACAAGCATTTATTCATATCAACATTTTGCTTGCAGAGTCATTTCAAAGATGATGCAACAGAATAGTTTTGCTTATCTATTCTGTACTTTGTTTATTGACAGGTAATTCCACCCTCAACTTTTTAGGGTGCCTCCCCATAATTGCTCAGCTCTTCTGTGTAATAAAAGCAGGATTGGTTTGTATATCACATTGGTGTAGGTCGTTTTCACCTGTTATATAAAGAACATTCTAATGCCTTTGGGGGAGACAAACCAAATTAGTCCTTTATAATTGTAATTATATATTACTTTGCTTCATTAGAAGTTTGTGATTATTCCTGTTATTCATCAACTTAGGTACCGTGATTTACTGGGGTAGGTCAAATTAAAAGATAATTGCCTGCTTGTATTAGGTAAGGAAAGTTTTTTATGTCATAGTTTTCACTTACTATGATTGGGACAATACATCTTTTACATGAGGATGGATTTTATCAAAGCTTATATGGATCTGTATGCCATGCATAGGACGCTTATGCTTTATTTAGTTCACTAAGTACAAGCAGTTCATTTTTGTTTTAAATGTTGATGTTCCACCTGCTCCATCAGACCCTCTGCTTTGACACTATGTCCACCTGGTGTACATCAGTAAGCACAGCCTATAACAACGTATGTCTTAGCCACTTGTAATCTTCTAAGCATTAACTTTCACAACATTTTTATGACAATGTTAGTCTTTATAGTTTCCATAACTAGGTGCTTAACTGAAATCAGCTCCGGTGTTTCATGTTGATGTCTTTCATTTTTCATACATAGTAATGTATATATTTGTGACATGCTACATTTGTTACTGTTTTCACTTGAACAAGGAAAATCATACTCAAAACAGATATATAAGTGGACAGTCAGGGTGAAATAAGTAACATTCTCCTTTTAATGTTATATTTTATAAAAATATTAAAGGTCTTAAGTATGTCAGTGTTTTAGTTAGTCTTTTGGCCAATGTCTTTTTTAAAAAGAGATAAGGAGATACCAGAACAAAATAGAAAAGCAAATAATAGAGGAAGATGGCATGGGATGGAGGGATGGAAGGATGATAAAAGACAGGGGTAGTAATGGATAATTTATTCTATTCTCTCAGCTATTCTCTTTAACTAATTCTGAAGTCTGCATCTTTATTTTCTATTTGAATGTTAACTTTACGACTAGCTGATTGGGGATTTAGGAACGACACTAGCGTTGATTTTGATTCTAGCCACAGTTCTAGTAATAAGCAGTGTTACAACTCTACATGCAGTCACTGAACAGTTGACTGTTAATTCTGTAGTAAGCATAATGCAAAAAATACAACAACATATTTTGTTGTGATTGAAAAAATTACGTCCTAAATACATGCGTTGTAAATACATTGACATTAGTATTTTTAATTAATTTCTAACATTCAGAGACATTCAGAGGTGTTTCTATTAAGCCCAGAGTCAGCTAGGTCTCCACTCTCTAATTACTCAATGAACCTCAATGGTCTCCCAATCACATCTTCTCTAACAGTTAAAGATCTTGGAGTTATGGATCCCAGTCTCTCGTTCGAAGCTCACGTAAATAAATAATGTTTCTAGGACCCCCTTTCTCCACCTTAGAAACATTTCAAAGATTAGGAGCATGCTCTCCACACATAATGCAGAAAAGGTAGTCCATGCATTTATTACTTCAATATTGGACTACTGTAATCCCTTACTATCTAGCTGTGCTATTAAGTGCCTAAAGTGCCTAGCGATTTCAAAATGCAGCAGCCATAGTTCTTAATAGAGCTAGAAAATTTGATCACATCAATCATATCTTAGCTACTTTACTTTAGCTCCCAGTAAAATTTCGTATTGATTATAAACTACTTTTAATAATTCCAAATGTGCATTAGACTTTACAGTAACCTAAGACAACCCTTTTGCATGAAGGGAACTGGTAACTATGCTCACCCTCCATAATGTGCAAAAGATATTTAAAGTGTAGGACAGTCGAAGCATTATGTGTGCGTGTGTGTGATGTTATTAACGTGACAGTAAAAGCTTACCATTTTTAAACGGGGGCTGATTGACTTTCCACTTATGCAAGACTTATGTCAAGAGTACATGTCAAAAATTAGAGACGAAATGAGGTGCTAAATGCCGCAATTAGGCATACAGCAGTCAAAGGCAATTTGGAAACACACTTAGAAAACAAAGATCATGATCTTTGATCATGATCAAACTTTCAAAAAGCTTATCAACGTGACGAGAATGTGAGGTTTAGGTTCATCTATAGTGTTACAGTATCAATGTGAAATATGGATATCGAGGTCAGCATCACGTAAGAATGTATATGTGTGAAACATCTTCGTCGCCATAAATGTTGTGTTGTTACATAATTAAGCAGTCCATCCAGTTTCATTTACTTGATTTATTAGCAACCTGTGTCCACTGTCTAACTCAAGTATTTTTATTTTAATTTCCTCCATGTTGTTTATAATAGGCCTACAGTAAGAAATCCTTTTAACTGATTAATAATTAAAAAATATCTTTCTTGACTATAAGAATATAGCTTAACCACTAGAAAGATTAAACATCCAGTGAGTGTGTATCCTGGCATGTTAATGTAAAAGGCAGCTCCTACTGGATTTGGGGAAAGATTAGTAAAAGATTTCAAGTATCTGCAAAGCAAAAAACTGCCTATTCAACAGGCATGAATGATGTGCTACCGAAGTAGTTGTTTTATTTGCATAGCCTAATTAATATCATTAGATCAAGTTCTATATTACCTATATTGTTATATTACAATTTTGCTTTTGCTTTTTTGCTTCACAATTGTTACACATAATTGCTGCACCTGATACAAGGATAGGAATTTCAATTTATTCATACTGGATATAAGAATCATTAATGGCTGCTGAGTGAAGCACTTTCATTGAAAATTCATCCACCAATTTTTTTATTTTTATTTTTATTATTTTTTTTTTTATATATATAACCAGAAACAGGGCACATCAACCAGGAATACATTCCAGCTCTGTTTTAGAACACTGGCTGTGATTCATTACATTTTGGCAATTGTGAAAACAAACTGGATGATACTTCTAAAAGTAATTGTGTTTGCAGTTTATTTGCACAGTTACATGAACAACACATGTAGTAATCGGATCTAGAAAGTTGCCAACCCTATTAAAATATTAGGTTTATAGTATAATATTTGAATTAAACAGACAAAGCATTAATCACAATCATTTGCATGATTATTAAATCTTGAACCAAAAATGTATCAGAGAGCTCTAGTGTTTTTCACAAACACACAACCAATTAAACTGTGCTTGACCATTTCTTGCCCACTATATCATTCTCTGCAGTTTACTGAGAAAGACCTGACACTGGATAATGCCATTGTCTATTCGAAGGCCAAAACAACAACAATCTTGGTTATCAAAGATTCACTCCACCCTGACCACAGCCTCTTCTTTTAGAAGCTATGAAAAAACCACCATCGCAGCTTGTGAGCACAAATCTAGCCTCTTAAAAATACTCGCCTGGAATTAAACCTAGTAGAGTTCCACAACGAGGTGCAATTTGTAAAAGGACGTCTTTTTCTCTCAGAGATAGAAATCTGCAGAAATAAATACATCAGTTAAATTTTTAAATATGTAGGTTAGAAATCCAAGTATAAAGAGCAGATATATTATCTGTGCTAATTAATAAACGTATTTAAAGTATACATTTAGTAGGCCTAAAAATATAACTCGTATGTAAATCATATCTAAATATTTTTATTTAGAGTAAATTACATGCGACATATTGAAGATTTTGATTTTTTTGGCCCGCTTCCACCATACCGCCTCATCGGGAACTGTTACACTTTATTTTTTATTTCTTTTTATTTATAACTTAAAAATAATCACCTGGAATGTAAACCTAGCCGAGGTCCACAACGAGGTGCAATTTGTAAAAGGACGTTTTTTTTCTCTCAGAGTTAGAAATCTGGAGAAATAAATATATGAATTTATTACCCCCCATCAGTGGACCTTTAGAGCTTTATTATTCAAAATAAGACAGACAGATGAACAGACAAACGCAAAATGTATATATAATATTTTTAAGTATTCGCCATCTGCACCATTACAGGAATGATGTGTGTGTGTGTGTGTGTGTGTGTGTGTGTGTGTGTGTGTATGTATGTATGTATGTATGTATGTATCTATGTATATGGTTATGTGTGAGTACATGTATGTTGGATTGTATATGTACACGTATTAGAGTGTGATATTTATCGTTTATGGATTGGCTCTGTATGGATTTTATCAAAGGTGTCCACTCTAGATTATTGGTTCTGTTATTGATTAATTCTGAGAATTATTCTATTGATATATATACTCTATCAATAGATTTTTCTATTGGGTGACACTAATATTATTTTTTGTTTTCCAGTTCATGAATATGTTTTTTTGTTTGTTGTTTTTTTGCAAGAATATTTTTATTATATCAATATAATAATGTTATACATAGTATCCTGTCATATTGGTTGATGATATGTCTCCTAGGAGACATAAAGAGGGTGTTGGATGGATATGGTTATTTAAAGCATGGGATATGTTGGTGATGCACTATATTGGACTGTTTGCACTTGTGTAGCATGTTGTCTGTTGCACTGTTGTTTTTATGTTGCACCATGGCCCTGGAGGAACGTTGTCTCGTTTTTGTTGTGTACTTGTATATATAGCTGAAATGACAATAAAACCACTTGAACTTGAACTCGAACTTGATGACGACTTGCCAAAATTGCTTGATAGGTGTGCTCTGCCACGTGGCGTGAATGTAATCGTCAACTGTGATTTGAGTAAAGTATGTACAGATTGCTGAGCTTGTGAAACCAATTTTAAACATCCAATGTGTAGTATAATGTACTCTGTATTATTTTGTACTGAATGCATTGTAGGTCAGTGTTGCTGTCATGTGGTAATTATTGTTACACATTTTAATCCAAACTGCAGCGTCATGGGCTAGTAATAAATGTTCCTCCTATTGTCTCAATGGGAGAGTAACTGTGAGATTTGATTTCACTATTATTTTGTATATCTTAGATAATAGGTTTTTTGTATTAAGAATGTTTGTTTATAAATTCTGATATGGATGTAGGTATCGGAATTGATTTTTGAACACATAGGTGATCTTAGCTGATGGTATTGTAGGAACTGGGGGCTTTCTATAGCATATTTTGGGGCTAGTTGTGGGCGTGACATGAAACAAGTCTTAGGATAAATATGTTTAAGGTTTGTAATGCCTTTTTCTGTCCAAGATGTAAAGTTTAATATTTTTGTTCATGGTAAAGCCTGGATTGTTCCAAATGGGAGAATGAATAGTTCGTGTGAGTGTGGAGTTTGATATCTTGTGGAATTTCCACCAAACTGTTAGTGTCATGGCCACCTTCAAACTGTTGAAACATGGATATTTTTGAATATGAGTCTGGGCACATTTGAAACACCTGCCGCAAACATTACTGACATTATATCTTGTTTATGTGATTGGCTGTGCTTCTCTAGCCACAAGTACTTTTTGATTTATTTATTTTTTAATTTGGTAATTTTATATATAACAGCAACAAATGACAGCTTAAGTTTTATGACAAAATGTGCAAACAAGCTGGCCTGAGAGGTGTGTAGCGGGATATGACTCAGTGCATCTCTGGTGCTGCTTTTGATGAGTACAGTGTCATAAGTGTGTCTGTCCAGCAGCGCAAAGAGGAGATACAGCTTCTTCTCCCGGAGGTTTCCGATAAATATGTAGATATGTTAGTATGTAATAGAAAGACAGCTGTCCATCCTCATAGTCTAGGTACATGCCCGCATTCCTGGGCAATTGTGTCAGGGGCAGAGGGGTCTCAGGCTTGGTGCAGGTGTACGACTTCTGGGTGCTCCTCCAGAGCACCCAGAAACCCTCACAGTGGGTTTCTCAACTTGCTCAGACTCAAATCTCAATATCGGCATCCGAACCGTCTTAGAGAGGAACAAAAAACACAACTCATTTGATTAAATTGTTCCAGTATAAATATGGTTATCAAACATGCTTTTAAAAATATACTTCCATGGAGATGGTGCCCTACAGGGTAGTGTTGGAACAGTGTGTACAGGCTGTACAGGCTTAGTGTCATGTTGTGGCCCCGCCCCCTCCTCAAACATCTTGGTGTGTGTGTGTTCGTCTGTGTTGCCACACCCTCTCGTGTCGTTCACCTGTTCTCTGTTATGTGTAATCGGCTTGGGTGTATATATGTCTCGTGTGTCATAGTACGTGTGTTGGTGTTTGAGATGTGCATAGTATTTGAGCTTTGTTGTATGTTTTGCATGTTTGCAAAAATAAAAGTGCGTTTCATCGTGCCTCGTCCCCGCATCCTGCTTATCCTCGCAACGTCACAACTAGACCACTTTAGATGTAACTTAGAACCTCCAGTGACCTCTGTATGTGTTTCTTTAGTTGTATGAGCTCCACTGGAGGACTCTGAATAGTTGACAATGGAAGAGGGGTATATCAGATTCACCCCTTCTGCCTCGGTGTGACAGATTAACACACTGCATTAACGTTTAGAAATAAAAACATATGGTAAACACAATCTAGAAAATATTACCTTGTAACAATTCATTCAGTATATGAACTGTTTTCTGTGTCCTTATGTCTATAAATTAAAAGTAATAAAACATTTAAATGATAAATAAATTACAATGAATGTATAAATGTTCACAAATAAGAAACTACATTGGTCTGCACTTTTCTCCACAGATTCAAGGAACTCATGAAAGTTGGAAGCTATAAAAACACATAATACAGAATTAGAGACTGACTGATGTTAGAGCAGAAAGATCACTGTGATGTTCTCATATCTAAAGCACTCAAAGCATTGATGTTATGTAAATGAACTGTGATCTGATTGGTTTAAGGAAATAGATTCACCTACTTTGAAGTTCAAGTTTTTATCAAAAGGTTAGAACTGGTTGACTATACTTTGTCTGTCCTGCAACAGGAAATTTAAACATTTATATCCAAAGTATTACGCGATAGAAATCAATTCAAGACTACCCGTTATTGACCGCTAGATGGGGAAAGATACGAAGAAATAAATGAGTCCAGCTCCTCCTGCCCGACTTTACGGTGAGACTCTGCTTTTACGTCATTAAAACGCTAAAGAAAAAAGGCCGCCATATTTGTAGTTCCACAACGTGAAAAGGCGTCATTTTGTATGCCGAAGAATGAATAAACACCATGCCATGCCTTGAAGACGACGAAATTGCAATTTATTTAGCTAGCCATAAGAATAAGAATAGCTGTTTAATTTACATAATCACAAATATATTGCATGTACATACAGCTACATTTCAGTCGATCAAAAATGTTTCACGTATTTATAACCGCAACTTTATGTTACAGTGGTCATATCAGAGATTTACCAATATAAAACGCAACAGGTGTCGTGTTCTGTAATAGAACATTTTAACATTTATATCCATATTACACATAACCAAGGTGTAATATAACCACATGTACTGAACAGACATGAACAGCCTGTGTATTGTGAAAATACATGTATGTGTCTTCTACAGCAATTACTGTGCCGTGCACACCTTAAGTTTGGCATGAAGTGTTTGCTTTTTCCAAAGCAAGTAGTATTAAATTATTCTCATAGAATAAATTTCACAAAGACATGGACTTCTCAGTTGACCGTAGAAAGATGTTTGTGTTTTTTTTGTATTTAATTTATTTAATGCGAATCGTATGTAGGTTACCACTGCTAAGCTTCACCACTGTCAAGATAAGACCTCGAAAAGACGCAGAAATTTATTTTAATAACAGCTTCTGCTGATTTATTCAATAACTGTATGACACCGTTTGAGCGTACGTACCGACTGAAAACAAACTCAAATTATTAGAGACACTCTTACTGCGTCTCCACATTGAAACATATCAGTTAGTTAGCTAGGCTGGCTAACTAGCTTAGCTTTATTAGCTAGCTAAGCTAATTGCGAAGAGGATTACGTTAAAGAACCCCCGGTCTACAGTTGTGCACATACAGGAAAATTAATGAATAGCATGGTAATACACGCATTTATTGGAACAGTTATGTAGCTAATATGCATTTGTAGTATGTGCGCCTGGCGTAGAAATGAGTCTTTGTTAGCCCATTAAGGCTATCTTAGCTAGGCTAGTCCGAGCAAGCTAAGTGCTGGTTGCTATGACAACGGGCTTGGTGTATTTTGCGAGCTTGTCGGCTACCGACAAGGCTCAAGGCAACAGGGTCCTGTCCCTTGACTTAGGTTGATCTAGAGGTATTTCAAGAAACTTCTCAAGCGCACTTTAGTGGCAAAGAACAATATTTTCACTTGAACAGGGACCTCAGATTAAAAGTCTGATGCTCTACTGACTGAGCTATTCAGGATAGAAGCAATATCAGAAACATTACAAGTGCAATGTACATGTATGCAAAGAAAATTGAGTTCATGTGTATCGCATTAAGATGTCAGTCTGCCTATGGAACATAACACCTCTTACAAGGCTCGATTTTTGCTCTCAAGCTGCAATGGTTTTGTCATGTTGTCTAAGAGAAGAGGCTTTGGTCGGTGGAGTGAGTCTTTGATAACTAAGATTGTAACTAAGATTGAAACTGCTCACCGCACTACATCGAGTACACAAGGTGTAATGAACTCGCTATGAGAATGATCTCAATAAGTAACTCAAAAAGGATAGGCTCATCATGATGCATTAGCTAACAGTCGGCACTCATACACAAGTGTGAATGTTCAACATTCATTCAAGCATCTCGAGGTCACAGTCTGTAGTGTGTACAAAAGGAATCTAAAGGAAAGGCTTGAGCAAGTGCATCCTCCACTGATAAGAGATATAACTTTAGACTTCAATTGTAACATTAGAAAAAAGATGTACATACAGTCCATTTGTTTAAAATGTTCTTTGATGTGAAGCTCATATTATTTTGCCCCAACTTACGCAGAACTTGATTGTTGGAAGAATACAACAGGGGAACTTTCAGTTGTACTTCACATGACTGACACTGTGTAGACTTTAACTAATGTACAGTTGTGTAGCTTTAGAGTTGTGTACAATTAGAGCAAGTGACCTAAGCAACATGTATTGCATACACAGTTTGCCTTAACAAACCTATCACTTCATCATGGTCAGAATATTTCTTATAGATACATGTAATGCTTCAGCATTGCTACTAGTTCTAATACACTCAAACTAGTGCACCAGAGTGGGTGATGGTAATGGTACTGTTAGAAGCAAACCTATATGACTGGGGTTGGGCTTCCACACACTGTCCCTTTCTCCCAATTCACAGAGCGGAAACGACTCGTTTTCAGCCTGGTTTTTTTTTTTTTTTGCACAACCAATTTCCAACCTCTCTATATATATCGCTTGGAATTCAACAGTTGCTACTGCACCTTTAAGACGGATGTAAGATAAATGAGCTCCTTTATGATTGGCTGCCCTGTATTGTGCTTCATTCAAAAGGTACTCAGAGCTGAAATGCCTGAGAAAGGCAATTTAAGTGGGTGTGCTAAACCTCTATAGGCTGAATAGGCAGAGATAGGTCAATAAAGTGTTCTTGTGACATTAGAAATACAAATTTCAAAAGGGGCATTTTTGGCAGCTTAACTGACATAGTTAAGAATTTTAACATTTAAAATATATATATTAAAAGGAGAATGTTACTCATTTCACTCTGACTGTAAAACAGTGCATATTGTGTTAAATGGGATTTCCATCCCATGTTTTTAAGGCTGCCTTATATATAAATAAATATGCAAGAATGCAGAGCATGAATAGGTCAGTCTTCAATTCTGTATCACATACCTACCCTTGATAACACCGTGGTAACTGGAAAAAAACAACCCTTTTTACTCAGTTGTCACTACTTCCAATAGACTTCACGCTAATCTCATAGAAGTCCACCCCTTTCCATGTCCTCCGGAAACAGCACTTCCGTTATGTTGTGACAGGATTTGTTCCTGAAGTTGTATGCGTTTTCTAAATTTGCACCGCATTTCTAAAGTGTGTTACCACTTTGATGAATATGCTTTGTTTATTTGCAGCACGATGGGTTTTCCAGGACACCGTAATTTATGCATGTTTAATTCCATCTTTTATTCACGTACTAAGCCCAACTCTATAGGCTAATATTTATAAAACCGAGATAACCATAGAAACGTCTTCATCTGTGCTTGATACTTTGTTCCTGAAGTTGTATGCGTTTTCTAAATTTGCAGCGCATTTCGAAAGTGTAGAGATGCACTGTTGAGGTAGAGATGCACTTTCATTAATACTGCTTACACTGTGTTTCTTTACAACACGCATGGACGTGTTGAAGCAACTCATATGCATGGAACACTAATACTCAGAGCATTGGAAGGTTGAAATCAGAAGCTATCTGGCTCACACAATGTTTTAAATGTGCCAAGGGAAATTCCAAGTGTGGCCATCCTTGAGTGGAGTGGAAGATAAATATGTTTTTTTTGTATTTCAAAGCGGCTGTAAGAGTATAACAGGCAGTTTAGAACATGTCAGTCCCTCCATGTAATTTGAGAGAAAATATCCTATGAAGATTGGACCAAGATTCCTGCAGAGTATTTTCAGCACATAGTGGAAACTATGCCAGAAAGAATTTCTGCAGTTCTGGAGGCCAAAGAAGGTCCAACATGCTATTAAATGGGTGTACTTAAGCCCACTGTGTCCTATAATAGGATGTTGCTGGAATGTATGTGGATGTTGTTGGAATGGCCGCAGAGTTGCGGCAGCAGTACAGGTAGTCTGTGATCCTTTCCCCCATCCGAGTGAGTTTGCCCTATTGCACGGGGTCGAGTTATGATGTGAATGTTTAATTACACAGGATGGATTGTGGGCTACAGAACCAAACAGCCTTCAGGATTCAAGTAGAGAAAGGTGAAACTTCTCCAGCCTTTGAGTTAATCACAGGACTATTGCATAGCAATTAGGGATAACAGAACAGCTTTCGGGGGGTTTGGGTGGGGTGCCTTATCCGCCCCTTTAACAGAGTAGTCACAATTCAAATTTCCCTTCTTCCATTGTTTACAAGGCATTATACATGTGGTTTATTTATAGTGCACGGAGTAATATGCAGCGAGTCTGGTCTGTCTGCTTTGGAAGAGAAACATTTAGCCAGAAGAGCAAGACACAGCCAGGAGGATGATTGGTAAGAGCACATCATAATATGCACCTTAAAGCTGTGCTCTACAGCTAGGTCCTGTTCCATGACTGCATATATAAATTTACTACTGACATTGCCATTTATATCTGGCCATTTACAGTGCACTCTTGCTCAATGCAGCACTTGAAGCTGATTTTCCATTGTGTAGTTATTATGTTCAAGAGATGTTTGACCCGGTCAGGGTGACACACTTTAGTGAGGGCAGCAGTATCCTAGAGGACACTACAGACAGTGACGGAGACATCTCAGAGCGCGAGGTGAGAGGTTGAGTTTTTTGTTACTCTCTCTACGACATACTTTTCATGCCAGGTACTATTGTCCAGTTCAGCCCAATTTAATTTACTGCCTTGTATTATGATATATAAATTGCTGAACATCTTATCACTCAGTTTCAAACATCCCCTCAGCTGTTTTAAGCCATTTCGGTTATTCAGAAGTACTGCTAAATGGATGTGGTGGGAAAATGAGAGCACATCAAACACAGACAGCTTTATGCATTGAGTAGTAAAGAGTAAAAGTTTATTGAGTTTGTAAAGGGAAAGAAATGTGAGTTCCACCTTCCAACTATAACTTTTCTAGGATACGTGATCAGCCATGGTGAAATCACTACGGATGATAAGAAGATCAAAGCCATCTTCCAGTGGCCCATTACTATTATAGTTAAAAAACTCCAGAGATTCTTGGGATTTGCAAACTTTTACCGATGCTTCATATGGAATTTTAGCAGCATTGCAGCTCCTCTCACAGCCCTCCTGAAAGGAGCAATGACCAAGCTACTTTGGAATCAGGAGGCTGATCAAGCATTCAGGAAACTGAAAGAAGCTTTTACCACGACTAGCATACGTCGACATCCTGATCCTTCCATTCCATTTGTCGTGGAAGCTGATGCTGCTAACATCGGGGTAGGAGCTGTACTTTCACAACGATACGACAAGTCCAAGTTACAATAGATGATTAAATAGACAAGTGTATATAAAATAGATGATGGAATAAACAAGCCATACAAGACACAGTCATCCCAATGGAATGTCTGTCGGGAAAACATTACCTACCTTGTGCTGTGACCATCTGTTGAAGTGGGCTCATTCTTCGCTGGTTCAGGGCTATGACAAGCGATATTTATAAGTATGTTTCTTCATGTTCAATTTGCAGTCAAAGCAAGATGCCTAAGACCCTACCCACAGGAAAGCTCATGCTTCTTCCCGTACCAGAAAGTCCTTGGTCTCACATCACCTTAGATTGCGTTACTGACCTCTCTGTCCTCACTGTAGTTGATGGATTCTCCAGGGGTGTGTGGTTCATTGTGTTTCCGAGTATGCCTACAGCCTGCCAAACTGTGGAAGCCTTGTTTAACCAGGTGTTCCGTATATTTGGCATCCCAGAGGACATAATATCATATTGGGGACATCAATTCACATCTCGAGTTTGGGCTTCCTATATTGAACACATCGGGGTAGCTATTAGTTTTACATCCACAGTCAAATGGCCAATTCCTACATTGTTTTTATATGAACAATCCATCAGACCGGTCCAAGTTCCTCTTATTGGCAGAAATGGCCCAAAATTCACTTACTAGTTCATCCACTGGCTTGACTCCTTTTTATTGTATTTTAGGTTATCAGCCTCAAATGTCCCATGGACTTCCATATCAGCTGGTTTCCCCGCTGTGGATGAATGGATGCAGCGGAGCGAAAGGGTATGGGAGGAAACAGATCAGTGTATTGTATGAGTTCTCTGAACGTATAAGGAAATTGCGGACAGGCACAGAGGGGAGAACCCGATATACCAACCTGGTGACAGAGTGTGGCTCTCTACACAGGACTACCGCAAGCCGGGGTCATGTCGCAGGTTAGGTCCCAAGTATATCGGTCCATATGAAATGACCAAGCACATTAATGAAGTCACATATCAACTCAACTTACCTGCTCACTTTTGTGTTTTGAGGTCATTTCATGTGTCCCTTCTTAAGCCTGTTGTTCCTGTTGTGGCCTTTGGATGAGATCACCCCTGAGGTCACTCCTGTATTAAGTATGTTGGTTGCTGTCATTAGAGTGTATTGTTTCTGAAGGTTTTTTTGCATTATGCAATGCCTCTTCGCAGAGTGTGATTTTCAAGAACTTTAGTAAGCAGATGACTTATTTGCATCACCTTTTTTGGTAGGACAAAGCCCATCCATGAGCCAAAGGAAGCTGAGGTAGGCCCCATTCCATGAAAACACAGGGAGTGTGTGAACCAGGATACTAACACAAGCATACATGCAAGCTGACACCTACCCTCCCCTTGTCCAGTGGTTTGGCCAGTAGACAACTAATGAAAAACATTTCAAAAGCGTTTATACAGAAGCCAATGTTCAAATGGCTCTCTGTGCAGTGAGGAAACATATCATAAGGAAGTGCAAATTCCACTAAAGTTTAAGTAGGATCACTGAATTCAAAGTCTAGAGCACTATTACACTATGACTTCTAACAATAGCGTAAAAACAGTAATGTCATTCGTTTTTAGGAAAGGAATGTAAAAGTTTATGAAATATTCTTAAAAAGAGGACAGTTTGATGAGGAGCTTGGTCTTGCACAGCTACCAAAACCCAGGACTGAACTAGGAGTCTTTTGATATTCAATCTAACACTCACCCAGCTGAGCTATTTCAGCTAGTGACTAAATACTTTTGCCTGGTTTCGATCAAAATGTTACCAATGAATGTAGCTCATGTTCATGTCAGAGGAAACTGTCACCTTTATCCCTGGTGAGCTAGTGGCTAGGATTCTCTTTCAAACTTAATTTTTATGTGGAATAAAAAGAAATATGAATACCTCTCTTTATGACCTCCTAATGCTCATGCATACCAAGTCCAGTATGCATACAAACATCGTCAGTATACTAGGAATACAGAGTTTGAAAAATGTTTGTCAGAAGCATCTGAGCTTTATTGCTGGTGGGTGAGTGGCTAGGATTCAACACTTTCACCACTGCGACTTGGGCTTGATTCCTGGTCAGGGGACGCTCTTTTTGCTCACTTAAAAAAGAAGCTTGTATGTGAAAAAACAAACTTCCTTTGAGTCAGATTTTAACTGACAGACTAAGGATAACAGTTTTAAATTCTACAGTCCTCCACTCTACCAACTAAGCTATTGAAGGCAACAGACATGTAATCCCATAAGTCCAAACACCAGTATGTTGGCAAGAAACACGGCCAGTTATGGATGTTTGAATTGTTAAGTTCATTTGACACAAAGAAGAAACATTGCATTGTACGAGTTGGAGATGTTCAGCTCCAACAGATATCTCTTGATTACATTTGGATGCATACTGGACTTTGTGTACAATCAATAACTACTGGTACTAACTCAAAGTATGTTTCCCCCTTCAGTTTTATTTTATGCCAGAATAAAGACTTTCTGTCTTTAGAATTCTACATGACTCAAACTGAGATGCAGCAGATCACTTAGCTAGAACAAAGGGTCTTGTACTACAATAACGACTTTTGCTTTATTGCCCATAAGGTCCACCTCTTTTTTCTTTAACCCTCAGATCATCCCGTAGATGTTAGAATTATTCTAATGAAATTATAATTAACATTTAAAAAAATTCCTTAACATCACTCTTAAAATAACTTTTACCTTACAAATGATTTCTTTACCAGCAAATTTGAGTTGGTATGAATTCATCTATTAATTTTTCGTTATTATTTCATTAAATACATGCCCCCCCCCCCGCCCCCTAAAAAAAGAATAACAGTCCAACTGAAAGGTCTAAATGAATCTTTGCAGTAACAACAGTCTTTTATGCTCTTCCAACCACCCCACCTCCTCCCAGTGGACACACCATGCTCCAGTACATGATTCTGGAGTGCTGTGCTATCTGTGCTCCCCACTAACTTTTCCTACCTGCTGGGGTTTCTCCTTCCTGGACCTGCCTTAAAATGCTTAAAATGACAGCACCTTGCCCTCCATTTACCTGCAACATTCTGCACTGTCACAAACAATATTTATGTGCAGATTAGCAGATGAACCTCACCTGGATGATCCACATTTCATTTCTTTGTACTGTTATAATAATGAGTTACTGTATTTCTACCCAGGTGTTCTATCCAGGTGAACTGTGCTCTGTTTCTATCTCCTATGATGTCTTTGTGTAGGAATGCTGTAGTGTATCTTTCATGCTTACAATTTGTCAGCCATCCTCTACCCAACTCATCTTTGCCCAGGTTTATCCAGGGTTAACCGAAGGAGGATGAGTTCCCTTTTGAGTCTGACACCTTCCAAGTCCCTTCCACCATTCCAGTGAGTTTTTCCTACTGTCACCCTTGCCAATGTCATTTGGCTTATTTATCAGTTGTCACAAGGTGTTAACGTTATTATGCACATGTATATAAAATGTGTATATACTCTATATACATAAATATATATATATATATATATATATATATATATATATATATATATATATATATATATATATATATATATATATATATATATTGCATTATTCTCTGCACCTTACATGTTATTTGCAGTTTGGATTGGATTATAAAGTGAATTTCATTGGTGAGTACTATATTTTTTGGTGACAAAGTATAATCTAATCTTTACAAAGCAGTGACCAGAAAGGAAGACCTGGATGAGGCTTTGGTCCCCATGATAGTTAGAGACACACAGCCATTTAGCATAGTTGAGGATAAAAGCTTCAGGGACTTGGTAGCAAAATTGGATTCAACTTATATTCTCCTAACTAGGAAGGTATGTGTGGTGACATGGATACATTATGAGAGTAGTATTAAAAATATATATAATTATTTTCTTCCTTCCCTTTAGACTGTAAAGGCCATGGTTGAGGCCAAATGTCAATAAGAGAAAGAGAAGGCCAAAGCTGAGGTCCAGAAAATTCCTGCAATGAGTTTGTCAGCAGATATGTGGACATCTCTTAATGTGGATGCCTTCTTGGCTGTGACCTGCCATTTTATAGATGACAACACATTTCTGAAGTCTACACTACTTGGTGTTGTGAAATTCCTGCAGGCGCATACGGCTGAAAATTTGGCCTGTGTGAAATCCTCTCTTATGGAACAATGGGGAATAAAATAAAGTCACATGTCTGGTTACTGATGGCACATCTAATATGATTGCCTGTGGAAATAGCTGAAGCTGCCTCATGCGCTTCAAAAAAAAAGAAACTGAGGTTGAAACAAGGTGTTGGAGCGATTAGTAGAACTCAGGGAGCCTGTGGGGGCAGATTTGGCGGGTTTACAAACTGATATTCCTGCGCTGATCTCTGATGTGTACAGTAATGTATGTGGGTGCCGGTCTATACTGTATTCTTTTCACAAGGCAACTGTGGAGCTGTCAGACCTCAGTGGCAGGCATAATCATATCCCAACACATTTCAGACTAAAGGATTTGAACTCCCTGGCACTGCCAGACACCTAACTGGCTATAATTTGATGGGGAGGATGCAGGTTGTCTGCATGCCTCTGGAATTGCTTCTTTGACCTATTCACACAGCGATCGAGAGCCTTACACTAATGCCAGAGTCCCTCTGATTTCATACTTTTCTCTGCATTGTCCAAGATTTGTAAACAAGCACAAATCCATGGGTAAAGTTTTGTAATCAAGAACACACTCTCATGTACTTGGAACATGTCTTAGCAGATTGTGATTTACAAGCAATGTTATAAGCAACACAAGTTCAAACAGGTGGTTTGTTGACAAGGGGTCATTCATCAAACAAAACCCACATGGCCCATATGGGGATCGAACCCATGACCTTGGCGTTATTAGCACCACGCTCTGACCAACTGGGCTAATCGGCCTTTCTCCGTTCATTTCGCAGTTTTTGGTGCAGCACTGAAGGGAACCTTTCCATGAAATTGTAGACTTGGTGTCAACGAGATTACGGCCACTTTTTCGACCGAGCATAGGTGAAAGTTGACACTTATTGTTCCCTCTGACAAATGGTTATTCTGTAGCCAACTTTTGAATTAAACTTCAAAAGCAAATGTGGAGAAGCTTTTGTTAAAGAGCAATTCAGTGCAGTTGTACACAGTGACGAAATCATCAATTGCAAAGTCCACTGAGCTTTATTGCTGCGAGTTACATAGTGCTGTCTATTACACCATGAAATCTGCCATAACAACAAAAATGTAATGTCTGATTCTGTGAGCCAAGGAATATAAACCTTTTAGGGACATATTTAAAATATCAGATTTTCTGCCTGAGCACAGAGTAGGCATTTTTTTCTAGCTTTAACCATACGTCCTCTTTCTTTGGAAATCTGTGTCATTGCTGCATGAATAAGCAGAAAGATTTTGAGCAATTTTTTGTCTGGGTCTAAGGGGCAATTTATTCAAACCAAAAGATGCTATTTTAGCTAGTTTGTCAAATGAACATGTCAAACCTACAGAGACAATGTGTCTAGCTACAGAGCTCTGCAAGGTTTAATTCTTGGAAGTATTTGAAGCCATAGAAAGTTATTCTGTAAGCATTGCTTAACTCAATAAAAAGAGACAGTTAGAGCCAATGGCTGCCAGATCTAACATAGCTCACATTTTATAGTGTTTGCATAGCATATCAGAATCTGCAAGAACTATTCCTATCATTTCAGGAATAAGCTTTTTTGACTTCACAGCTAGATGAAATATTTAGGGTGGATGCAGGATTTGGTATGATCTCCTAGAGAATTGCCATTCCACTGTGTCTTCAGCTTTTGTCCGATCTGCAAACAAGTCCCACTCTAGGAGAACTAGGTCAAGTGGTAGAGTGCTCTTTTAGTATGTGAGTGTTAGTGGGATTGATGCTCACATTCTCAAGTCTAGAATTTGTAGTTTTTTTTCTATGATGAAATCCTTTCTGATAGCAAATGTTTTCGGGACCTGCTAATACGCTTATGCCATGCACACATTACGTGACTTTTGAAGTTTTCAAATTGATGTATGGCTCACACTGCACAACTGTATGTCTTGGAATCTGGAAAGCTTAATTTGTGGTATCTCAGTGGCAGACATAATCAGTGATAAACCACTGATATGTCAACTGGTCTTAACACAGACAGATTTAACTTACTCTGTTGAGACTGTGTCTAACTTAAACCTTTCCTTCAAATAGAAGAGATCCTTGTTGCAGAGGTAATGTTTTTACCTTTATATGGTTTTCCCACTCATAGTCATGCAACACACAAATGCAAACCTCTCACAGACTGTCTCACACACATCCAGTTATTCATCTGAACACATGATGTTTCTGTCTCTGTACCGCTATTAGTTATGCAATGGTTCCTCAATACTAGCACTAACTGAACAGGGTTCTGTATAAATATGATCTTTATAACAGCTGCCATAACAGCAAAAATGTAATGTCTGATTCTGTGAGCCAAGGAATTATTATTGATATTGTGAATATTTAATAACCTCCAATGCCAGCAAATTAAATTTCACAATATTGTGAAAATTGTAAAGGATACTTTATTCATGTCCTCATTGCTAAAGATTGTATCGCTTTATCACAGCGATACGCTAGTTAGCTAGCTAACAGTTGAGGTCAGCGAGTGTGAAACTCGGGGCTATAAACCATTCCTTGTGGAACCATTTCATTGTTCAGCTTTCAACTTTGATCGTTTAGGTGCTGGTAGTTTGTTAGCTAGCTAACTGTTCAGCAATAGAAAACCTACTTTTGTATGATTTAGAGACCCAAATTCACAAACCTGTGGGTTTTCAAATGTATCGTTCTCTCTAAATAAGCAAAATGAGTTAAGCCATTACTACAGCTATCGGACTGTTTGAACTACAATATTCGACTGTTCATTTATTGTTAATTAGATTAAATTAACTTTCATAAACATTCTGTATTAATAGAATGTAGTTTGTAATGACTGATTAACTGTGTATATTCAACATGAAGCTATTCATATAACGTTTCAAGTTTGGTTTATTTGTAACATACATTTATTTGCCACTTTCATTTTTAGGCTGTAAAATGAAAGCTCCTTGCTCACAATCATTGCTATAGTTTGATCAAATTCAGTTATATATATAAACTCCCTATTCAATGGGAAGAAACCAGTTCATGTCATTGTGAATTGCTGGTTCTGTAATCAAAACACTGAGGTTCCATATGAGAACAGAAACTGCTGAGACTGTCCATTCTGTGTGCAGTACAATGGCTTCTAAGAGGTATTGCTGTATTTGAGACATGGTGAGGACATATTTTAGTGAAAGTCTTCCAATGATGCACCCTTACCTGAACCATTTTATGCTGTTGCTGCTGTTAAAAAATGCAGAATGGTGATTATAACGAACCGATCCTTGCACAATATATGGAGCACCTCAACCATGGGGTATCAGCTGGTGTCCCTGTGCTTGATGCATCCAAGACTCAACCAGACACTGAAGATCAAGCAGCTGGCTTCCTTCACTCCCAGAGAGGAAGTAGGTTTTCCATTTGAACTGTTGCCTTCTTAGTTAAGACGTATGCATTGTTGATTGCAGTGCCAGAGCTGTGAAACTGTGCAAGGTAATGCATGTCCAGTGCTGGACTTGGGCAAAGATTGTGAATGGGTCTTCAAGGGCAAACAGGATCTGATGGCCCACATGTAGTTTGATATTATTCCTAAATAACTAAGTTTACATGGCTATTTGAAAGAAGCTGATCATGTAAGCAGCAAAGACAGAATATCATTCTCTGACTAAGGATTTAGTTGACTCATGTTTAACCCAACTAAACTGTGGTCCTGGCTGATTTTAGTTGGACTATTGAGCCACTGACTCATGCACAGAGTTTTCTGAGTATTTTGCAGTTTCTTACTGTACTGAGTTCTTACTGAGTATAACGTCAACTTTGATACATTTGTTTTCTTTTCACCGAACAAAGCCTTCAACTTTGACTGTGGTGACATGAAATCCAGATCTGCAGAGTGTTTTTTCAGTAATGCATCTTTTGCCCGTGCATTTTGATTGCAGTGTTAGGAGGTCATAACTGCTGATCAGAACTTTGGACAAGAGGGCTTATCCTCATGGCTCTCTGACTTTCATGTACAACAACAAACAATATTTTCTTATTTATTTTTTTCCAGTTGTAACAAACCGTTCTGCTGTTTTTTAACTTCTGTCAAATTTTTTGTTGGTTGTACAGGACAATTACGATGGAAATTGAGGTGTACAAGTGCCACCTTGAACAGACCTACGAGTTGTGCGGGCCTGTCAGACAGCTAAGCAGTATGACATCCAGCACCAGAACCGACAGCTGCGGGCCCTGCTTTTCAACCACCAGCTCAGATGCAGCCAAGATGCAGACAAAGAATTCATTAAGGTGAGGTCTTCTATAGCCAAGAATTCTCAAGATCACATCTAGCTGCATTCCTGTTGGGTGTGAATGACAGTTGCTCCTTCCCAGTTGATACAAAGTGACGATAGAAAAAAAGGCGTACACGGAACTGGTAGTGAACACTGTCCTTAAAGTGCATATAAGTGCATACAGTGTTTGAGCCTGCAATCCAGTTCATTACCCTGTCCAACAGCCTCCCAGGTTCCCCTCCACATCTTCCTTGTCAGAGATGAAAATTTATATAAAAAAATGGATACTTGAATACTTTTGGTTACTTTTTTGTTCCTGGCTACCATGCTTTTTAAAGCATTAATTATTTCAAACATTGATTTATCTAAGATAAGCAAAGACCTGTTCTCTCTTGCTGCATTTTGTGGGTTTTTTTTGGGTTTTTTTGTTTTGTTTTCTTTCCAAATGAAGCTGTTGTTTTCATTTTTGGTGGGTTTCATACTATCCACACCAGCTTCCAGGTTTCTCTCCTTTTACATACCAAGCAATCAGTTTCCTTTCTCTTTGCTACAGAGCACCTCTTTTCTGTCCACACCTGCTTGGCTGGTAGCTCTCAGAAGCCTTACCTTCCTCACCTGTGCTTTTCTAGTTGCGGTGGCCATATGTGGGTCTGGATGTGACTCTGGAGACACATCCTCTCTCCACAACAGCCCGCACACTCTCAGCAGGGGAATCATCCCACCCAAAGAAGCCCACCAAAGTGACACTGAAGCCAAAGCAAAGAGCATCACCAACACTATGCAAATGTGGAATGACCTGGTGGGTATTCTGCCAGAGAGAGGCAATAGAGAATATCAAGCTGATCTGGTAGTCTGGAAGCAACCACCAGATGGCTGTTGCTTCTGTTGGCCTTTTGACTTCCATCAACATCTACTCAGGCAGTAAAAAGAAATGGTGTACTGGGAGGTAGTAAATCTTGCTAATCAGTACTTGTTTTTGGCCTGTGAAAATACAAACAAACAATACACATATTCAAACACTTCTGAACTACAATTGCTTATCAGGATTTACACAGGCTTATGTTCTTAATAGCTCTTTGCTTACAACTTCATCAAAGCGGTTTTGTTCTACAGTATGTGCAAAGTCTACTTTCCCACACAGTTCACATGAGTCTTGATTCGTCCTGCTGGTTCTTCATGTCTGTGAATGTGAAAAATCAAACTTTTTTGCTTGGCTTCAAGCAGTGATCCTTTGATTGTATCATTCATGATTCATTTAGGATTACAACCAAATGGTTCAATATCCAGCTAGAGGTGTACTCAAGTGAGGTAATAAAATGAAATTATTAATGTAATAATATGATGGCAGGAATTGTAAAAGACCAAATTAGGCTTTGGAAGTAAGCAGGATGTGAGAATGACCAAATATGGCCTCTGTGGCAAGTCTGGGATTGAGGCCAGGATACCACCTAAAGATACAATTTTAATAAAAAATGGTTTTGTAACTTGATGAAAATATATAAAGATCGAACCCACCTGAGACTGTTAGACATTCTGTGGACAATGCCTCGTCTGTATGCAACATTGAGCTCAGAATAAAGATGGCACCGGCTATTCTCTTCAATGAATTACTGCATCTATATCTTTATTTTCTATTTAAAGTGTACTTGAGAAAATGAATGGAATGTGGGAAAAATCTAGGAACCACACAAGAATGTCTGGAGGTAAAAAGTCAAGCCTTAATGTGAGAGAGCCTCCATTTCAGAGTCTGCTGTGTGAGAGTCCTGTGCCTTTCTTCTCTAGCTTGGAATAGGACTGTTGCTTCTGCTTCTTAAGGTTTTCAATCAACAAGGACGGTGGCTCCACCTGCAATGAACCATGAACTTGTTATATTAAACTGCACAAGACAGTAAATTTACACTTGTATTCATTCAGTATGAAGTGCACCTCACAAACACAGTGCTTGTCTGTGTTTATGTTTTCAGTGTTACAGTGTGATTTTATTTAGGTGAAATTTGTTTTCAGTCTATCTGCAGTAGTGCACTTAAAGGGCCAGGAAGGTTAGTGGAACACATTTGCTCTGCCTCTGACCTCACAATTCCACTGTAACAACAGTGTTCAATTCCGTCATTTAAAAAAAAACAAAACTTGGTTTGGTTTAAATTTGTTTAAAGATTTGTTTAAATTGTGTGTGCCAGTGTATCTGAGCATGTTACAGTCTCTCTGACCCTCCACACCCATTAGTGCGTTCTTCCACTAGCTTCTCTCTCGTTCCTGCTTCAATATTCAAGGGAGGATTGAGATCCATTCAGGTAATTTTGCAGTCTTCAAAAAATGCATTGAAAGACATTCCAGTAGCTCAGTGGTGCACCTGCGCTCCACTCTGCTCCCCAGTTCGGAGGATGCCAGCACCTATGTTTAGTCTTTTATGTTTAGTCTTTTTTAGTCTGTTTCTTTTTATTTCCTTTGGACTCCAGTGCTTTTTAATAATCTGTTTTGGACATGGTATGGCTGCTCCATTACCCAGGAGCCCATACAAAGGTTCATTTCTGCCTGCATGCATAACTGCTGGAGGGAGGATTTTATGTCCAGAAAATGTTAAGATGGCAACAGCTCGGTGGGAGACAGTATGTGAGAATCACCTCTTAGGCTCATTTTACTGTTTCTCATGTAGAAGGAATTCCCTCACTATGTTCCCATTCTGAGCATCAAAGCCAACTGGGATGGGGGTTTGTCACATTCTGAATTCTAGCTCATGTCATATTTTGTCAGCATTGGCTTTGATAGACTCAGGTTATCGGTACAAATTTACATTCAAGATTAGTTGTCTTTTACATATATATCCCCTCTCCTGCAATCATGGCTAATTAGCTGCATCCGTCATTGTAATTGTTTAATTTTTCATGCTAGTTCAGTCACCCTTGTATTAGTGCCATTCATGTGAAACAGACTCTTGAAAGGTTTTCTTTTTGTATCTTGCATGCCTAGCATAATAGGACATTCAAAATCCCTTGAAAATTTTAAACTTTTTTTTTTATGTATATATCTCCTCAACATTCCCAGTACAACTGCTGTAGAGTCCACGACTCAACTCTTGACTAAAGTCTTCACTCCGAGCGTCTGAGCCGGCTGCTGCGGCATACGCCACGCTGCTCTGTGACCCTCACTCTCCACTCCTCTCCTCTCCCAGCTTTTCCAGAGCCCTCAGATGCAGACAGCCCAGCCTGCCGTTCCAAGTAACAGCGCTTCCTTTCGACCCGTGTCCGGCCAGCCCATCATGATGTTCCTGACGCCCATGCCCTTCACCTCATCCCAGACCGGCCAGTACTACGTACTCCAGTACTACGTGCCTCAGGTACCCAGAGCAGAGAAAAGCGCCTGTGCAAATATGTACACAGTGTAGCAAATGGGTTGAAAATCGGTCTATAAACAGGTTGGCCAGCAATAAATAAACTGCTCCTAAAATGTGTAGATAAAAATATGTTTTATCTTGGAAGCAGAAATGAGAAGTTCTAGTTAAGTTTTTTTTCAGTGTAAAAACTAAATGTTTTTGTATTTTTTGTTTGTTTACTGCTTTGAATATCTCTTTTAGGAGTGTCCTATATGAATGGCCATGTCTGGTGCTAGGCCCTTTACCTCTGCTGTTCTGTTTCATTCTCAGTATCACCACAGTGGCCTTCCTTACGTGGGACATCCCCAGCAGTACTCCGTCCAGCCCACAGGACCCAGTACATTCTACCCTGGGCTCTTTCCTGCAGACTGCCCACTAGCATATGGTGAGTTTGGACTTCGCTTTCTCTACCCCCACCTGGGAAACCTACATGCGTGCTCTCACTGATAAAGAGACCTTTCTTCTGGGTATTCCTGCTGGCTGAAACTGGTTTTTCTTTTGCTCTCTAACTGAAACCAGTGCTTTTTTTTGGTCACCACTAGTGGCAGGGCCTTCATACTATCCTGGCCAGATCATATACACCAAATCTCCATCCATAATAGTGCATACAGCTCAGCAGCCTCCACCCACTAAGAGGGTAAAGAAAACAGTGAGTATTCCCCATGCCTCAGATGTGAAATTAATTTAATTGTGGATTGACTAGATGCAAATAACTTGCTGTTCGCTAAGATCCGTATCCGAGACCCTAACCAGGATGGCAAGGATATCACAGAGGAGATCATGTCAGGAGTAGGCATTAGCCAGAACACAAGCCCACCAGTGGGACGTCCCTGCACTACCTCTACTGCTCCACAGGTAAGCCATTCAGTCCCACAGCCCGAGCCCCTGATCGGCTGCAGGCCGCTGCTTCGCGTCATCCACTCCACAGGTCAAAGTTCTCTCTCATCTAGTCCTCCCTCATAATAAGCTCTGAGCTGATTGTTTGGTTGTTTGGCTGGCTTTCATTGTCTTGTCCTATTAAAAGCATACATTTAGCATATGCAATCTTTGTCAGTTACAGGAAAAAAAAATACTGTTGGTGGGTTTTTTGTTTGTTTGTTTTACATTCTCCTTACTATAGAATTAACAGTCGACTGTTCGGTGACTTTGCATGCTGAGTTGTAACACTGATTAATAGTATAATTGTGGCAAGAATCAAAATCAACACTAGCTAAAATGACTGAATGCATTGGAATTTATTATTCCAATAGCACAATTTGAATGGGTCTACGGTACCTTAGTGTGTCAGGTCCTGTTATTTCTGTTGAACATTTGATGTTTGGGGGCACATTTTTACATCATTAGGCCTGCAGGCTATGTGATAACGGCTATGCGATAAAAATTGTATTTGTTTCCTTTCCAGTCCAATACAAATTATAAATTACAAATGTATCAAAATGTAATTAAAGTCATATTTGAATTAAATGTATTTAAATACTGTTCAACAATATTTCTACTCATATCTACAGGTGGAACCTAAAGATATGAATGTCAACGAGAGGGATAAGTGTATTGAGGACCTGGAAGCCGTGTTTGCTAAAGTGAGAAAGTCTGCAGTGGAGCAGAGCAATCCTAACGCTTGTTTTCCATAAATTCTCACAATGCTATGAACTATGCATTTCAAGTAGATGTAATTAAATATTGCTTAACACTGTTTCTCTTCATAGTTGGAGGTGAAACTGAATTCTATTATAAAGATGGAATATGGTTCCTGTGAACATGATATGGGCCAACTGATTGAGGAGATGGAATCCACAGTTGCTAGAGTGAGAAAGTCTGCAATGCAGCAGAGCAATCCTAACACTTGTTTTCCATAAATACTAACAATGCAATTAAATATGCATTTCAAGTAGATGTAATTAAATATTGCTCAACACGGTATTTGTGTCTGCAGGCGGCCAAACTGTTAGGATTAGAAGCCGTACTTGCTCGGGAGGATATGGCTGCATAACCTCTGATGACAGCAATAAAGAGCATTAAAAATACTCTGACATTTTTCAGTCTAATCCCTGCCTATGTTGTCTGCAACACAGTCAATTATACCATGGATAGTAATTATATCTTATTTTTTTTTTGTCTCACAAACATTCTGAATGTAACATTTCCTACAGCTTTAAAAATACAATCACCATACTTGGCACCCACACTATTTTTTCCCTTCATGTCCACTTACATCTATGTAACTTAACAATCACAATTCATTTTTAGACAACCAATTTCCAACCTCTATATATATATCGCTCGGAATTCAACAGACACCTGACTCAAGTATTTTTATTTTTATTTCCTCCATGTTGTTTATAATAGGCCTACAGTAAGAAATCCTTTTAAAGGTGATCGCCATTTCTACCACTGTATACTGTTGAAGCATACAAGTTTTTATTCATTGAGAGATATGTCATTTATGGGGATTAGGTACAGCGTGTTTTGTTCAGGACATTCACGACGATATATGTTCTAAATGGGATTGTAAAATAACTAGCTAGCTAGCCATGTATTTAGACAGAACCTGAATTGTGTTACATGGGGATTTTTATCCTATGTTTTTAAGGCTGCATTATGTACAGCCTAGCATAAATAAATACGCAAGAATGCAGAGCACAAATAGTCCATAGTTTATTTTCCCTTCTATATAAGCCCGCAGGTTCATAGGTGACTAGCTTTTATAATGTCATGTGTAATTTGAGCATAATGGTGGAAACTTCAAAGAACAATATGGAAAAAAAAGGAGGGTTGTTTACATAATTGCCCTTGAAAAAGTTTATAAGAATTAAACTCTTGTGTACCCCTCAGACATTCTCCAGAGGGTCCCTCCAAAGCATGTTTATATTTAAGTTGCAATAAAGGACAGGACCAGCTATTCTCTTCAACTAATTCTGATATCAAGTGGAAACAAGTTGTCAGGTTCTGGTCCGCACCGAACCAGGAACGCAGACACAGACACGTACACACATATCCGCACAAATCACCTACCACGACCACTGCTCGGTTCACAATCACACACTTATCAACCATCACGATCACCTGCTTCTAATTAACTCTCTCCCTATTTAAACCCCTCATGTACCATCCTCCAGTGTTTCCCATTTAGCATACTGTGGACTAAAGCTGAGCCTGTCTTCATGATCTTCGCCACATCTGTGTTTTTAAAACTTTTTGGCAGTGCTTTGTGTGACTAATATCCTGCCTTTTTATCCCTCACCCATGTCTTGCTCAGGTGTCAATATGTCACATAACTAAATTAGTGTTCTATTATTTTCTTAGTTTGTACAAGAAGTACAAATATGTAGCTATCTAACATTTATAATGTGTATTGTTTCTTATTTTGTTAACATTAAAATGTAAAACCAAGTGAAAACATTTAAATGTAAAAACAGGTTTGACACTGCTTTGGATCTAGTGAAAATACTAGAAGCTGTCAAAACCATGACCTGAGCAGTTTGCATTTAACACATAGAGAGAGAGACAGAGACGATGTACAACAACAACCAAAGGTATTCAGATCTTAAGGGAATCCTTTCACTTAGTCTTCAATTATGCACTCCATAGATGTCATGAGGGACAGCCTCACAAGAAAGGAGGCCTGGTGCATGGCATGCAGTGGTGCCTATCATGCGAACACAGAGAGAGACAGAGACAAGGTAGCAGACAACAACCAAACGTGTTCAACTGCTGTCAGGTCTTTCTCAGTAAACTTCAGAGAATGAAGTACAGGGCAAGCACTTGAACATGCGCATGTTCTTCCCTGGATACAGACACTTTGCCTCAAAGACAGTTGCCTCACAGGTTTGTTCCAAAATGACTTCCCTTGTCCCTTATTCCCTTATGCAACAGGAATTGAAAAGAAAGGTGTGAGCAAGTATACCCTCCACTGACAAGCTCCTGTTGTTTAAGTGTGAATGGATTCTGTGACTTGAACAAGTCTGCTCCTTATCTCATCCAATATAGAAATTGCTCACCGAACTACAATGAGTGAACAAGGTCTAATGAACTTGCTGTGAGAATGATCTCAGTAATTAACTCAAAAAGGATAGGCTCAGAAGTGTTGATTTTTTTTAAAGTAGGAAGGATTTTGATATTTCAAGCTTGCCAGCAGAACTAGCTAGCCTAACCTGGGATGACAGCCAATGCACAGCATCACAGCTGGGGGAAACGGATGTGAAATGTCAGTTTAATCGGCAAGGCTCAAGGCAACAGGGTCCTGTCCCTTGACTGAGGTTGATCTAGAGGTATTTCAAGAAACTTATCAAGCGCACTTTAGTGGCAAAGAACAATATTTTCACTTGAACAGGGACCACAGATTAAAAGTCTGATGCTCTACTGACTGAGCTATTCAGGAGAGAAGCAATATCAGAAACATTACAAGTGCAATGTACATGTATGCAAAGAAAATTGAGTTCATGTGTATCGCATTAAGATGTCAATCTGCCTATGGAACATAACACCTCTTACGAGGCTAGATTTTTGCTCTCAAGCTGCGATGGTTTTGTCATGTTGTCTAAGAGAAGAGGCTTTGGTCGGTGGAGTGAGTCTTTGATAACTAAGATTGTAACTAAGATTGTAACTGCTCACCGCACTACATCGAGTACACAAGGTGTAATGAACTTGCTATGAGAATGATCTCAGTAAGTAACTCAAAAAGGATAGGCTCATCATGATGCATTAGCTAACAATCGGCACTCATACACAAGTGTGAATGTTCAACATTCATTCAAGCATCTCGAGGTCACAGTCTGTAGTGTGTACAAAAGGAATCTAAAGAAAAGGTTTGAGCAAGTGCATCCTCCACTGATAAGAGATATAACTTTAGACTCCAATTGTAACATTAGAAAAAAAGATGTACATACAGTCCATTTGTTTAAAATGTTCTTTGATGTGAAGCTCATATTATTTTGCCCCCACTTACGCAGAACTTGATTGTTGGAAGAATACAACAGGGGAACTTTCAGTTGTACTTCACATGACTGACACTGTGTAGACTTTAACTAATGTACAGTTGTGTAGCTTTAGAGTTGTGTACAATTGGAGCAAGTGACCTAAGCAACATGTATTGCATACACAGTTTGCCTTAACAAACCTATCACTTCATCATGGTCAGAATATTTGTTATAGATACATGTAATGCTTCAGCATTGCTACTAGTTCTAATACACTCAAACTAGTGCACCAGAGTGGGTGATGGTAATGGTACTGTTAGAAGCAAACCTATATGACTGGGGTTGGGCTTCCACACACTGTCCCTTTCTCCCAATTCACAGAGCGGAAACGACTCGTTTTCAGCCTGTTTTTTTTTTTTTTTTTACACAACCAATTTCCAACCTCTATAGATATCGCTTGGAATTCAACAGGCACCTGTTGCTACTGCACCTTTAAGACGGATGTAGGATAAATGAGCTCCTTTATGATTGGCTGCCCTGTATTGTGCTTCATTCAAAAGGTACTCAGAGCTGAAATGCCTGAGAAAGGCAATTTAAGTGGGTGTGCTAAACCTCTATAGGCTGAATAGGCAGAGATACGTAAATAAAGTGTTCTTGTGACATTAGAAATACAAATTTCAAAAGGGGCATTTTTGGCAGCTTAACTGACATAGTTAAGAATTTTAACATTTAAAATATATATATTAAAAGGAGAATGTTACTTATTTCACTCTGACTGTAAAACAGTGCATATTTTGTTAAATGGGATTTCCATCCCATGTTTTTAAGGCTGCCTTATGTATAAATAAATATGCAAGAATGCAGAGCATGAATAGGTCAGTCTTCCATTCTGTATCACATACCTACCCTTGATAACACCGTGGTAACTGGAAAAAAAACAACCCTTTTTACTCAGTTGTCACTACTTCCAATAGACTTCACGCTAATCTCATAGAAGTCCGCCCCTTTCCGTGTCCTCCGGAAACAGCACTACCGTTGTGTTGTGACGGGATTTGTTCCTGAAGTTGTATGCGTTTTCTGAATTTGCACTGCATTTCTAAAGTGTGTTACCACTTTGATGAATATGCTTTGTGTATTTGCAGCACGATGGGTTTTCCAGGACACCGTAATTTATGCATGTTTAATGCCATCTTTTATTCACGTACTAAGCCCAACCCTATAGGCTAATATTTATAAAACCGAGATAACCATAGAAACGTCTTCATCTGTGCTTGATACTTTCACGAAAAAACGGAACTGCTGCTTGTCAAGCTTGTTTCATCAGGTTTTATATCATTGTCATGACGTGTTTGAATTGATCCCAGGCATATGCAGTCCTCATCAAAATCCATGCATGTCCTAGGCTGTGAGTAAGGTATGTTCTCTCTCTGGTCACAGTTGGCAAATAAATTATGCATATAGATTGTGGGGAAAACACTTTAGCACGTGTTCTCCAAAGAAGTGTCTTAATATGAGCTATCTAGCTAGTTCCAATGTCAACTAATCATAACACTGGGTTTCTCTCTGTGCTCAGGTGTCTTATTCGCATGCCAGTAACATGTTAGCGATATTGCAGTAGTGTGAATTTTTATGTTGCCCGTGATGAAAGGTGACAGCGAATAAAAATCCAAACATTTTTTTTTGTTCAGGTCTTTTTAACGGTCATAACCGACACATATTTATCTAACAAAAAATCAGGTTCCTCTAAATGTGTGGAAGAACTGCTGTGCATATTTTTGTTTCCAGTGGCCTGAGTACCTAAAATATGTCACCATTTTAGGAAGCAGGAAAGCAGGGCTGCTTACAAACATGACATTAGTAAATTATTTTTGGGATATTTTCATTTATGATTTTCCCCTTTTTGTTGTTTGTTAGCTTTTTTACTTTCATTTTTTGTAGGGACTGTGATATATATTTTGTTATTTGAATGCATAATATAGCTTTGGGGCTCCCACAGACACTTGTGTATATACACATATTAGGGGAGATTTTTTCATTGGTTTGTATATGTTTTTGAAGGAATGCACATAGTTCTTATGTTTGAGCCACTTTAAAGATATTTTTTGACTTGTATCAGAAAGGAATGCAAGCATTTATTCATATCAACATTTTCCTTGCAGAGTCATTTCAAAGACGATGCAACAGAATAGTTTTGCTTTTCTATTCTGTACTTTGTTTATTGACAGGTAATTCCACCCTCAACTTTTTAGGGTGCCTCCCCATAATTGCTCAGCTCTTCTGTGTAATAAAAGCAGGATTGGTTTGTATATCACATTGGTGTAGGTCATTTTCACCTGTTATATAAAGAACATTCTAATGGCTTTGGGGGAGACGAACCAAATTAGTCCTTTATAATTGTAATTATATATTACTTTGCTTCATTAGAAGTTTGTGATTATTCCTGTTATTCATCAACTTAGGTACCGTGATTTACTGGGGTAGGTCAAATTAAAAGATAATTGCCTGCTTATATTAGGTAAAGAAAGTTTTTTATGTCATAGTTTTCACTTACTGTGATTGGGACAATACATCTTTTACATGAGGATGGATTTTATCAAAGCTTATAGGGATCTGTATGCCATGCATAGGACGCTTATGCCTTATTTAGTTCACTAAATACAAGCAGTTCATTTTTGTTTTAAATGTTGATGTTCCACCTGCTCCATCAGACCCTCTGCTTTGACACTATGTCCACCTGGTGTACATCAGTAAGCACAGCCTATAACAAGGTATGTCTTAGCCACTTGTAATCTTCTAAGCATTAACTTTCACAACATTTTTATGACAATGTTAGTCTTTATAGTTTCCATAACTAGGTGCTTAACTGAAATCAGCTCCAGTGTTTCATGTTGATGTCTTTCATTTTTCATACATAGTCATGTATATATTTGTGACATGCTACATTTGTTACTGTTTTCACTTGAACAAGGAAAATCATACTCAAACCAGATATATAAGTGGACAGTCAGGGTGAAATAAGTAACATTCTCCTTTTAATGTTATATTTAAAAAAAATATTAAAGGTCTTAAGTATGTCAGTGTTTTCGTTAGTCTTTTGGCCAATGTTTTTTTTAAAAAGAGATAAGGAGATACCAGAACAAAATAGAAAAGCAAATAATAGAGGAAGATGGCATGGGATGGAGGGATGGAGGGATGATAAAAGACAGGGGTAGTAACGAATAATTTATTCTATTCTCTCAGCTATTCTCTTTAACTAATTCTGAAGTCTGCATCTTTATTTTCTATTTGAATGTTAACTTTACGACTAGCTGATTGGGGTTTAGGAATGACACTAGCGTTGATTTTGATTCTAGCCACAGTTCTAGTAATAAGCAGTGTTACAACTCTACATGCAAAGTCACTGAACAGTTGACTGTTAATTCTGTAGTAAGCATAATGCAAAAAATACAACAACATATTTTGTTGTGATTGAAAAAATTACGTCCTAAATACATGCGTTGTAAATACATTGACATTAGTATTTTTAATTAATTTCTAACATTCAGAGACATTCAGAGGTATTTCTATTAAGCCCAGAGTCAGCTAGGTCTCCGCTCTCTAATTACTCAATGAACCTCAATGGTCTCCCAATCACATCTTCTCTAACAGTTAAAGATCTTGGAGTTATGGATCCCAGTCTCTCGTTCGAAGCTCACGTAAATAAATAATGTTTCTAGGACCCCCTTTCTCCACCTTAGAAACATTTCAAAGATTAGGAACATGCTCTCCACACATAATGCAGAAAAGGTAGTCCATGCATTTATTACTTCAATATTGGACTACTGTAATCCCTTACTATCTAGCTGTGCTATTAAGTGCCTAAAGTGCCTAGCGAGTTCAAAATGCAGCAGCCATAGTTCTTAATAGAGCTAGAAAATTTGATCACATCAATCATATCTTAGCTACTTTACTTTGGCTCCCAGTAAAATTTCGTATTGATTATAAACTACTTTTAAGAATTCCAAATGTGCATTAGACTTTACAGTAACCTAAGACAACCCTTTTGCATGAAGGGAACTGGTAACTATGCTCACCCTCCATAATGTGCAAAAGATATTTAAAGTGTAGGACAGTCGAAGCATTATGTGTGCGTGTGCGTGATGTTATTAACGTGACAGTAAAAGCTTACCATTTTTAAATGGGGGCTGATCGACTTTCCACTTATGCAAGACTTATGTCAAGAGTACATGTCAAAAATTAGAGACGAAATGAGGTGCTAAATGCCGCAATTAGGCATACAGCAGTCAAAGGCAATTTGGAAACACACTTAGAAAACAAAGATCATGATCTTTGATCATGATCAAACTTTCAAAAAGCTTATCAACGTGACGAGAATGTGAGGCTTAGTTTCATCTATAGTGTTACAGTATCAATGTGAAATATGGATATCGAGGTCAGCATCACGTAAGAATGTATATGTGTGAAACATCTTCGTCGCCATAAATGTTGTGTTGTTACATAATTAAGCAGTCCATCCAGTTTCATTTACTTGATTTATTAGCAACCTGTGTCCACTGTCTAACTCAAGTATTTTTATTTTTATTTCCTCCATGTTGTTTATAATAGGCCTACAGTAAGAAATCCTTTTAACTGATTAATAATTAAAAAATATCTTTCTTGACCATAAGAATATAGCTTAACCACTAGAAAGATTAAACATCCAGTGAGTCTGTATCCTGGCATGTTAATGTAAAAGGCAGCTCCTACTGGATTTGGGGAAAGATTAGTAAAAGATTTCAAGTATCTGCAAAGCAGAAAACTGCCTATTCAACAGGCATAAATGATGTGCTACCGAAGTAGTTGTGTTATTTGCATAGCCTAATTAATATCATTAGATCAAGTTCTATATTACCTATATTGTTATATTACAATTTTGCTTTTGCTTTTTTGCTTCACAATTGTTACACACAATTGCTGCACCTGATACAAGGATAGGAATTTCAATTTATTCATACTGGATATAAGAATCATTAATGGCTGCTGAGTGAAGCACTTTCATTGAAAATTCCTCCACCAATTTTTTTTATTTATTTTTTTAACCAGAAACAGGGCACATCAACCAGGAATACATTCCAGCTCTGTTTTAGAACACTGGCTGTGATTCATTACATTTTGGCAATTGTGAAAACAAACTGGATGATACTTCTAAAAGTAATTGTGTTTGCAGTTTATTTGCACAGTTACATGAACAACATGTAGTAATCGGATCTAGAAAGTTGCCAACCCTATTAAAATATTAGGTTTATAGTATAATATTTGAATTAAACAGACAAAACATTAATCACAATCATTTGCATGATGATTAAATCTTGAAACAAAAATGTATCAGAGAGCTGTAGTGTTTTTCACAGACACACACCCAATTAAACTGTGCTTGACCATTTCTTGCCCTCTATATCATTCTCTGCAGTTTACTGAGAAAGACCTGACACTGGGTAATGCCATTGTCTATTCGAAGGCCAAAACAACAACAATCTTGGTTATCAAAGATTCACTCCACCCTGACCACAGCCTCTTCTTTTAGAAATCTGCAGAAATAAATATATGAAATTATTACCCCCCATCAGTGGACCTTTAGAGCTTTATTATTCAAAATAAGACAGACAGATGAACAGACAAACGCAAAATGTATATATAATATTTTTAAGTATTCGCCATCTGCACCATTACAGGAATAATGTGTGTGTGTGTGTGTGTGTGTGTGTATGTATGTATGTATGTATGTATGTATGTATGTATGTATGTATGTATCTATGTATATGGTTATGTGTGAGTACATGTATGTTGGATTGTATATGTACACGTATTAGAGTGTGATATTTATCGTTTATGGATTGGCTCTGTATGGATTTTATCAAAGGTGTCCACTCTAGATTATTGGTTCTGTTATTGATTAATTCTGAGAATTATTCTATTGATATATATACTCTATCAATAGATTTTTCTATTGGGTGACACTAATATTATTTTTTGTTTTCCAGTTCATGAATGTTTTTTTGTTTGTTGTTTTTTTGCAAGAATATTTTTATTATATCAATATAATAATGTTATACATAGTATCCTGTCATATTGGTTGATGATATGTCTCCTAGGAGACATAAAGATGGTGTTGGATGGATATGGTTATTTAAAGCATGGGATATGTTGGTGATGCACTATATTGGACTGTTTGCACTTGTGTAGCATGTTGTCTGTTGCACTGTTGTTTTTATGTTGCACCATGGCCCTGGAGGAAAGTTGTCTCGTTTTTGTTGTGTACTTGTATATATACCTGAAATGACAATAAAACCACTTGAACTTGAACTCGAACTTGATGACGACTTGCCAAAATTGCTTGATAGGTGTGCTCTGCCACGTGGCGTGAATGTAATCGTCAACTGTGATTTGAGTAAAGTATGTACAGATTGCTGAGCTTGTGAAACCAATTTTAAACATCCAATGTGTAGTATAATGTACTCTGTATTATTTTGTACTGAATGCATTGTAGGTTAGTGTTGCTGTCATGTGGTAATTATTATTACACATTTTAATCCAAACTGCAGCGTCGGGGGCTAGTAATAAATGTTCCTCCTATTGTCTCGATGGGAGAGTAACTGTGAGATTTGATTTCACTATTATTTTGTATATCTTAGATAATAGGTTTTTTGTATTAAGAATGCTTGTTTATAAATTCTGATATGGATGTAGGTATCGGAATTGATTTTTGAACACATAGGTGATCTTAGCTGATGGTATTGTAGGAACTGGGGGCTTTCTATAGCATATTTTGGGGCTAGTTGTGGGCGTGACATGAAACAAGTCTTAGGATAAATATGTTTAAGGTTTGTAATGCCTTTTTCTATCCAAGATGTAAAGTTTAATATTTTTGTTCATGGTAAAGCCAGGATTGTTCCAAATGGGAGAATGAATAGTTCGTGTGAGTGTGGAGTTTGATATCTTGTGGAATTTCCACCAAACTGTTAGTGTCATGGCCACCTTCAAACTGTTGAAACATGGATATTTTTGAATATGAGTCTGGGCACATTTGAAACACCTGCCGCAAACATTACTGACATTATATCTTGTTTATGTGATTGGCTGTGCTTCTCTAGCCACAAGTACTTTTTGATTTATTTATTTTTTAATTTGGTAATTTTATATATAACAGCAACAACTGACATCTTAAGTTTTATGACAAAATGTGCAAACAAGCTGGTCTGAGAGGTGTGTAGCGGGATATGACTCAGTGCATCTCTGGTGCTGCTTTTGATGAGTACAGTGTCATAAGTGTGTCTGTCCAGCAGCGCAAAGAGGAGATACAGCTTCTTCTCCCGGAGGTTTCCGATAAATATGTAGATATGTTAGTATGTAATAGAAAGACAGCTGTCCATCCTCATAGTCTAGGTACATGCCCGCATTCCTGGGCAATTGTGTCAGGGGCAGAGGGGTCTCAGGCTTGGTGCAGGTGTACAACTTCTGGATGCTCCTCCAGAGCACCCAGAAACCCTCACAGTGGGTTTCTCAACTTGCTCAGACTCAAATCTCAATATCGGCATCCGAACCGTCTTAGAGAGGAACAAAAAACACAACTCATTTGATTAAATTGTTCCAGTATAAATATGGTTATCAAACATGCTTTTAAAAATATACTTCCATGGAGATGGTGCCCTACAGGGTAGTGTTGGAACAGTGTGTACAGGCTTAGTGTCATGTTGTGGCCCCGCCCCCTCCTCAAAAATCTTGGTGTGTGTGTGTTCGTCTGTGTTGCCACACACTCTCGTGCCGTTCACCTGTTCTCTGTTATGTGTAATCGGCTTGGGTGTATATATGTCTCGTGTTTCATAGTACGTGTGTTGGTGTTTGAGATGTGCATAGTATTTGAGCTTTGTTGTATGTTTTGCATGTTTGCAAAAATAAAAGTGCATTTCATCGTGCCTCGTCCCCGCATCCTGCTTATCCTCACAACGTCAGAACTAGACCACTTTAGATGTAACTTAGAACCTCCAGTGACCTCTGTATGTGTTTCTTTAGTTGTATGAGCTCCACTGGAGGACTCTGAATAGTTGACAATGGAAGAGGGGTATATCAGATTCACCCCTTCTGCCTCGGTGTGACAGATTAACACACTGCATTAACGTTTAGAAATAAAAACATATGGTAAACACAATCTAGAAAATATTACCTTGTAACAATTCAGTCAGTTTTCTGTGTCCTTATGTCTATAAATTAAAAGTAATAAAACATTTAAATGATAAATAAATTAAAATGAATGTATAAATGTTCACAAATAAGAAACTACATTGGTCTGCACTTTTCTCCACAGATTCAAGGAACTCATGAAAGTTGGAAGCTATAGAAACACATAATACAGAATTATAGACTGACTGATGTGTGAGCAGAAAGATCACTGTGATGTTCTCATATCTAAAGCACTCAAAGCATTGATGTTATGTAAATTAACTGTGATCTGATTGGTTTAAGGAAATAGATTCACCTACTTTGAAGTTCAAGTTTTTATCAAAAGGTTAGAACTGGTTGACTATACTTTGTCTGTCCTGCAACAGGAAATTTAAACACTTATATCCAAAGTATTACGCGATAGAAATCAATTCAAGACTACCCGTTATTGACCGCTAGATGGCGGAAGATACGAAGAAATAAATGAGTCCAGATCCTCCTGCCCGACTTTACGGTGAGACTCTGCTTTTACGTCATTAAAACGCTAAAGAAAAAAGGCCGCCATATTTGTAGTTCCACAACGTGAAAAGGCGTCATTTTGTATGCCGAAGAATGAATAAACACCATGCCATACCTTGAAGACGACGAAATTGCAATTTATTTAGCTAGCCATAAGAATAAGAATAGCTGTTTAATTTACATAATCACAAATATATTGCATGTACATACAGCTACATTTCAGTCGATCAAAATGTTTCACGTATTTATAACCGCAACTTTATGTTACAGTGGTCATATCAGAGATTTACCAATATAAAACGCAACAGGTGTCGTGTTCTGTAATAGCACATTTTAACATTTATATCCATATTACACATAACCAAGGTGTAATATAACCATATGTACTGAACAGACATGAACAGCCTGTGTATTGTGAAAATACATGTATGTGTCTTCTACAGCAATTACTGTGCCCTGCACACTTTAAGTTTGGCATGAAGTGTTTGCTTTTTCCAAAGCAAGTAATATTAAATTATTCTCATAGAATAAATTTCACAAAGACATGGACTTCTCGGTTGACCGTAGAAATATGTTTGTTTTTTTTGTATTTAATTTATTTAATGCGAATCGTATGTAGGTTACCACTGCTAAGCTTCACCAATGTCAAGGTAAGACCTCGAAAGGACGCAGAAAATTATTTTAATAACAGCTTCTGCTGATTTATTCAATAACTGTATGACACCGTTTGAGTGTACGTACCGACTGAAAACAAACTCAAATTATTAGAGACACTCTTACTGCGTCTCCACATTGAAACATATCAGTTAGTTAGCTAGGCTGGCTAACTAGCTTAGCTTTATTAGCTAGCTAAGCTAATGGCGAAGAGGATTACGTTAAAGAACCCCCGGTCTACAGTTGTGCACATACAGGAAAATTAATGAATAGCATGGTAATACACGCATTTATTTGAACAGTTATGTAGCTAATATGCATTTGTAGTATGTGCGCCTGGCGTAGAAATGAGTCTTTGTTAGCCCATTAAGGCTATCTTAGCTAGGCTAGTTCGAACAAGCTAAGTGCTGGTTGCTATGACAACGGGCTTGGTGTATTTTGCGAGCTTGTCAGCTACATAAGACAAGTGTTTATCGCTTTACTGCTGCGGTGAACTGTTATTATTGTAACACTCTGCTAATGCCAGATGTGTAGAATAACTCACTAGTGATGTTTACTTCGAGACTTTGGCAGTTTTAAGATGGATAGAAAGCGAATGAGCCAGCTAGCTGTCCTAGCTAACATGCAACATTCTGTACATCCGGGGTACTCCCAGCCCTTATCAGGACCTCACAGTTCCCTTTGAGAACTCCCTGGTATCACGATCATAACTTTGGACAACCAGTTGTCATTCTCAACTCATGTTTCAAATCATGTTTCAGATTTCTCCCTTGTAACATACGAAGGATTTGGCCCTTTCTTTCGCAGGAAGCTACCCAGGTGTTTTTGCGGTCTCTTGTGATCTCAAAGCTAAACTACTGCAACTTACTACTTGCTGGTCTAGTAGTACTCTAGTACTTATTGTTTATTGCACTTATCAATGTTTAAGGTAGACCTTATGTAGTTTGTACTTCTTGTTAGGAACTGGTTCAAAGTGACAAGTCCTTCAGGTTCAATCTCCTCCAAGTTACCCTCTGCCCTCCGTCCTCTGTAGCCGGATCCGGGGAAGTCAAGAGATACTGACACCAAGGTAGTGAATCAAGAGAGTTCCACTTTATTGAGGAAAGCACAGAGTATATATGTGTCCTATATCTACTATCTAAATCTACAGGATGATGGAGAAAAGTGAGGCATGTTCTAAGGGTCTACGTAGAAAGGAAAGGGACAAGGTTATTAAAGATTAGATGTTCTCTGCATGAACGAGCCACGAGCTGTTCCCTTGCCCGCCATTAGCCACTCCTGTGCTTAAAGAGAGACGGAGAGAGAGAAAGGGAGGGGTAAAGGAGACAAGAAGAGGGAGCGGATGACCTAGGGCGACCAGCTTGTGGTCAAGCCGCCATGTCATGGCTGATAGGCAGAGACCTTGCGTTGGGTGCCTGAATAGAGAAAGGCTCCAGTATCTAACACTTCTAGGCATCAGCAGTAATCCCTGTATTTCTACAGTATTCTAGATCATTGCTATATTGGACTCTAACCTATTGGACTGGCTAGGATGTATTCTATGAATAAATAACAAAGCACTTTTGTAAGTCGCTCTGGATAAGAGTGTCTGCTAAATGCAGTAAATGTAAATGTCCAAGGAAAGCCGACACTAGCAGGCAAACCGAGCATTGCACAGGCCATATTTGAAATTCCCACAATGCTTTTCTCACCGAGCGTATGTCCGGGCAATAACGTCAGTTGGTCCTACCAGACAATTATCAGCATGACGAGAGTCTTTCATATCAATAAATTCTGACAACACTTTGAAAGTGATAAGCAGTGGTTAGCTGGAAAGATATTCATAAACAAGCACGTTGAAAATTACGAAACAAAAGACTTAGATCAGCTGTTGTCTCTATCGATGGTGTGGGTGACCCATGTGTTCTTAGGATGCAGGTAGGGTCTAACGCCTTCTGTGCTGAGTTGCTGTTTCCATATTTTAAAAATGAACGCATTGTTAAACGGCATCTGTAATAGTTAAGGAAAGTGCGTTATAAGTATAAAGTGTTACAGTAAGTGTTTTGGCCCCTGACTGCCATTAGGACAAGCCAAGACAACCACTCACTACGTTAGCTTATCTACTTGTTAAATCAGCCTGAAATTAAGATACAGATAAAAGTGTTGATTTTTATACTAACATTTTAACAACTTCAGCCAAAGTATTCAGAATGTAAATGTTTGGTCTAGCAGGTATGTCCCACAACTGATGCAGAGAGTGCATGTCATGGCAGAGGGGATTCATGTTGGCAAAATGCCCTCCTACAAATTAGTCTCAAATACTGAAGCAAAAAAGAGGCCAAATTCATCTGATGGAAGTAAGTCTAAAAGGGCTTCTTGATGATGTTACCCTGGTGACTTGCATTCTTTCCAGATGCTCAACAACCACTAAAAGTAGTGCATTGCTAAAAACTTCTACTTGTTGTGCTGGAGGTGTTGAAAATATGGTTTCCTTGTCATTGTCAGTCTGATTTTATAAGGTTCTACGTGGGTATCGATAGGAGCTGAAACTGTGCATGTGTTGCCCCTCTGAGGAGATGAGCCAATGAGGAAGATGCCCGTGTTCAAATTTGGCTCTAGACCACGCTTTGAGCTGGTGCACTTTGTCAGCGGTTGAAGTTGCAGCAGCAGTGGCGGAGTGGGACGCAATGGTGAGAAGGAGAATGAGAAGGATCTCAGCAGTGAGAAGCTGAACAGCGGCAAGCAGCGGGAGGCCGGAGACAAAGCCTCTCCTCTCCCTTCTCTGACACAAACACAGTCACGTGTTATATACTCACATAATCCAAAATCTAGCATCTTTTATTTGCTGTTAGCTGGCGAAGAGTAATCAGTATAGTCAGATTCCTTTAATGTAAACACTTGGGAAAATTCCTGCCATGAGATCACTTTGGACACAGGGAAGATCTGATAGTAAATATTATGACAGGGTGAGGTCATGACTGCTTAGAAAAGTTTATAATGAAGGTCATGAAAGGTCAGTTTTGACTAATTGCAAAAAACGCCATGTAAACATTAGAATGGGAAAATCAAGCGGTCTGAGCGAAGCGAACTGCGAACGAGGCATGGAACAGACTAGCCAGGACCAATATTTTGAAAGGGATCAGAAGAGGATGACATCAAGAATCATTCTGATGATCATGTGGCGCATGGTCAAGCAAATTGCAACCAGATACAATGCTGTTGCTCCAACTAACATGTCTGAAGGCACACCATGGGTCCTCTGAAATCAGTAGATGTTTGAACAGAAGGGCTTACCTATGTATTGTGACCAAGTGCATCCCTTCATGCAGCTGCTTAAACTATGGCAGAAGGACACTTTCAACAAGACAAGAAACCCTGCCGCAAGGGTTGTATAATCACGGATTTGTTCCAGTATCAAGACAGCAAATTTTCAATGTTTCCCTGGCCTTCACAGTCCCCAGATCTTAATCCTATAGAACATCCCTGGGTAAAGGTATAACAGGCAGTTTAGAACATGTCAGTCCCTCCAAGTAATTTAAGAGAAAATATCCTATGAAGATTGGACCAAGATTCCTGCAGAGCATTTTCAGCATATAGTGGAAACTATGCCAGAAAGAATTGCTGCAGTTCTGGAGGCCAAAGAAGGTCCAACATGCTATTAAATGGGTGTACTTAAGCCAGATACACTGTGTCCTATAATAGGATGTTGCTGGAATGTATGTGGATGTTGTTGGAATGGCCGCAGAGTTGCGGCAGCAGTACAGGTAGTCTGTGATCCTTTCCCCCATCCGAGTGAGTTTGCCCTTTTACACGGGGTCGAGTTATTATGTGAATGTTTAATTACACAGGATGGATTGTGGGTGACAGAACCGAACAGCCTTCAGGATTCAAATAGAGAAAGGTGACCTGTGGATGATCTTGTATATATTATAGGTTAGCGCCCAGTGGTTGTGTTTAAAATATTCTTGCAAATTTGTGCGCAATTCAGCATTGGGAGAGATTGACAGATCTTCATTGCATTGTCTGGTCGGTAGGGTTATTATTGGATCAGATTTGGTTATTATGTATATATTTTTTTTGTTTGTAGGAGTTATATATTGATTAAATCTAAAATTCTTGTAGCTGGTTCTAATGGGTTTTCTTTTAATTAGAATTTGGAGCACATGAGGGGTTTTAGTTGATAAGATTTGATAAACTGTTTGCTGCCAGTGCTACACTTCTCGGAAAGTGTGATTGATGTATGATGCCTTTATCGGTCTATATAGCAAAGTTGAGTGATTTTTGTTCATGACGAAGTCCCAAATGGCAGAGTAAATATTTGGTGAAAGTGAGGAGTTAGTTATTATGTGGAAGAACTGCTGAATTTAACAAAAGATTGGGATCTTTGTAATGGAAAGCTTAGTCGGTAGTCTGTTTTCCTCTCCAGGAGCTTTTCCAGAAGGTGCGCAGTATCCTGAACAAACTGACACCGCAGATGTTTAACCAGCTGATGAAGCAGGTGATGGACCTCACCATCGACACAGAGGAGCGCCTCAAAGGCGTGGTTGATCTGGTTTTTGAAAAAGCCATCGATGAGCCCAGCTTCTCTATGGTCTATGGCAATATGTGCAGCTGCCTGGCTATGGTGAGTAACATGTTCCCATACATTGCTGCTGAAGTTCCATACAAAGGCAAATGCCACACAGAAGTGAACTCTATTTGAACCACTCTAAACTGACATGGAGCTTTAATCAGCTTCTATTTAGTAACAGAACTCTCAACACTGTCTTATACCCAAGTGTTTCTCCTACATGTCTTTCCTGTGTAGTTAAAAGTGCCCATGGCAGACAAGCCCACCAGCACTGTAGGTTTCCAAAAGCTGCTGCTGAACCGCTGTCAGAAGGAGTTTGAGAAGGACAAGGTCAACGATGATGTTTTGGAGAAGCTGCGGCACCAGCTGGAAGCGGCCACTTCAGTAAGCAGCACTCCTGTCTAGTTTACCCGACTCACCAACCCACAGATCAGGAGAAAGGGGACTGAAATCGGCAGCAGTGCTGGGAGGCGGCCTGGTCGTTATCGGGTCCAAACGCGCTGTTTCTTGCTTTTGTCTTTGTTCTGGTTACTCCTCGCAAGGCCAGCGAGCGGGAGAGGCTGGAGGAGGATCTGGAGGAGGCGAAGGACAAGGCCCACAGGAGGTCCATCGGTAACATCAAGTTCATCGGGGAGCTGTTCAAGCTGCACATGCTGTCAGAGGCCATCATGCACGACTGTGTGGTCAAGCTGTTCATGAACCACAGCGAGGAGAGCCTGGAGCGTCTGTGCCACCTCCTCACAGCCATCGGCAAAGACCTGGACTTGGAGAAGGCCAGGGTAAGCAGGCCGCGGGCCTGGTCTGGGTTGATTTAATATTCTCAGCAGATGCTCAGCACTTGCATCGGTTTATCTTTAATATGTCATGTAAAGGTTTACGGCGCATGTGTAGATGAGTGCTAGTGTGCAGTGCAGCGGCTGTGCGGATTTTGTCCAGATTTGGTCTGTGTTGCGTTTTTCACAACAAGTACTTTACACATCGAAACTGGATGAAGAAGTTTTGGATATTGTATATTGACTGTCAATTTTGTCTCTAGTAGGAATGGCAGTTGTGATGTTGACAGTTCAGTCACCAACTAGTGTGACAGTTATTTGTGTTCAAGTTTCCTGGTCTTTTTTATTGTATTTTTTTTTCTCCATGCACGTTTTTAACCAAAAAACAAGCATGTTGAAATGTTGTTTATAAAAGTTTATAAAAGCCTGCACTCTGACTACAGGGTAGCCAACTAATTAGGATCATCATCTATAGTGCGACTAGCATGCTGTGCTGATATCAGTGTATTATTAGGCCTTGGCAATTATTTTAAAAGTGTCCAAGTTCATGTTGTTTAGTGAAGTTGTTAGTGTGGTTGTTAGCTCTGCTCCTACTGCAGCTGACAAAATGAAAGGCTTTTATTCAGGACTGGTCAGCTGTTAGAAGGTTTTGCTCTCACAGCCTCCTCCACGTTTGCCACCTCCTGCTGCTGCACCCTGGATTCCCCAAAGCCAAGTGCAGCTGATGACAGCACAGCTACACCCACAGTGGCAGTGAACTGCTTTACAGCACTGACCACCGTGCAAGGCAGCAGGGTTTACATAAGAGTCATAAACGTCTTGTGACATGAGTTCAGCTGAGAGCACACCTGATCGAATCGAAAGGTGAAGAAAATCTGAAATTTGTCGACGTTTCTCTTACACTCTCTCTCTCTCTCTCTCTCTCAGCCAAAAATGGATCATTACTTTAAATATATAGAAAAGACAGTGAAGGAGAGGAGGGGTTCCTCACGCATTCGGTTCCTGCTCCAGGACGTCATCGACCTGCGACTGGTTAGAGACTCTGCCTGTGTTTGTGTGTTTGTGTTTGCCATTCCAGCGCATGGTGATGCAAAAGTATGCATCTGCTGATTTTGCTTTTCTAGAATAACTGGGTGTCGCAGCGAGCTGACCACGGGCCCAAGACCATCGAGCAGATTCATAAGGAGGCCAAACTTGAGGAGCAGGAGGAGCAGAGGAAGGTGCACCAGCAGCTGCTGTCCAAGCACAACAAGAGGCAAAGGTGTGGCCCTCAATTCCGTGACAGCCTTTTTCACCTGGCTGTGTGAGGCCGAGGACAAGTCCAAGGACAATCGACAGGAGGATGGACACATTTGCCAATGTGTGCTAAAAGACAATACAAGAATTAAAAAAAATAATAAAACTGTGTGACAAAGAAACAAAAGTTCTGACTCTAATGTATTTTTGCTTTTTCCTTTATGAACTGCAGACAAAACTATATTTAACATTTGCAGATGTTCAAAAGAAAAGACAGAGGTGAATATAGAAATAATATTATTTATTTTTTATTTTATTCTTCCTTGGCTTCTCCTGAATTCAGATAGGCTCTGCCCATTAGATTTCACTTTTTTGTTTGTTTGTTTTTTTATTTTTTTGCTAATTTCAAACCAGTCCTAGGATTTTCACACAATCTGAGTGAAATTGGTGTCAAAATATTTGCAAGAGTCTGAATCTCAATAATTATTTAAACAAAAACCTGACATAAAAAATACAGCTGTCCTATTCCAGTCTAATATTAGTAGTACAAAGTAGTAGTACAAAGGTCAGGCTTTAACTTTAACTTTAACTAGCTGTAACTCCTGAAGGACATGTTCAGATTTCATGAAATTTAAAATACTTATACCAGTATTGACTTTGAGGTAGCTTACCAAATGTAGCAGTTTTGTCAATATGGGGCATTATAATATGCAAATAACTGTTTCTCAACGACTGCTCTTCTGATCAAGATGAAATTTTGCATACTGCTTCTGTAAGCAAGCTGAAGTATTCCTAAGGATGACTCAAACATTGGCTAATGTTTTTCAGGTAATTGGCTAATCATAGAACTGGCTTCAGTGGACTGCTATAACGTTGATTCTTGTAGAAATTACTTTAAATTTAAATATCCTACTACTTTTTATGTTGCTGATGAACTGTAACACACTAGTCGTAGGACCTTTCTCCAATCTTCACAAATTTGGTATCAAAATGTTGATGAGACTGAAACATGTTGATATTTGTATGGTATATGGCCCCTACATACCTATCAATCCTTCCAAGGTGTACTGATTCATTCAAAACAGCTGAAAAAAAATTAAGACTTCTTTGAGTAATTCTTATGAAACTTGACATGAGTATTGATTTATGGACTTTGAGCTAGCATGGCAATTATAGGACATTTTTGCCAACAGAGCCCCTCTGACATATGAAAAGGTATTTTAAAAAAGAAAAATGAGTCAATCCCATTGTGTACCAATTGTGCATGAGAAATGCAGTTTATACAGTGCAATACTTTGTGACTATTTCATAAAAAAAGTTCAATACGTTTCATAAACCTTTTTTTAGCCTGATTTTTGATACCTAAATTAGTTGGGCAAATGCACCTTTCAAACAAGTCAGTGACCTTTTGATCTAGAGATACCTTTTAAATGTAAAAAATGCAGATCTTCTTGTAAATAATGATCAAAAATATGTGTATTTAACTATCAATCCCCAAGAGCAGGATTTTTATTAATAGGCTAAAACTTAGCCATAGAGTGTTAGATTATCACCAAACTTCAATGGTGTATATGAACCTACTGTGAATGCAAGTACATTTGGGGTGAACTGACCTTCTGGGGGAACTATATTTCTTAGTCATGTCGAATCAGAAAAATAATATTTATATAAAGCAATTCAGCAGAGAAAATTGAGAGATTGGTTTCAAAATACAACATTCCTAGAAACAAAACCTCAAAACCAACCACAAAGGCTGGTGAACTTTATATGGGATATTATCAGCAACCAAGTTGTGCAGATGTGATAAAATGATTGGACCCCTTAATTGCCAACTGCAGCTATAATAAATGTAATTCTAATGTATGTCATGAATTCCCTAGATGAAGGAAGTTAGACATTTCAATAGCAACACACCTCCCTTGATGAAATGACTGGGTACAGAAATTAGTTGACCAGAAAGGCCAGAAAAATAGCACAACCACAGCCTTCAAACCTGACAACAAACCTGCTTAATGGTGACAGTTTTTTTTTTTTCAAATACAAAATACAGACTCACTCTCAATAAATAACCATTTGATGAACTAATGCAGAATATAAATTAAGACAGTGACACAAGCTTTACTTTAGTTACTAAGCATTTAGGTTTGGGTGTTTTTAGGACTTGGTGGGATGGTTACGAGCAAATATTGGCATATTAGATAAGCAGAAAAATACTATGGATGGGTTCAACACATGATGTGCGTACTCGTTTGACTTTGGATCTATTGGATCCCGCCAATAACTGTTGAAAAGAAAAATGACCACCTGATTGCTAAAACATATAATGGAAATAAATGTCTTATGCAATACGAGAATTATGGAAATCGGGTCAGCTTTGGAATAGAGAGGAACGTTAGGCACATACTAATAATATTAATACATTTTCAGAGACACACAATATCCATCCTGCCAAGGACAGGCAGTGATCAGTGAACCAGGCAGCCAGTAAGAGAAATAAAATCACCAAGAAAGTCAGGCTTTTTGCTGTTTTTTTTCAAAAAAATGTCCTTGACAGAACACAAGATATGACTGAATGAGCAAAGTTACATTTATATAGAGCCTTTCAAAGAACATACAATGCTTTCCAATGAACACACACAGCTTCTACATTCAGTCACATGCTGGATATTGTGTTAAATTGTTTGTCAGTGGCTTACTGCAGGGTGACTGTGTGTAAAATGGGGAAGAGTAACTCCACTCCAGCCTCCTCTATCTCACAGTCATGCAGAGTGAGCTGTGTGTGTGTGTGTGTGTGTGTGTGTGTGTGTGTGTGTGTGTGTGTGTGTGTGTGTGTGTGTGTGTGTGTATGTAGGTATGTATGTGTGAGCTCTCTGGATGACCATGGAGACGACTGTGCAGTCCTCGGTGCTCAGAGTCAGAGTGTGTGTCTGTGTGTTTGCTGTCAGGTCCAGAGCAGAGCTGCAGGAGAAGTCCAGTCTGTGCTGCAGAGCAGAGAGCAGATCTGCTGCTGCTGCCCCCTGCTGGAAGTCAGAGACACTGTAGCAGTGGAGCAGCCTCAGCAGCAGCCTGTCAACACTGAGAAAACAAAACACACACACACACACACACACACACACACACACACACACACACACACACACACACAAACACACACACAGTGGCAGAGCAGTTAATTTCAGATTAATATAAATATTTCACCCGAATTTACCAATTACCATGGACTGTAATATGTTGATTACCTGACACAGGAGTCTCAATAAAACCTAAACAATGCTGGCACAAAATGACATCTTGGAAACTTTCCAAAACACACATAAATGAATATATAAGTGTATGTAAATGTATATAAGTTTTTATAACACGCCCAGTTTCCTGCTTATTTTCAGCCACTTTTTGGTAACTGCATTTATATTATGTCAAATGAGATTTTAATGCTTTAATTTTTGTGTATTAAGAAATGGTACTTGATCAATTTATGTTATTTATCCTCATATGGAAAGATTTGCTTCCATATTTTCCATATTTCAAATTTTGTGGGAAAAAGATGTCTGGAGATTTTACAGTCTCTTATAGCCTGCAAGTTATAGGACAGTGCCAGACCTGTGAAACAGTGCCACTTCATCCAGTGTTTAGACGACGTTTGATGCTTAGACCTCATTAGTCATATGCTAATAGTAACTTTGATACAATCTTCAATACAGTGTTGAATCAATGTGCTTTGCAATAGTGAGCTTTGATGCCTCAGTATCTAACATCCCATCACTACACTGGAGTTCTACCATATGTATTCTTTCTCTGCCTGTTCGTTTTCCATATTGTTCTCCGTTCCCGTGTTCTTAATATCTGTGTTATCTTACTTTTACCTCTATGTTTTCTTCTTCCTGGTTAGCCTCACTTTGTTTTTTGTTTATCATGTATTCTGGTAACATGCTCTTGGATAATGTTTCTGCTCCTCCTAATAAACAAAGTTCGACAACACGCTTGTGTCTTGCCCTGCCTGTCTCAGCATTACAGCTAATCTAAAGGTCAAAGCATAAACTTCACTGGCAGATACACCTATATTTAAACATTACCACGTGTGTACACAGTTTTCTAATTACATTAACATATTAACAAATAAGCAGACATCTAGTTTCTGGACATCTGAATATTTTCAAAAATTTGATTCTTTAAAAGGTGGGTTTAAATGATACAGCACTACAAAAAGCATGCCAACCATAGGCAACAAGCAATCCTTGAATTAGAATAAATTAATATTTCTGTATGTGGGCAAAATAATAATATGATTCTTAGTCCACGTAATATTTAGGCTCCATGCATGTAAATATATCTTTTATTTAAAAATGAACACATTGTCTATTTTCACCATTAGTCGCTTTGAAACCATTTAAGCCCACTACACTCCATTTAAGATGACCTTAGAGTGTTTTAATGAGGAGTTCCTTCAAGTACAAACTTGCATCAGTTTTCACTGTACTGGCTGCAAGTAAGAAATTATGATATGCAAAATAAATGCTGTTTGATGGAATAAATGAATGACAAATATGAAGTTACGATGTGATCATAAAATGGCTTAGGCTAATGTGTCCATGTGTTCTTACAATCCTGGCAGGTTATGTGTGACTGGGGTTGGAGCTTTACTGAAACAGATGTTTTACATCTTGTTCTGGATTATAATCTGGCTAGTGGAATTGAGAGCCCTTTCCCCAATGGGAGAAAATGATTTTATTGTTTTATGTGAGATCATCCTGAGCAGACCATTCACAAATCAGAACAGTTTCCTGTGGCTACAGTGAGGACCTCAGCTGATACTGGAATATTCACCCACTGCTTTGATATGCTTATCTCACAGATTTCACAACAAAACCCCAGAATATCTACAATGTAGATGAGACAGGATTTGTCACTGGTCCATGACAAATCCTGTAAGATTATGTAGCAGACTACAGGTGGAAGTGGGAGGGAACAGATAACCGTCCACATCACTGGGAATGTTGTTGGGCAGATTCATCATCTACAAAGGGAAACGGTTGTACAATTCTTGGTGTCAAGGAGGTCCAGACCGCAACCCCATTTTTGTGACAGAACATGGACGGTTGGACAAATCTCTTCCTTAAACTATTCACTCAGATCTCAGACTGATCATTTCTCAGGGTTTTAATATTTGATGGTTAAACCTCGCATGTGACTCTGGGACTGGGGGACTAGGGGGCTTCTTAACATTTTTTCTACTCCTGAACCTCTTACTGAATAAATGTTGAGCTGTTAATCCTTTCAAAACTATACATTTTTAATATTTTGTCAATAAATCATGACATGATCTTACTTGGAACTTAAATGGACTTAAATGATGCAACTGTACCTATTAAGATGATGCCAGACTTTGCACCTATTTAAGAAAATATCTTTATTTACATTATAAAACAGACATGAACTAATAAGCACATTTTGAAATGAGAAGTTAGACATTCATATTATAAATCAATTAAATATCTATGAAAAATGCCTGGAAAATTATTTTGGCAGGCTTATTGCATGCAGTAAAGGAGTAAAGTTATGTTAATATGGAAAGGACATGAAATTCTATACCATACATCTATTTTTGAAAGAAAGACTTAATTCCTTTAAATCCTTTCCATACAATCCTAATTCGAAATCTCTTCTTCTCACATGTTCTTGCTTCCGAGGCTCCATTCGCTTCTTTCGATGTCTGCTCTATGTCTTTTTGATGACGTTTCAGTTTCTTCTTCCCATGTGTCTTTTTCTCCTTGAACTGTTTCTCCTGTGCATTTGGTGCTGGCCTCACATCTGAGTGAGGCAGTAGTGGACGGCAAGGCCTGTAGGGTCTGGATGATGGGGCTTCTTGGAACCAGTGGGGCTCACCAGGTGCAAATCTGGTAGGCTGTCTGAGGGAGAGTGAGGGAAACCTGTTGTCTCGTGGTTTGGGAGACTCCAGGGGGAAACTGGGCCTTGGGCTTTCCAACTGTGAAAAAGCATTTAATTTAGCATCACTATTAAATACATGCATGTGCACACACTTTGATATACTATCAAAAATATAATGTAAGTGATATTGTAGTGCCATAGGCAATCCATTTGTTGATATGCCCTAACACATTTATGCTCACTATTTACCTGGACTTTAATTATAGTTGCTTATTTCAATCTAAAACCATCTGCTGTGTATAGCAGAACATTGCTTCATTGGATGTGCACTGCAGTGTAACTAAGTGTTTCTCTTTTCCTACTTTCTCAAGCTGTGCTCTCAGCCTTCTCAGTTCAGCTTTGATCTCCACATTCTCCCTCTGCAGTTCTCGCACTGCTAGCTCGAGGTCTAGACCTCCAAGACACCGCCCCACACGTGCAGCCTTCCGTCGGTTGTCCTCCCATGTCTTTCTCCGACATTCACCCAGGGTCTCTTTGCTCAACTCCTCCTCCACCTTATGGATTCCCATTTGGAACATACAGAGACATATGACCCAGCAATGTGTATTCGGTCCCTAGAGATCTTCAGCCGACAAAGATTATATATATATATATATATATATATATATATATATATATATATATATATATATATATATATATATATATATATATATAGTTATATAGTTATTCTGTTCTTCTCTGCGTTCTTTTTCTTTTTCAATCTGAGATGTTGCAGAGCCTCATTCTAATCCCTAAAAGGCAATCTCTATCTAAAAAGGGCTCATATCAAAATTTAAAGTGGTGTGTTAGTTGTAACAGTCGCCAGCTGTGTTGATAACTCACTCTACGATGCGCTGACACGGTGGAATCTTCCAGCTGCTTACCGTCCTCCTACAAAACAGAAACCTGCTTAACACACTGATATCCAGCTCAACAGGAGGATGTCTTACAATGTAGGTCGGCTCTAAAGTGGGAGAATTGCTGCAACTAACTTCAAAAGGATGAACGCTGTTCTGCCAAAAATGCATCTCACTTTTGTAATCGTATCTTTTTTAAATGTTTCTACTACTGTTTGTCTTGTTTATTCTGACTAGCAGTTGCTATCACACCACGCGACTAGAATGTTATACGTATGACGCCGCATGGTTACAGAATTCAAAAGATTACAGCTCGGACGATATTGAACGCGCGTTAAAATACGCTCATGAATGAGTTTAACAGACACCTGTTCATTTCAACACAATGGGAGAAATTACTCTGCTCACAGAGCTTAGTAACGCCTTAGAGGAAAATTCGCTGCTGCACTTTAAAACACTGAGCGTTTTTCTTAAAACACATAAAAGGTGCAAAATCACGCGTTGTCGTGTGAGCACCTCAGTCGTAAAAAGGGCTGAGTTGTCATGAATACGTTATGATCAGGAGTAGTCGGCCGTACTGCTGCGACATCCGGTCAAATCAACCGTCCTCTAAGAATCAGCGCAGTACTAGTTTTGGTAATAGCAGCATCTATGGACATAAACGGCGGGGAAACGGATGGTTTCTTTCTCGTCAACTTTATAGTCCATCACACCTGCTCCTATAGATCGGGATAAAATCTCCATACCAAAACCTCTGTGCATTGGCATGATGAAAATTTAGAGCACGCAAATCCTTCACTTCTGAAACAGCAGAAATTATGTAATTTTACGCAGATTAAAAAAAACCTCAACGCTAAAGACTGCTGTTGACGGAGTTTTAATGTAAATATAGCAGGTTGGGGAAGTGTAACGATGAGCGGTAAGGAGGCGGACGCATTGTGTGGAAAAGAGTGAGATTTATTAGGGGCAAATCCAAAGTCCAGGGTCAAATTATTAACATGGAAAGTCCGAGAATTCATGATAAACTAAAGTAAAGAAAAGTGCACGAAGACAAACCAGGGATGCAGGCTATAACATTGGGGCGAGGATAAACATTCAGGCTTATATTCACATGCACGGAAGCCTCGATTAACAAACAGCAGCTGGACTTACAATAAATAGTAACAAGACTAAACTAAAACAGGGCTTAAAAACATGGTCAAATGAGCATTAAGCCAGACACAAGTGCAAATTATGAGGGGTGCAGAAAACGAAACGAAGGAATGGAACCACAACAAGGGAGTAAATCAAAATAAAGACACTAGACAGGGAAACCGTGGAGACATGAACGCTAGGAGGGTGGTCAGTGGTGACAGGAAGCTTGTTTCAGTCATGGATGTTTTTGGCTAAATGAATGCAACTAAAATGCTTTCCTCATGTGTCCTAATAACCAAATAATAACCAAGTTCTTCTTTATTTCTAAATAATATACCTTTCGGAAATTGTATAACTGCTTGTGTTATATTACTTTCTTTTATTCAGAAACACAGGAGACTCAGGTGAAAAGTGTGATGGAAATTATACACTTATTATTATATCCTAAAACTTGTCTCACCTAATCGTAGTCATCAGTTTATTAGATAAATGCATACCTATTTTTCTGTTTGTGTTTCACATGTTCCATCCCTTTTCTTTTCTTTGAAAGAAAAATTCCTTAACTTAATCAAAGACTAGGATTAAAAAAATAAAATAAAATAAAATCATAGACAGGTCAGCTGAGCCCACTCCCTTGTCGTAATGTCCCCATATTGACAGTTAAATACCACATATTAAATACAATAGAGACTGGAGTGTCTTGTTTTTCTCTGAACATTCCACAGTGCATCTAGAATTTTAATAGTTGTTTATTTCTGCTCAGTTTTTCTGCTCTTATTTTAATTTGTTTTTGTCTTAAGGAGAAAAAAAAGGCGACAAACGAGACCTGTGACCCCAGGGGGAAATCATGGATCAGATGCCTCACACCAAGTCACTGTGTAAACAACACCAGGTTCATGTTTTAGTGTGAGGAATGTGTGCAGGAGTGTTTTGAAAGAGCAAATACAAACACTAACAAGAAGAGAACAAAGAAAACAGGAAGGAGAAGCTCCTTTCCTTTTTGAGTTACTTACTGAGATCATTCTCATAGCAAGTTCATTACACCTTGTGTACTTGTTGTAGTGCAGTTTGCTGTTTCTATATTGGCTGAGAGAAGGAGCAGACCTGTTCCATTTACATTTAAACAACAGAATCTTGTCAGTGGAGGATGTGCTTTCTCAAACCTTTTTAACTGGTATCTCGCCTCTGTGTCTCTCTGTGTTCGCAGGACAGGGACCACTGCACGCCTCGCACCAGAACACCTTTCCAGTGATGACTCCCCTCGTGTGGAATTAGTTCACAGCTGTTTAGTCTTATACTTATCCACAACTAGGATTAGTCCATTTACTATTTCTTAGAAGTGGGGATCAAGAACATTGGAAGACGTGAGTAGTTTTTTGGAGCAATACAGATCAATACATAAAAACAGGCAAATGACCTGGTTATACCCAAATACATCCATAAACATATCAAACAAAGTAATGCTTAGGTATGAATTTTCTTGACTTCGTGACCTATTATGAAGCTTAACTTGTTATGAAGTGACACATGTGATAATGTTCACACATTTAGCTGCAATTCTTTGTTTAACTTCAGAGGGTTAAATGGAGCTCACTCAGATGATGGTGTTGACTGCTTCAAGGATTTTCACTAGAAGTTATATAACTGCAAGTTATATTACCAATGTCTAAGTGTATGCAGCGCAGAATTCTTTATTCGTCATGTAATACATGTCCTATTTAATTCTACAAGACAAACCGGTTGGAAAATATTTGTGTAAAATAGATTATGATTTTTTTTGGAACATAAAGCCATGCAAACATTGTAAGTGGACATCAAGGAAAAATATAAAATAAAAGAATAGTATAGCATACAGTTACAGGGTATTCCTGTTTTCATTGATTACTAGGGAAGCTCTTTGTCTCCCTCTTGTGGCCATTGTTGTCTGAGCCAACAACCATATCAACATAAGTGACATGAAGTTATAGAAAGTTATAGAAAATTAAAACTAAAACGTATTTTTATAAACACGATTTGACAGTGTGTTTTACATATTCTGGTTGAATATGACATTTATGTGTACAAGATTATAAAAAACACAATCATACATTTACCTGATACTTATATCCAAAGTGACTTACGAGTGAGTATATCTTGAGCAATTGAGGGTTAAGGGCCTTGCTCAGTGAACCAACAGTGGCAACTTGGCAGCAGTAGGGCTGGAACTGGTAAGCTTCTGACTACATGTCAAGTATCTTAACCACTGAGCTACCACTGATCACTGCTGGGGGTAACCATAAATGTTAGAATTTAAAATGTTGGATACTAAACTATTTAAAAAAACATTTTGGAACATTTATTTATTTCATTTCCCCTAACCTTTGACAGCACGGCTAGTCCAGACCTCTGTATATGCATCTTCTTACCCCTTCTCTCTGCACACAAAAAATAAAACGCATTGAGAAGAGACTAATTGCCCAAAGGATAAAAAATAAAATGACATATATAATGATAAAAGGAAAAGGTAAATAGATAACAGTAGATGTGTTAATATAAAATCAAAAGTCATCTAAACAGAACTCAATGCAATAAGTGTGTTTTGAGATGTTTTTGTTTTGCTGTTGGTTTTTTTTTTTTTTTTTTTTTTTTTTGCTTTCAAGTGCTAATGCCATTATGAGTTGCTAGACCATGAAGACATTTAAAGACATTTAAAGAATAATAAAATAATTAGATTTTGCTGTAAAAGACAGATGTCATGTTCACACTGCACAACTGCACTGCTTAATGTGAGCAGACATCTGGCAGACACGCTTATCTATAGCAACTTACAGTTTCAACTATATTACAGAGCTAGGTCCATATAGCGGTAGGAGTTTGATTCAGTTCAGTTTAGCTCACTCAGGCTTTCATTTCTGTTGTCTTGTCTTCAGGTTTTGTTTCATTGTCCCTAATAAGTCCAACTTGTGCTTGTCTACTCATGTCTCACTGTCCTTCTTTGCTTGATGTCACAACTTCATTGATACCTAAAGTGAATGTTGGAAATATCACATGTTCTTTGAGTAGGAACCAAACATCATTGCTCTAATACACTGGACTGATAGTGGACTCTGCTGAGGTACACCTACCCCTGATGTCGTGATGTTACTGAGCCTCATCCTGTCTCACATGCCTTGGCTATTCCCATCATCCCCTGATGTCCCCTGTTGTAGCCCACACCACCTCCACCCCAACCAACTACTCTCTGTTGCCCTTAATGGACGTTCTCTTGCGACTTGGGTCTCAGACACATGCACACTATCGGGACAAGACTAGAACCTCCAGAAAGTTGGACTAAACATTAAATGCTTATTTCATTTTTTAATTTATGTCTCTCTTTAAACAGCCAGAGGAGGATGGGACCCCCTTTGAGTCTTGGTTCCTCTTGACGTTTCTTCCTCATGCTCTAGGGAGCTTTTCCTTGCCACTGTCACCCTTGGCTTGCTTACTGGGGGCTTGGACTTGGACATTTGAAAAGCTGCTTTGTAATAGCACCTGTTGTAAATAAAATAAAATAAAATACAATTTTAAAAAGTACTTTATAAATAAATTTTGAGTATTTGATTTTTATATGTAATCTTAAAATTCATAAGATAACTAAAATTTGTTTTTTAATCATTCCATTTTTTTTCACGTAAAACAAAAATATAATTTGGATAGTCCCAATAATCTAGTAAAATCAAATCTCATCATTACAGTGCCAACAACACATCAACATCACCAGACTTCAAAGCACTTGTCTGAGAGGAAGATTTGTATGCCTGTAATTCTGTTGTTGAAGAGCCTATAAAATCAAAATAGGCTTTTAAATTTGAAATTTTAAACTCAAATAAATACAGCCTTATTTTAAATGCCTAAACACACACACACACAGTTACCTCACAGTGTGAATATTGTTGTTGGTGGAGACAGTATCATAGATCCTCTTTGCTGACACATCAATGATGTCATTGTGACTGAGGCTGAAATTAGATGGATTATAATTACCACATTGTTCAGGATTCCCAAACACACCTCCCTCTACTAAATCACCGTGTAGCAGTACAAACACCTGTAGATTTATATATCAATGAATTAAATTAATGAACGAATGAATGAATAAACGAATGACTGAATTAGCAAATGAATGAATAAGCAAAGCAATAAATAGTATATTTGTGTCAGTGGACCTGAGTCATTAATGGCCAGATAATTATGCATTTTGACATTTTAAACAAAATATCAATTCTTTCATTTCTTGTACAAATGACTTGTTATTTATCAAGCATGAAACTGTAAATCATAAAGAGTCTGTTATGCCTTATTTCTCTTTTTAATGAGAACATGTGTTTCTACAAGCAGTCTGGATATTCTGTAGACCACAGAGGTCCATCCTGCCAAGTACAGGCAGTGATCAGTGAACCAGGCAGCCAGTGAGAGAGGTCGTCATTTCCAAATAAAATCACCAAGAAAATCAGGCTTTTTGCTGTTTGCTTTTGAAAAATTAAGTCCTTGAAGGAACACAGGATATGACTGAATGAGCAAAGTTACATTTATATAGAGCCTTTCAAGGAACATACAATGCTTTACAATGAACACACACAGCTTCTATGTTCAGTCACCCTGCCGGATTTTGTGTTAAATTGTGAGAAAAAGAGTAAAATGTGTTATGTTCTATGTTAGTGTTCACTGTGCACTCAACAATCAAGACTCTCTACACATCCCTCCTCCCGCTTGTCCACTCACTCCAGGATGTGGGCTTTGTGCTGGTGTGGGAACAGCATCTGCAGGCAGTGGTCAGTGAGCTGACAGTGGCTAAGGTCCAGTTTCCCCCATCCGAGTGAGTTTGCCCTATTGCACGGGGTCGAGTTATGATGTGAATGTTTAATTACACAGGATGGATTGTGGGTGACAGAACCGAACAGCCTTCAGGATTCAAGTAGAGAAAGGTAAAACTTTTCCAGCCTTTGAGTTAATCACAGGACTATTGCATAGCAATTAGAGATAACAGAACAGCTTTCGGGGGGGTTTGGGTGGGTTGCCTTATCCGCCCCTTTAACAGAGTAGTCACAATTCAAATTTCCCTTGTTCCATTGTTTACAAGGCATTATACATGTGGTTTGTTTATAGTGCACGGAGTAATATGCAGCAAGTCTGGTCTGTCTGCTTTGGAAGAGAAACATTTGGCCAAAAGAGCAAGACACAGCCAGGAGGATGATTGGTAAGACCACATCATAATATGCACCTTAAAGCTGTGCTCTACAGCTAGGTCCTGTTCCATGACTGCATATATACATTTACTACTGACATTGCCATTTATATCTGGCCATTTACAGTGCACTCTTGCTCAGTGCAGCACTTGAAGCTGATTTTCCATTGTGTAGTTATTATGTTCAAGAGATGTTTGACCCGGTCAGGGTGACACACTTTAGTGAGGGCAGCAGTATCCTAGAGGACACTACAGACAGTGACGGAGACATCTCAGAGCGCGAGGTGAGAGGTTGAGTTTTTTGTTACTCTCTCTACGACATACTTTTCATGCCAGGTACTATTGTCCAGTTCATCCAAATTTAATTTACTGCCTTGTATTATCATATATAAATTGCTGAACATCTTATTACTCAGTTTCAAACATCCCCTCAGCTGTTTTAAGCCATTTCGGTTATTCAGAAGTACTGATAAATGGATGTGGTGGGAAAATGAGAGCACATCAAACATAGACAGCTTTATGCATTGAGTAGTAAAGAGTAAAGTTTTATTGAGTTCTGTCCCCTGTTAACAGAGTAAGAGGACTGACGCGCAGTAGGGTCCCTCTCCCCTTATACAGAGAACAGAAGAAAGAGAAAAAAAAGAAAAACGACTCCTACAGAGTATCTGCTAATTCATGTTTTGGTTAGCCTGAGCGCTGAAGGCTTCTTCTATCGCTATGGTTAGAACGGTATGTGAGCAGCTGGTGTCCCTGACTCACATGCTTATCTGCAGACTGTTATGCTGTGACTATAGAAACATAAAGCAAAGTAAAATAAAGCAAAGTAAATTTCCACAAAATGAAGTAAGGTAAATTTCCACAACATTTCCCCCCTTTATTCTATATCACACATTATCACACATTTATTCAGCAAATAGCAGTACGATGTCTTCATGTGGATCACCAGTACCGCCCATCTTGGGGAGCAGAATGTCTTCACTGAGCTGCGGTTGGTCATTGGCATGGCCGCTGAGCGCTGGCATGGTAAACACACTAGAAAGACGTCTGACACGCAACGACAAAAAAGGAGGTAAACACAGAAGAAGAAGAAAAAGAAGAAGAATGAGTAGCAGAATGGGCAACGCTACAGCCGCTACTGGAACTGTAGGCTGCGGAGTGAAGGCAGATCACATAAGATTCATATAATCAGTAATATTAGCGCTGAGATCTGGAATGTAAAAACAGCAGGAAGTGTTAATCATTTTGCACACTCCTCCTTCCTTCATGGTTAGGAGATCTAATACTATTCTATGTTGAAGCACTGCTGCCCTTATCACTTGTTGTTCTATCTTTAAGGCACCTATTGCTGCTAAGGTGTCATTAACTACTTGCAGTAACTGATAAGCTAAGCCATGGATCTTTTGCAGGGCTGCTACTGTGCCACCGCCCAGGAAAAGGGACCAACCAATGGTTTCACCCGGAGTGGTCCATGGGTCCCTCAGAATTCTACCACAATAGTCTGTGCTGGTTATGTCTCTCCTCACCCTGTGCTGCTTGGCATGGGGAAGTGTATACACCTGCGTCCTTGGGCGCACTACAGCTGGATAACAACAACCAGTCCAGTTCTGTGGCAATTCACCATAGGCCACCGAACCACCGACCCACATTACATTCCAATACCCCTGCAGGGTTGTCATGGAGCAATTCCACAGGGAACTGCTATTGGAGTCACTGCAAGTGCCATTGCTGTGCACCTGCACATAATCGATGCATCTGGACCAGACTTCCGGCACCTGCTGCTTCATCTGCTATACAAATATCTCACCCTTACTAGCTGCCACATGCAGCATCATTTTCGGTGGTGCGGGGTTAGTGGGACTGGGACAGTTTGAGGTCTGGTTAATAACCTGGCACATAGAGATTGTCATATTCACTTCTCCTACGTCTGCGTTTTTCAGAGGGATTACAGTCCTTGGAACACTGGTGTGCTGGCACACCAGGTACTCTTGCTCGATATGTTGGGCATGCACAATGGCTGACATACACGCTGTATTTTGTTGGCATTTAGCTGCTAATCATTCTGCTTCAGTGGCGTTGGGACCCTGAAATGGTAACAAGTCTTCTCATAAGTCATGGGATTCTTCATCCATATTAATATTCAGTCTATGTTCTGATTGTGTTAGCTGTGTCTGATTTTCTCTACCGTCTCTTGACGGTTCCGAGTGTCGAAAGGGTAGGCCTTGCCTTTAACACCCTACTCAACACAGTTCCGACCTAGTCTGTTTGGGTGCTGCTGCTTGGAGTTGGGGCTGGTGTCGGAGCCTTCTTACAGTGTGTGTGATGTACCCAGGTTCCTCGTCCTTCTATTTTGACAGCAGTGTGGGTTGTTAACAGGAGGTTCTAGTTGTCTCCACCTGGTGCCTTCAGTGGCGGTAGCCCCTGACTGAATTTCCCGTAATGTGGCCTGCGGGGTAGCAGCGGTTTCCTGTATTGCTTGCACAGCGGTTTTAGTTGCAGCTGCCTTTGCTACTCTATCTGCAAAAGTATTCCCCTTGCTGATTTGGTCTTCTGTAGTCCTGTGAGCTGCACACTTAACAACTGCAATTGTCTTTGGCAGCGAAATGGCTTCTAGCAAGATGGTGATGTCTAATATATTTACCCGAGCTTGTCAGGAATTGCCTATGTTTCCATATGGCTCCAAAATCATTAACAGTTTTGTCTGCAGCTAGTTTGCATGCTTCCGTCAGTGCTACTAGTTCAGCAGCCTGCTCTGAATAGGAGGATGGTAATACTTCTGTTTTAAGTATTTCATGATCTGTTACTACCGCGTATGCTTCCCTATTGACCCCTGTGTCGTCCCTGCATGCTGACCCATCCACATAGAGGCATAGGTCTGGGTTACTTATGGCTTCTTCAAAGAGATCAACCCGCGGTATATATACTTCAGCTAAGACTGCTGTGCAGTCTTGTGGATCTCCATCCTCCTCCGTAGGAAGGAGTGTAGCTGGGTTCAGTGTTATACACCTTTTGACAGTTATATTAGGCATATCTAAGAGGGTGGTGTGGTATCTCAGCTACCACTGGGCTGATAAGTGTGACACTCTTTGGTCCTGCAGTATTCGGTGTAATGCGTGTGGGACTAAAACAGTAAGAGGGGAGTATGCCACTATGGTTTAGGTAGCGAAATTATGGCTTGTGGTCGGTTTTGAGACAGCTTGTGTGTATTTCCCCCTTTAATGATATGCCCCAAGAACGTCACTTCCTCCTTACAATTCTGTAATTTTGCTCCACTAGGTCAGTTACATGTATGTTACATCTGAAATATTTCCATGAGCTTTTATGCAACATACTAAACAAAGGTTAGGAACAGGCTAAGTCAAATCAGGCTAACTCTCAGCAGGTCAAAAGTACTTCAGACTGCAAACTATGATCTAGTATTTTATCAAATTTTATCATAATTGTAACACAGGGAGGCTTGGCAGGATACAAAAGAGGAGCAATGATGCATACAACGATGTTTATTTAGAGACATGGAAGACAACGTAGCACTAAGGCTATCGTGGGATCAAACACTGACAACGTTAACGTTTACACAAAGGACTTATATACGCAAACAATAACAACACAATGAAGGGCAGCCGTGAAACACAAGGGAGCATGGCCACACGGATGAACACACACACACACACACACACACACACAAGCAAACACACACGGGGAGACGTTTGGGGGGGGGGGGGGGCGTACCGTGACAAGAATATGTTCACACATGCTCGCTCGCTCCCTCTCTCTCTCTCTCTCCCCATCCTTTCAGCCTTTGGGTTTCAATAATACCCCCAGGGCAGACAGAGCCACTATTCAAGCAATGTAATATTCTGTAATATTCTACTCTGGCTCCTCCTACCTTTGCAATGACATCCTCAGCTTTTATTTCAGTGGGTGGCGTGTGATGTCATAATGCAGCCGCATCAATTAAGCGATTATGATGTAGTCAAAGAACAGATTTTTCAAATGAACAATTTCTGTGACCCATTTTTAGACTACAGATCACAGATAACGGGTACACTAAATTTATTATGGGTCAGTGCGGTAGTTACAATTGCAATCCAAGACGCAAGGAACATGTTCCTTCTGAGAAATATGAAAAGGAAAAGCACAGGATATTTGGTAAATATGGGAAAAAGAAAAACGGAAAAAACACGAGCCCAGATCCCTGCCAGAATAGAGGATGACTTCTTGGATGAACTGTGTGTGTGTGTGTGTTTGTCTGAGAGAGAGAGATCTACGTCGAAGTGTTCTAAGTATCTATACAACGCTAATAAGACATTTTCTGTTACTTTTTAAACAGATACTAGAACAAAGCGTTTAATGAAGAAGGACTTCACTACTCAGAGAACTCAATCAGCCATAGTAAGTAAAGTAGAACCAAAACGAATGATTTAAAGCCATACTGTGGCAATGGACAAAAGCCACAAAAAATGGAAAAACAGCTATGGTGAACAGTGATGCTAATTGAATGCTTGTACTTAAGTACACTGAAATGTCTCTGAATATAAATTACAAATGCATTTCAACAAATGTTCGAGAAATTAATTAAAAACACTAATGTAAATGTATTTAGAATATATTTAGGACACATACATTTAGCATATGCAATCTTTGTCAGTTACAGGAAAAAAAAATACTGTTGGTGGGTTTTTTGTTTGTTTGTTTTACATTCTCCTTACTATAGAATTAACAGTCGACTGTTCGGTGACTTTGCATGCTGAATTGTAACACTGATTATTAATATAATTGTGGCGAGAATCAAAATCAACACTAGCTAAAATGACTGAATGCATTGGAATTTATTATTCCAATAGCACAATTTGAATGGGTCTACGGTACCTTAGTGTGTCAGGTCCTGTTATTTCTGTTGAACATTTGATGTTTGGGGGCACATTTTTACATCATTAGGCCTGCAGGCTATGTGATTACGGCTATGCGATAAAAATTGTATTTGTTTCCTTTCCAGTCCAATTCAAATTATAAATTACAAATGTATCAAAATGTAATTAAAGTCATATTTCAATTAAATGTATTTAAATACTGTTCAACAATATTTCTACTCATATCTACAGGTGGAACCTAAAGATATGAATATCAATGAGAGGGATAAGTGTATTGAGGACCTGGAAGCCGTGTTTGCTAAAGTGAGAAAGTCTGCAGTGGAGCAGAGCAATCCTAACGCTTGTTTTCCATAAATTCTCACAATGCTATGAACTATGCATTTCAAGTAGATGTAATTAAATATTGCTTAACACTGTTTCTCTTCATAGTTGGAGGTGAAACTGAATTCTTTTATAAAGATGGAGTATGGTTCCTGTGAATATGATATGGGCCAACTGATTGAGGAGATGGAATCCACAGTTGCTAGAGTAAGAAAGTCTGCAATGGAGCAGAGCAATCCTAACACTTGTTTTCCATAAATACTAACAATGAAATTAAATATGCATTTCAAGTAGATGTAATTAAATATTGCTCAACACGGTATTTGTGTCTGCAGGCGGCCAAACTGTTAGGATTCGACGCCATACTTCGTAGGGAGGATATGGCTGCATAACCTTTGACAACAGCAATAAACAGCATTAAAAATACTCTGACATTTTTCAATCTAATCCCTGCCTATGTTGTCTGCAACACAGTCAGTTAAACCATGGATAGTAATTATATCTTATTTTTTTGTCTCACAAACGTTCTGAATGTAACATTTCCTACAGCTTTAAAGATACAATCACCATACTTGGCACCCACACTATTTTTTTCCTTGATGTCCACTTACATCTATGTGGCTTAACAATCACAATTCATTTTTACACAACCAATTTCCAACCTCTATATATATCGCTTTGAATTCAACAGACACCTGCCTCAAGTATTTTTATTTTAATTTCCTCCATGTTGTTTATAATAGGCCTACAGTAAGAAATCCTTTTAAAGGTGATCACCATTTCTACCACTGTATACTGTTGAAGCATACGAGTTTTTATTCAGTGAGAGATATGTCATTTATGGGGATTAGGTACACCACGTTTTGTTCAGGACATTCACGACGATATATGTGCTAAATGGGATTGTAAAATAACTACCTAGCTAGCCATGCATTTAGACAGAACCTGAATTGTGTTACATGAGGATTTTTATCCCGTTTTTAAGGCTGCGTTATGTACAGCCTAGCATAAATAAATACGCAAGAATGCAGAGCACGAATAGTCCATAGTTTATTTTCCCTTCTATATAAGCCTGCAGGTTCATAGGTGACTAGCTTTTATAATGTCATGTGTAATTTGAGCATAATGGTGGAAACTTCAAAGAACAATATGGAAAAAAAGGTGGTTTGTTTACATAATTGCCCTTGAAAAAGTTTATAAGAATTAAACTCTTGTGTACCCCTCAGACATTCTCCAGAGGGTCCCTCAAAAGCATGTTTATATTTAAGTTGCAATAAAGGACAGGACCAGCTATTCTCTTCAACTAATTCTGATATCAAGTGGAAACAAGTTGTCAGGTTCTGGTCCGCACCGAACCAGGAACGCAGACACAGACACGTACACACATATCCGCACAAATCACCTACCACGACCACTGCTCGGTTCACAATCACACACTTATCAACCATCACGATCACCTGCTTCTAATTAACTCTCTCCCTATTTAAACCCCTCATGTACCATCCTCCAGTGTTTCCCATTTAGCATACTGTGGACTAAAGCTGAGCCTGTCTTCATGAGCTTCCCCACATCTGTGTTTTTAAAACTTTTTGGCAATGCTTTGTGTGACTAATATCCTGCCTTTTTATCCCTCATTCATGTCTTGCTCAGGTGTCAATATGTCACAGAACTAAATTAGTGTTCTATTATTTTCTTAGTTTGTACAAGAAGTACAAATATGTAGCTACCTAACATTTATAATGTGTATTGTTTCTTATTTTGTTAACATTAAAATGTAAAACCAAGTGAAAACATTTAAATGTAAAAACTGGTTTGACACTGCTTTGGATCTAGTGAAAATACTAGAAGCTGTCAACACCATGACCTGAGCAGACTGCATTTAACACATAGAGAGAGACAGACGATGTACGACAACAACCAAAGGTATTCAGATCTTAAGGGAATCCTTTTACTTAGTCTTCAATTATGCACTCCATAGATGTCATGAGGGACAGCCTCACAAGAAAGGAGGTCTGGTGCATGGCATGCAGTGGTGCCTATCATGCGAACACAGAGAGAGACAGAGACAAGGTAGCAGACAACAACCAAAGGTGTTCAACTGCTGTCAGGTCTTTCTCAGTAAACTTCAGAGAATGAAGTACAAGGCAAGCACTTAAACATGCACATGTTCTTCCCTGGATACAGACACTTTGCCTCAAAGACAGTTGCCTCACAGGTTTGTTCCAAAATGACTTCCCTTGTCCCTTATTCCCTTATGCAACAGGAATTGAAAAGAAAGGTGTGAGCAAGTATACCCTCCACTGACAAGCTCCTGTTGTTTAAGTGTAAATGGATTCTGTGACTTGAACAAGTCTGCTCCTTCTCTCATCCAATATAGAAACTGCTCACCGAACTACAATAAGTGAACAAGGTGTAATGAACTTGCTGTGAGAATGATCTCAGTAATTCACTCAAAAATGATAGGCTCAGAAGTGTTGATTTTTTTTAAAGTCGGAAGGATTTTGATATTTCAACCTTGCCAGGAGAACTAGCTAGCCTAACCTGGGGGAAACGGATGTGAAATGTCAGTTTAATCGGCAAGGCTCAAGGCAACAGGGTCCTGTCCCTTGACTTAGGTTGATCTAGAGGTATTTCAAGAAACTTCTCAAGCACACTTTAGTGGCAAAGAACAATATTTTCACTTGAACAGGGACCTCCGATTAAAAGTCTGATGCTCTACTGACTGAGCTATTCAGGATAGAAGCAAAGCTTCCTAGCTACTTCAGGAAGGATTCAGGACACGAAAAATAAGTCTCAAGCTTTGATATGGTATCTGTGTGCCAGTCTTCTCAAGTGAGACAAAGGCCCAAATGGTCTGGTTTGGTCATCCTCCCCAATCCAGGACATCGTAACTGACATGACATGTTAAGAGCTTTCCAACAGTGAACTCCTTCAGTGAGCAGGGAATGATGACACATCTGTCAGCTAACTCCTTTGGCAGTGTAGTGTTAAAGCATGCTAAGTATCATGTGAGATCCAGTCAGTTTGCATATAATGAATGTTCTTCCTCCTCTTAAAACTCTTTAGCTCTGATGGCAACATCCTATTACAAAGGCCCACTTTGTCTGGTGGTCTGCCTGATCAGGACAAGTGGGAGATGCTTAAACATTTCTAAAATATCACATTGGCAGCAGGCTGTTGTGTTACATTTGCGATCCAGCCATATATATATATATATATATATATATGTGTGTGTGTGTGTGTGTGTGTGTGTGTGTGTGTGTGTGTGTGTGTGTGTGTGTGTGTGTGTATAATGGAATGCCATCCCCACCCTCTTGAAACTCTGAAGTTATCATGCCAACAGCACCTAACCCCTTTATTTCTGCCTGAAGATTTGTCCCTGTGTGTACAAGAAATGCCAATAATGGCTCTTTCCATGTTTTAGTGACACTAGCATTCCCACTTTTCTTGAGTGATTCCAGAGGGTAAAAAAATTCCTGACTCTTACAAACTTCATCTTTTTTGTAAAACAAAAAGAAAGATGAATAACTCGCTTAATGGCCCGTTTCCTCTCATGCATACCCAGTCCAGTATGCATCCAAATGTCATCAGTATAGTAGGACTGCAGACTTTGAAAAATGTTTGTGTCAGGAGAAACATGCAGCTTTGTTCCTGGTGGTCTTGTGGCTAGGATTCAGCGATCTGACCGCTGCGGCTGATTCGATTCCAGGTCCTGGAAAGTCCTCTTCTTTGGCTCATGTAAAATGGAAGATTTTAGGTGAAAACACAAACTTCCTTCGAGCCGCATTTGAACGGGCAGACCAAGGATTACAGTCTTAACTTCTGCAGTTCTCTGCTGTACCAAATGAGCTATCAGAGGTAACATGAAAGTACTTCCATTGGTCCAAACACCAGTATTTTTTGGATGTTTCAATATTTAAGTTCATTTGACACAAAGAAGAAACATCACATTGTACAAGTTGGAGATGTTCAGCTACCAACAGATATCTCTTTTGATGACATTTCGATACATACTGGACTTTGTGTACATGAATGGAGAAAAGCTATAACTGTTCAGAATAACATTCAGTGCTTTTGGAAGAAATGTCTACAGTGTTGTCATGTAAAGAGAGAAATGAAAGGCTGAAATATCAGAAACATTACAAGTGCAATATACATGTATGCAAAGAAAATTGAGTTCATGTGAACCGCATTAAGATGTCAATCTGCCGGTGGAACATAACACCTCTTAAGAGGCTCGATTTTTGCTCTCAAGCTGCGATGGTTTTGTCATGTTGTCTAAGAGAAGAGGCTTTGGTCAGTGGAGTGAGTCTTTGATAACTAAGATTGTAACTAAGATTGAAACTGCTCACCGCACTACAACGAGTACACAAGGTGTAATGAACTTGCTATGAGAATGATCTCAGTAAGTAACTCAAAAAGGATAGGCTCATCATGATGCATTAGCTAACAGTCAGCACTCATACACAAGTGTGAATGTTCAACATTCATTCAAGAACCTCGAGGTCACAGTCTGAAGTGTGTACAAAAGGAATCTAAAGTAAAGGTGTGAGCAAGTACATCCTCCACTGATAAGAGATGTAAATTAAGACTCGAATTGTAACATTAGAAAAAAGATGTACAGTTCTAACAATTTATTTAAAATGCCACACCTTAAACATGTAAAGTTATTGTTATTTACAATAAATGTATTATAATGCAAAATAATTAAAAAATATTATTACAATGACATGTCATGAACTATTACACAATTATTTAACAAGGGACAGACTGAATGACTAAATTTAAAATTAAGAAAAGCTTAAACAAATTTTAAATAATACAGAAACTCTACATATAGAATATAAAAAGTTAACAACAATCACAATAATAATAATAATCACAATAATAATAATAATCACAACAACAATAATATAGATATTGATAGAACAAGAATAATAAGAATAATAGTAAAAATACAAACAAGGATGACAATAACAATCACAATAATAATAATAAAGTCAGTATCTTCGCCTTTTCTTCTTAGGCTGTTCAGGCATGGGTTCTTCACTTATGTCCACTTCAAAGTGCGGCACGAAGCTGTTGAAAACTGGAGTGGAGAAGCTTTCAGTCACGTGGAACTGTCCATCAGGCTTCACTTCCTCGTGCAGAGTCGGACAGTGGAGCGCCTCCCACAGGCGCTGCTTGATCCTGCGGCCCAGTTCCAGGCTGTAGGGCTTGGCCTGACCGGAGGAACTTCTGAGCATAGGCTCCACCACAGAGTTGTAAATTTTCTGGTAGTCCTGCTCTCTGTGACCGTGGATCAGCAGGGGTTCGTCCTTGCTTAGCTGCCCACTGTTGCAGTCAGACACAAGCGTCTCAGAGACAGGCTTAGGGCCCACCCTCATCTGAGGAGTTTTCATGGACTTGGAGGTGCAGCTGTAAGTGTGGTCCAGTCTGGAGCTAAGCACCTGTACTGAGAACTCTGTGCCTACATTCTCAGTACCTTTACATGTTGATGCTAAAACTCCCCCCACCAAGTAATCCCTCAGTCGCTCTGAAGGTATTATGTCCCTTCGGAGGCCATATGGACCTGTAGAGGTACGTTTCCTATTGTTCTGAGACAACAGATTAAACATCACTTCTTAGGCTCATGAACCAAAGAACATTTTAAAAATTTTTCATGCTGTCACACTTTAAATCATTAACCTACATCAAAAGTTCTGTATCCTAAGAAAAACATTACCATTTCTGAAGATGGTTTTAGAAGAATGTTTTTGTAGCAAAGTTCTGAAACCACGATTGATATCTTGTTGAAAATTGCCTGATGTTTTGTTTACAGTTGGTTGCTGTTACCAATATTCTGCTGAATGCTGGTAAACATTCTAGAATAGCATTAAACCAATCATAAGGCCCTGCAGAATGAGTCAAAATTTCAAACGTATACATAGCTACAATATGTCCTGGAAATAAAACACTGGCAAATTGAATGTTTATCTTATTTAAATGTACACAAAACCAGTTTCCACTGGACTGATTAAAGCATCAATATACAGATAGATCATTTCACTTTACCTTTAGAGTTATCCCAGTAGTAACCTGTTGGCACGTCACGGCCCCGCCCCCTCCTCAAATGTTTTCGTGTGTGTTCGTCTCTGTGGCCACGCCCTCTCGTGTCGTTCACCTGTTCTGTGTTAGGTGTAATCATCTTGTGTGTATATATGTCTCCTGTGTTGTAGTGCGTGTTGTTGGTGTTTGAGTTGTGAGGTTGTCGTATGTGTTGCGTGTTAGTAAGAGAAATAAAACTGTTTCATCGTGCCTCGTCCCATCTTAAATGATCATTTAAGAGGATTCGAAAGCCTGCTAGATAGTAGACTAAACCACAGGATATTACTAGCCTAATATTAACACACACAGTTAACATAAAAATTGAATATTGATCGTATACAGCTTTTATTTATATATATATGTATATATATATATATATATATATATATATATATATATATATATATATAAAATTTTTATTTCATTTTATTTTTTAATGTTTAGTCGTTAGTCATGCTAAACATTGTGTGAAACTTTGTGCACTTTCACTTGCTACTTACAATTGGTCACTTGCTGACACCAGACACGCGCACAGCAACATAAATTATAGCCAATCAGCGTCCTGAATCTGAAGCCTAATGGCGCTTCATTGATCCACCCAAGAGAACTTTGGTGAACTGCCCTTTACTGTGGAGCTTCCTGAGGTGGCCGCGTAGCTAGCTAGTCAAGTTGTGTACTGTGTATTTTGTGTTAGTTTTTCATTTATAGTACCAATGAATTAGTTAAGATAGTGACTAATAGATAGTGCTAGTTAACGTTTAGCTAACGTTAACTTAGTTCTCTAGCTAACCTGGTGGTTTAGCTAGTAGCTTGTGAACGTTAGCTAGCTAGCTAACCAGCTGTGTGTTTTAGTGGCGGTTCTGGCGAACTGAGCTACGTTGAGCTCCCTTTTCAGTTATGAAGTTTAAGCAGTTGTAATGTGTAATTTTTGATACCCAATGTATAGCTAGATAATAGGCAATTGCATTAACTTTTAAAATGCAAGCCATCTTTTGCAGTAAACAAAAGATTCAAATATTTTTCTAATTATGCATACTGTCCCTTCTATCAGAACAAATTAGAGCTGCAACTAGAGATAATTGTCTTTTATTATTCTGTTGATTTTTAATGCAAATTAAATAATGATTGGCTCTTTCACAGACCCCTAGTAGTATGTGTTAGGTTGTATTGGAATGATTGCAGAAAATGACAACAGTCATACGCAGTACATTTTTTTAGCAGCCTCCACTGGTTAGTGCATCTTCTTTCTTTCACTAATAAAAATAAATATAAGAGAAATAAATACATTTACATGGTTCATCAATATCCTTTTACAATATTCTTTTACTGTATGAAAGACTTCACCAGACCTTGCAGGGGCAGTACGCTTGTACAGAGAAAGTACTCCACACTCATGCATCAGGGAAATCACTGCATTTGCATGTTGAGACCAAGAAATGGTTCTGGTCAGTTTTTATAAAGCAGACACCATAGATGGGTAAGTTCTCAGCAAAGCAGACTTAAAGGTTGCAGTGCTTTGTAGCTTTCATTTGTATTTAAATATATTAAATGCAGTCTGTCATGAAGTTAGAAGAACAGATATAAACTCACTTTTAGGCAGATGTTTTTCTGTTGCTGATTACTGTATCTTCCTATGTTTTCCTTCATAAAAACAGATGAGATCATCAAAAAATCAGCAACTTGAATGTCGGTTGTTGCAATATGTGCATTAAAATATCCTTACAAATGTAAAGGGGGGGGGGGGGGGGGTATCTTCTTTTTCCTGAAGATCTGTGTAAGTGATTGCACTGCTTCTTTGGATTTATTTTTGTTTTAGGCACAGGAAGTTTACTAACCACAACATGAACTGTGCTTTTCCTTTTCTCATCTCCACTAGTCATAATGAAGCAGGTGTACTAGCATGTAATTTTTAAGTTTTTTATTTAAATTTAAATGAATCCTTTAAGTTCTCCTTAGTATTATTAGATTTTACATCTATGTCATGACATCCAGCCTAGTGAGAATTGCAAGGGACCCAAGAGATGGCCAATGTGCTGTTTCATTGTTGTAGTCTTAATAAAGTCTTGGTCTATGTTTTCCTTTATTCAGGTTCTACATAGAAGCACCAGGCACTTCACGATAAAGAATCTCAATATTATGGTTTCAAGATACAGTCTGAAGTATTCTTATTGAGGTACAGCACTCGTAGTATTATACCCCTAATGAGCGGGTTTAAAGACAAAAATGATGACCACTGCTGGTAGAGGAACAGATATCTGAACTCTTCTAATTTAAGAATATATATTTTTGAAGTTGCTCTTTTAAATTCAGCTAAAACAGGGTACAGGTGTTTGCAAGTGTTTAGTGGCTAGGCAGTGGCCTAAAAAATTTCAGACATAAGTCTCAGTTTTTCTTCATTTCAAAAAGCACGCTATCATTAAGATGCCTCTTTAGTCTGTGCACCTCACTGTTTCCTTCCCTTTATAGGCTTATAGACTACCACACCGCTGTGGAACTCACAATAACTCAGGGGACTTTTAACGGTGCGACTTCCTCTTTAAATTTTACACAATCAATATTATGTGTTTCCCTACTTTGGCACAGGTGTCTGTTTTTGAATGGTGAGTATTGTGTGAGTAATGGTGAGTATTTTGAATTGTGTGTTTTTGCTCTGCATTTTGTTCATCAGGATGTGCAGTTCTTAAACATGCTGTTGAATATTTGCAATATTCGTAACTCTATTATTAGCCATTGCTTGTAAATATGCAGTCTTAAGACACTGACAAAGTGCTGTTGTAGTAGCAGAGTTGCAAAATGTACCTACAATCTAAGCTCCTGCTGGATTTAATTTCAACCCTAACCAAATAGGTAGTCTAGTTCTACTGGGGTCCTTTAATGTTAAACTCTCAGCACATTTGTTATAAACATGTCTAGCATACATATAACTGGCAGTTCATAATGGACTAGACAATGACATTGTATTGGTGTTTTAGCTTTATGCTCTTTAACATTAGAATATAGATGAAACGGTAAATACGAGATCAAGTATAGAATGTCAGTCTTAATTGGAGTGTATATAGAACTCTCGCAATACTGGGTAAGCCATACAGTCATCAGTCCATTTGTTTAAAATGTTCTTTGATGTGAAGCTCATATTATTTTTCCCCCACTTACGCAGAACTTGACTGTGAAAATGTCTGTTGGAAGAATACAACAGGGGAACTCTCAGTTGTACTTCACATCACTGACACTGTGTAGACTTTAACTAATGTACAGTTGTGTAGATTTACAGTTGTGTACAATTAGAGCAAGTGACCTAAGCAACATGTATTGCATTCTCAGTTTGCCTTAACCAACCTATCACTTCATCATGGTCAGAATATTTGCTATAGATATTTGCTATAGATACATGTAATGCTTCAGCAGTGCTACTAGTTCTAATACACTCAAACTTGTGCACCAGAGTGGGTGATGGTAATGGTACTGTTAGAAGCAAACCTATATGACGGGGGTTGGGCTTCCACACACTGTCCCTTTCTCCCAGTTCACCGAGCGGAAATGACTCTCAGCCTGGTTGGCTGGGTTAAGAACACAAGCAAGCGGACAGTCGTGGGGCAGGTCCAGGGGCTGTGACATCTTGTCAATGAGATGTGGCTACTGTATGCTATGCACCAGGATGCTTTTCCATTGAGGATGTCTCTTGTGATACCTCCAGGGTGCATGATTGAAGACTAGGTGAGAGGATTCCCTTAGCAGCTGAATACATTTGATTATTTTCTGATACCTTGTCCCCGTCTCTCTTTGTGTTCGTACCGCAGGATACGGCAGAGCCTAGACAACAGGACAACTTTCCAGTGAAGACATCTCTCGTGACAGCTGCGGAGTACACGATTGAAGACAAGTGAGAGGATTCTGTTAGCAGCTGAATACATTTGTTTTTTTTTTCTTGTACCTCGTCTCTGTCTCTCTCTGTGTTCGCATGGCAGGAACCGCCACATGTTACGCACCAGGACTGCTTTCCAGTGAGAGCATCTCTTGTGACCCCTAAGAAGTGTGCAGTTGACGACAAGGTGAGAGGATTCCCTTAGTTGCTGGACCTACTTAATTCTTCCTTTCATTCCTTGCCTAATCTTTCCATGAATTCAACTTTATTTTAATGGATGTGTTCATAATGTATGGTTCAGGTTATGCAGATACTTTGAGAGTTGCATGAATTAGTCAACCTACTGAATTCCCCACAAACAACAATATGAATAATTAATTGACATTTATAACTTTTAACAACGTAGCAGCTGCTTGTGAGTTATATGAGTTTGTACTTCATTAGCTCTATTTGTATCACATTATTCATGTTACAATTGTAATAGTAATAGTAAATGTTCAATCGTAATAGGGCAAATTGATTTGACACAGTTCCTTGGCTATAAGTACCTAAGGTCCTGCTTTGAAAATAATATAGTACAACACTGGATGATTTTACTACACTTTTATTCATATATTCAATGTATTTACATTATTTTAGAGAATACTATATTAAAGAAGTAAGTTATATAGCTCCAATATCATCATGTAGTTTCATATTAATTACAGTCCATAACTGTCTGTGGTCATATTTCAACTGGCCTTTTTACAGTAACAGCAAAGACATATAGTGGACTTCATGGGCTTCCCCACATCTGTGTTTTTAAACCTTTTTGGCAGTGCTTTGTGTGACTAATATCCTGCTGCCTTTTTATCCCTCACTCATGTCTTGCTCAGGTGTCAATATGTCAAACAACTAAATTAGTGTTCTATTATTTTCTTAGTTTGTACAAGAAGTATAAATATGTAGCTACCCAACATTTATAATGTGTATTGTTTCTTATTTTGTGAACAAAACCAGGTTAAAACATTTAAATGTAAAAACTGGTTTCACACTGCTTTGGATCTAGTGAAAATCCTAGAAGCTGTCAACACCATCATCTGAGCAGGCTCCATTTAACACAAAGAGAGACAGAGACGATGTACCAGACAAAAACCAAATGTATTCAGATCCTAAGGGAATCCTTTTACCTTGTCTTCAATTATGCACTCCATAGATGTCATGAGAGACACCCTCACAAGAAAGGCGGCCTGGTGCGTGGCATGCAGTGGTGCCTATCATACGAACACAGAGAGAGACAGAGACGAGGTAGCAGACAACAACCAAAGGTATTCAACTGCTGTCTGGTCTTTCTCAGTAAACTGCAGATAATGAAGTACAGGGCAAGGAATTGAACATGCACATGTCCTTGCCTGGATACAGACACTTTGCCTGAAAGACAGTTGCCTCACAGGTTTGTTCCGAAATGACTTCCCTTATGCATTAGCTAATAGTCGACACACGTGCACGAGTGTTAATGTTCAACTTTCATTCAAGTGTAAATGGATTCTATGACTTGAATAAGTCTGCTCTAATATAGAAACTGCTCACCGCACTACAATAAGTGCACAAGGTGTAATGAACTTGCTATGAGAATGATCTCAGTAATCAACTCAAAAAGGATAGGCTCAGAAGTGTTGATTTTTTAAAGTAGGAAGGATACTCTGAAGTTATCATGCCAACAGCACCTAACCCCTTTATTTCTGCCTGAAGATTTGTCCCTGTGTGTACAAGAAATGCCAATAATGGCTCTTTCCATGTTTTAGTGACACTAGCATTCCCACTTTTCTTGAGTGATTCCAGAGGGTAAAAAAATTCCTGACTCTTACAAACTTCATCTTTTTTGTAAAACAAAAAGAAAGATGAATAACTCGCTTAATGGCCCGTTTCCTCTCATGCATACCCAGTCCAGTATGCATCCAAATGTCATCAGTATAGTAGGACTGCAGACTTTGAAAAATGTTTGTGTCAGGAGAAACATGCAGCTTTGTTCCTGGTGGTCTTGTGGCTAGGATTCAGCGGTCTGACCGCTGCGGCTGATTCGATTCCAGGTCCTGGAAAGTCCTCTTCTTTGGCTCATGTAAAATGGAAGATTTTAGGTGAAAACACAAACTTCCTTCGAGCCGCATTTGAACGGGCAGACCAAGGATTACAGTCTTAACTTCTGCAGTTCTCTGCTGTACCAAATGAGCTATCAGAGGTAACATGAAAGTACTTCCATTGGTCCAAACACCAGTATTTTTTGGATGTTTCAATATTTAAGTTCATTTGACACAAAGAAGAAACATCACATTGTACAAGTTGGAGATGTTCAGCTACCAACAGATATCTCTTTTGATGACATTTCGATACATACTGGACTTTGTGTACATGAATGGAGAAAAGCTATAACTGTTCAGAATAACATTCAGTGCTTTTGGAAGAAATGTCTACAGTGTTGTCATGTAAAGAGAGAAATGAAAGGCTGAAATATCAGAAACATTACAAGTGCAATATACATGTATGCAAAGAAAATTGAGTTCATGTGAACCGCATTAAGATGTCAATCTGCCTGTGGAACATAACACCTCTTAAGAGGCTCGATTTTTGCTCTCAAGCTGCGATGGTTTTGTCATGTTGTCTAAGAGAAGAGGCTTTGGTCGGTGGAGTGAGTCTTTGATAACTAAGATTGTAACTAAGATTGAAACTGCTCACCGCACTACAACGAGTACACAAGGTGTAATGAACTTGCTATGAGAATGATCTCAGTAAGTAACTCAAAAAGGATAGGCTCATCATGATGCATTAGCTAACAGTCAGCACTCATACACAAGTGTGAATGTTCAACATTCATTCAAGAACCTCGAGGTCACAGTCTGAAGTGTGTACAAAAGGAATCTAAAGTAAAGGTGTGAGCAAGTACATCCTCCACTGATAAGAGATGTAAATTAAGACTCGAATTGTAACATTAGAAAAAAGATGTACAGTTCTAACAATTTATTTAAAATGCCACACCTTAAACATGTAAAGTTATTGTTATTTACAATAAATTTATTATAATGCAAAATAATTAAAAAATATTATTACAATGACATGTCATGAACTATTACACAATTATTTAACAAGGGACAGACTAAATGACTAAATTTAAAATTAAGAAAAGCTTAAACAAATTTTAAACAATAAAGAAACTCTACATATAGAATATAAAAAGTTAATAACAACAATCACAATAATAATAATAATCACAATAATAATAATAATCACAACAACAATAATATAGATATTGATAGAACAAGAATAATAAGAATAATAGTAAAAATACAAACAAGGATGACAATAACAATCACAATAATAATAATAAAGTCAGTATCTTCGCCTTTTCTTCTTAGGCTGTTCAGGCATGGGTTCTTCACTTATGTCCACTTCAAAGTGCGGCACGAAGCTGTTGAAAACTGGAGTGGAGAAGCTTTCAGTCACGTGGAACTGTCCATCAGGCTTCACTTCCTCGTGCAGAGTCGGACAGTGGAGCGCCTCCCACAGGCGCTGCTTGATCCTGCGGCCCAGTTCCAGGCTGTAGGGCTTGGCCTGACCGGAGGAACTTCTGAGCATAGGCTCCACCACAGAGTTGTAAATTTTCTGGTAGTCCTGCTCTCTGTGACCGTGGATCAGCAGGGGTTCGTCCTTGCTTAGCTGCCCACTGTTGCAGTCAGACACAAGCGTCTCAGAGACAGGCTTAGGGCCCACCCTCATCTGAGGAGTTTTCATGGACTTGGAGGTGCAGCTGTAAGTGTGGTCCAGTCTGGAGCTAAGCACCTGTACTGAGAACTCTGTGCCTACATTCTCAGTACCTTTACATGTTGATGCTAAAACTCCCCCCACCAAGTAATCCCTCAGTCGCTCTGAAGGTATTATGTCCCTTCGGAGGCCACATGGACCTGTAGAGGTACGTTTCCTATTGTTCTGAGACAACAGATTAAACATCACTTCTTAGGCTCATGAACCAAAGAACATTTTAAAATTTTTTCATGCTGTCACACTTTAAATCATTAACCTACATCAAAAGTTCTGTATCCTAAGAAAAACATTACCATTTCTGAAGATGGTTTTAGAAGAATGTTTTTGTAGCAAAGTTCTGAAACCACGATTGATATCTTGTTGAAAATTGCCTGATGTTTTGTTTACAGTTGGTTGCTGTTACCAATATTCTGCTGAATGCTGGTAAACATTCTAGAATAGCATTAAACCAATCATAAGGCCCTGCAGAATGAGTCAAAATTTCAAACGTATACATAGCTACAATATGTCCTGGAAATAAAACACTGGCAAATTGAATGTTTATCTTATTTAAATGTACACAAAACCAGTTTCCACTGGACTGATTAAAGCATCAATATACAGATAGATCATTTCACTTTACCTTTAGAGTTATCCCAGTAGTAACCTGTTGGCACGTCACGGCCCCGCCCCCTCCTCAAATGTTTTCGTGTGTGTTCGTCTCTGTGGCCACGCCCTCTCGTGTCGTTCACCTGTTCTGTGTTAGGTGTAATCATCTTGTGTGTATATATGTCTCCTGTGTTGTAGTGCGTGTTGTTGGTGTTTGAGTTGTGAGGTTGTCGTATGTGTTGCGTGTTAGTAAGAGAAATAAAACTGTTTCATCGTGCCTCGTCCCATCTTAAATGATCATTTAAGAGGATTCGAAAGCCTGCTAGATAGTAGACTAAACCACAGGATATTACTAGCCTAATATTAACACACACAGTTAACATAAAAATTGAATATTGATCGTATACAGCTTTTTATATATATATATATATATATATATATATATATATATATATATATATAATTTTTATTTCATTTTATTTTTTAATGTTTAGTCGTTAGTCATGCTAAACATTGTGTGAAACTTTGTGCACTTTCACTTGCTACTTACAATTGGTCACTTGCTGACACCAGACACGCGCAGAGCAGCATAAATGTAGCCAATCAGCGTCCTGAATCTGAAGCCTAATGGCGCTTCATTGATCCACCCAAGAGAACTTTGGTGAACTGCCCTTTACTGTGGAGCTTCCTGAGGTGGCCGCGTAGCTGGCTAGTCAAGTTGTGTACTGTGTATTTTGTGTTAGTTTTTCATTTATAGTACCAATGAATTAGTTAAGATAGTGACTAATAGATAGTGCTAGTTAACGTTTAGCTAACGTTAACTTAGTTCTCTAGCTAACCTGGTGGTTTAGTGGTTCTAGTGAATTGAAGTGGCGAGCGTTCGGTAATTGTTAGCTCGCTATCTTGTTTAGCTAGTAGCTTGTGAACGTTAGCTAGCTAGCTAACCAGCTGTGTGTTTTAGTGGCGGTTCTGGCGAACTGAGCTACGTTGAGCTCGCTTTTCAGTTATGAAGTTTAAGCAGTTGTAATGTGTAATTTTTGATACCCAATGTATAGCTAGATAATAAAAGGCCATTGCATTAACTTTTAAAATGCAAGCCATCTTTTGCAGTAAACAAAAGATTCAAATATTTTTCTAATTATGCATACTGTCCCTTCTATCAGAACAAATTAGAGCTGCAACTAGAGATAATTGTCTTTTATTATTCTGTTGATTTTTAATGCAAATTAAATAATGATTGGCTCTTTCACAGACCCCTAGTAGTATGTGTTAGGTTGTATTGGAATGATTGCAGAAAATGACAACAGTCATACGCAGTACATTTTTTTAGCAGCCTCCACTGGTTAGTGCACCTTCTTTCTTTCACTAATAAAAATAAATATAAGAGAAATAAATACATTTACATGGTTCATCAATATCCTTTTACAATATTCTTTTACTGTATGAAAGACTTCACCAGACCTTGCAGGGGCAGTACGCTTGTACAGAGAAAGTACTCCACACTCATGCATCAGGGAAATCACTGCATTTGCATGTTGAGACCAAGAAATGGTTCTGGTCAGTTTTTATAAAGCAGACACCATAGATGGGTAAGTTCTCAGCAAAGCAGACTTAAAGGTTGCAGTGCTTTGTAGTTTTCATTTGTATTTAAATATATTAAATGCAGTCTGTCATGAAGTTAGAAGAACAGATATAAACTCACTTTTAGGCAGATGTTTTTCTGTTGCTGATTACTGTATCTTCCTATGTTTTCCTTCATAAAAACAGATGAGATCATCAAAAAATCAGCAACTTGAATGTCGGTTGTTGCAATATGTGCATTAAAATATCCTTACAAATGTAAAGGGGGGGGGGGGGTATCTTCTTTTTCCTGAAGATCTGTGTAAGTGATTGCACTGCTTCTTTGGATTTATTTTTGTTTTAGGCACAGGAAGTTTACTAACCACAACATGAACTGTGCTTTTCCTTTTCTCATCTCCACTAGTCATAATGAAGCAGGTGTACTAGCATGTAATTTTTAAGTTTTTTATTTTAATTTAAATGAATCCTTTAAGTTCTTAGTATTATTAGATTTTACATCTATGTCATGACATCCAGCCTAGTGAGAATTGCAAGGGACCCAAGAGATGGCCAATATGCTGTTTCATTGTTTTAGTCTTAATAAAGTCTTGGTCTATGTTTTCCTTTATTCAGGTTCTACATAGAAGCACCAGGCACTTCACTATAAAGAAGCATCAGACCAACTACAAGAATCACTGTGCGTAATATAGCACTATTCCTCAGCTCTAGATTTGAATTAGATAATGCTAAATCTTATTCTTTTTGTCCAATGATATTATTTACAGGGCACCGATCTCAAAATTTATAATGTACAATTTTCATACATATGGAACATTGTAACTTTGTCTGCCCATTCTCCCTCATTCATCGTTGAGGGATATGGCTTGGCATGTAGATTCTCTTTGTATTTTTATTTTTTTTAACTGAAGTGCAAAGTCATGTAAGAACATCAGCCTACTATCTAATGTAATCTCAATATTATGGTTTCAAGATACAGTCTGAAGTATTCTTATTGAGGTACAGCACTCGTAGTATTATACCCCTAATGAGCGGGTTTAAAAACAAAAATGATGACCACTGCTGGTAGAGGAACAGATATCTGAACTCTTCTAATTTAAGAATATATATTTTTGAAGTTGCTCTTTTAAATTCAGCTAAAACAGGGTACAGTTGTTTGCAAGTGTTTAGTGGCTAGGCAGTGGCCTAAAAAATTTCAGACATAAGTCTCAGTTTTTCTTCATTTCAAAAAGCACGCTATCATTAAGATGCCTCTTTAGTCTGTGCACCTCACTGTTTCCTTCCCTTTATAGGCTTATAGACTACCACACCGCTGTGGAACTCACAATAACTCAGGGGACTTTTAACGGTGCGACTTCCTCTTTACATTTTACACAATCAATATTCTTATGTGTTTCACTACTTTGGCACAGGTGTCTGTTTTTGAATGGTGAGTATTGTGTGAGTAATGGTGAGTATTTTTGAATTGTGTGTTTTTGTTCTGCATTTTGTTCATCAGGATGTGCAGTTCTTAAACATTCTGTTGAATATCTGGAATATTCGTAACTACATTATGACCCATTGCATGTAAATATGCAGTCTTAAGACACTGACAAAGTGCTGTTGTAGTAGCAGAGTTGCAAAATGTACCTACAATCTAAGCTCCTGCTGGATTTAATTTCAGCCCTAACCAAATAGGTAGTCTAGTTCTACTGGGGTCCTTTAATGTTAAACTCTCAGCACTTTTGTTATAAACATGTCTAGCATACATATAACTGGCAGTTCATAATGGACTAGACAATGACATTGTATTGGTGTTTTAGCTTTATGCTCTTTAACATTAGAATATAGATGAAACGGTAAATACCAGGTCAAGTATAGAATGTCAGTTTTAATTGGAGTGTATATAGAACTCTCGCTATACTGGGTAAGCCATATAGTCATCAGTCCATTTGTTTAAAATGTTCTTTGATGTGAAGCTCATATTATTTTGCCCCCACTTACGCAGAACTTGATTGTGAAAATGTGCATTGGAAGAATACAACAGGGGAACTCTCAGTTGTACTTCACATGACTGACACTGTGTAGACTTTAACTAATGTACAGTTGTGTAGATTTAGAGTTGTGTACAATTAGAGCAAGTGACCTAAGCAACATGTATTGCATACACAGTTTGCCTTAACCAACCTATCACTTCATCATGGTCTGAATATTTGTTATAGATACATGTAATGCTTCAGCATTGCTACTAGTTCTAATACACTCAAACTAGTGCACCAGAGTGGGTGATGGTAATGGTACTGTTAGAAGCAAACCTATATGACGGGGGTTGGGCTTCCACACACTCCCTTTCTCCCAATTCACAGAGCAGAAATGACTCGTTTTCAGCCTGTTTTTTTTTTTTTACACAACCAATTTCCAACCTCTATATATATATCACTTGGAATTCAACAGGCACCTGTTGCTACTGCACCTTTAAGACGGATGTAAGATAAATGAGCTCCTTTATGATTGGCTGCCCTGTATTGTGCTTCATTCAAAAGGTACTCAGAGCTGAAATGCCTGAGAAAGGCAATTTAAGTGGGTGTGCTAAACCTCTATAGGCTGAATAGGCAGAGATAGGTCAGTAAAGTGTTCTTGTGACATTAGAAATACAAATTTCAATATGGGGGCATTTTTGCAGCTAACTAAAACACTGATATAGTTAAGAATTTTAACATTTAAAATATATATATTAAAAGGAGAATGTTACTTATTTCACTCTGACTGTAAAACAGTGCATATTGTGTTAAATGGGATTTCCATCCCATGTTAAGGCATGTTATAAAATATAAAATATGCAAGAATGCAGAGCATGAATAGGTCAGTCTTCCATTCTGTATCACATACCTATCCTTGATAACACCGTGGTAACTGGAAAAAAAACAACCCTTTTTACTCAGTTGTCACTACTTCCAATAGACTTCACGCTAATCTCATAGAAGTCCACCCCTTTCCGTGTCCTCCGGAAACAGCACTACCGTTGTGTTGTGACAGGATTTGTTCCTGAAGTTGTATGCATTTTCTGAATTTGCACCGCATTTCTAAAGTGTGTTACCACTTTGATGAATATGCTTTGTGTATTTGCAGCACGATGGGTTTTCCAGGACACCGTAATTTATGCATGTTTAATTCCATCTTTTATTCACGTACTAAGCCCAACTCTATAGACTAATATTTATAAAACTGAGATAACCATAGAAACGTCTTCATCTGTGCTTGATACTTTCACGGAAAAACGGAACTGCTGCTTGTCAAGCTTGTTTCATCAGGTTTTATATCATCGTCATGACGTGTTTGAATTGATCCCAGGCATATGCGGTCCTCATCAAAATCCATGCATGTCTTAGGCTGTGAGTAAGGTATGTTCTCTCTCTGGTCACAGTTGGCAAATAAATTATGCATATAGATTGTGGGGAAAACACTTTAGCACGTGTTCTCCAAAGAAGTGTCTTAATATGAGCTATCTAGCTAGTTCCAATGTCAACTGTAATCATAACACTGGGTTTCTCTCTGTGCTCAGTTGTCTTATTCCTATGCCAGTAACATGTTAGCGATATTGCAGTAGTGTGAATTTTTATGTTGCCCGTGATGAAAGGTGACAGCGAATAAAAATCCAAACATTTTTTTGGTTCAGGTCTTTTTAACGGTCATAACCGACATATTTATCTAACAAAAAAATCAGGTTCCTCTAAATGTGTGGAAGAACTGCTGTGTATATTTTTGTTTCCAGTGGCCTGAGTACCTAAAATATGTCACCATTTTAGGAAACAGGAAAGCACGGCTGCTTACAAACATGACATTAGTAAATTATTTTTGGGATATTTTCATTTATGATTTTCCCCTTTTTGTTGTTTGTTTGCTTTTTTACTTTCATTTTTTGTAGGGACTGTGATATATATTTTGTTATTCGAATGCATAATATAGCTTTGGGGCTCCCACAGACACTTGTGTATATACACATATTAGGGGAGATTTTTTCATTGGTTTGTATATGTTTGTGAAGGAATGCACATAGTTCTTATGTTTGAGCCACTTTAAAGATATTTTTTGACTTGTATCAGAAAGGAATGCAAGCATTTATTCATATCAACATTTTCCTTGCAGAGTCATTTCAAAGACGATGCAACAGAATAGTTTTGCTTTTCTATTCTGTACTTTGTTTATTGACAGGTAATTCCACCCTCAACTTTTTAGGGGAATATAAATATTCCCCTGCCTGAGCTCCTAAAATTACTACAGCTTATTAAAAAAAAAACCTAATGAAATATGCAATTGCTTATAGTAGATTGTTCAGCCTTTTATATTCCGTTATTCATGACTGGCTAGGCACCCCTGTATGCAATGATATCCGTATTTCAATGATTGTGCTCATTTTTGAGTATCATGTGAGCAAGTAACATCTCAGCAAAAGAAAGGATTCCAAATACGCATTAGTCTTTACAGTAACCTAAGACAACCCTTTTGCACGAAGGGAACTGGTAACTATGCTCACACTCCATAACGTTCAGAAGATATTTAAAGTGCATGACAGTCGAAGCATTATGTGTGCGTGTGCGTGATGTTATTACCGTGACAGTAAAAGCTTATCATTTTTAAACGGGGGCTGATCGACTTTCCATAGGTTCATAGGTGACTAGCTTTTATAATGTCATGTGTAATTTGAGCATAATGGTGGAAACTACAAAGAACAATATGGAAAAAAAGGAGGGTTGTTTCCATAATTGCCCTTGAAAAAATTTATAAGAATTAAACTCTTGTGTACCCCTCAGACGTTCTCCGGAGGGTCCGCGCATTGGGCTGCATTGGGCTCCGGAGGGCTGCGCATTGTGGTCCGCTACGTGACACTGACAGAATGGCAGAAGCAAAGTTTCCTCATTCCAGGCACCGTGGTCTTTCTCTTCATGCTGTGCCGTGACATCATTTCAGCTGAGGTGGCCGCCAAGGAGGAGCTGCAGGCCGTGCTGCTCACATGCTTGTACGTGTCTTGCTCCTACATGTGTGAGGAGATCAGCTACCCAGCCAAAGCTTTCCTGGTGGAGGAAAACAAAGGGGCCTTCTGGGCCCGATCCCTGGACATTGCTAACCGCATGAGTGGCAAGATGCTGCAGATTAACAATGACCCGCAGTATTTTTGGCAGGTCTTCACTGACCTGAAGAACATGATGGTTCATTAAAGGATTAAAGAATAAAAGATTTTGGTAATTAAACATTTTGTTAAAATGTAATTTAATTTTAGTTAAAACAAACAAACAAACACATAAATGCAAAGTCAGTTGTTATAATGTGTGATGTAATTTCTCCCCACCTAGTGTTATTACATCTCCTAATCTTACCAAAAATGTGCCACTAGATTTAGTTAGGTTAACTTGATATCAAAGATATCAGCTGATGCTTGTTGGCATAAGCATTTATAAATGTTCAAGTATGTTTATGTCAATTGTCATTAAGGGCTTATGTGGGAGTCATCTAGCACTCTGAACAGTGCCCTTCAGTAATGTTACCCAAATTTCTTATCTGCACCATCAAATGAGCTCCACTAGACCTAATCTGCTATATGACAGCACTCAAACACAGCCAGTTTGAAGTGGTTCTGCTGTGCCCCACAACTCTAGATATGTCTCCCTATTCTGAGGGAAAACATTTATTTTCACAAAATGAATTCTATACTCAGATCAGCAGTGAGAATACTGTGAAGTAAGAACTGAAGCCTGAACCAGGCCTAAAAGCTATTTAACTTTGTGGTTCAAGGTGAAGATGCACTGACATGCAAAACAGCTCTCTGATGTATTGTGGTTGGGTGGAATGAGTCTTTGATAACTAAGATTGTAAATAAGATTGAAACTGCTCACTGCACTACAACAAGTACACAAGGTGTAATGAACTTGCTATGAGAATGATCTCAGTAAATAACTCAACAAGGATAGGCTCATCATGATGCATTAGCTAACATTCGGCACTCATACACAAGGGTGAATATTCAATTTTCATTCAAGCATCTCATGGTCACAGTCTGTAGTGTGTACAAAAGGAATCTAAAGGAAAGGTGTGAGCAAGTGCATCTTCCACTGATAAGAGATGTAAATTAAGACTCAAATTGTAACGTTAGAAAAAAGATGTACAGTTCTATCATTTTATTTAAGATGCCACACCTTAAACATTTAAAGTTATTGTTATTTACAGTAAATTTATTATAATGCAAAATAATTTTAAAATGTTATTACAATGACATCTCATGAACTATTACACAATTATTTTACAAGGGACAGACTGATTGACTAAATTTAAAATTAAGAAAAGCTTAAACAAATTTTAAACAATACAGAAACTCTACATATAGAATATAAATAGTTAATAACAGCAAACACAATAATAAGAAGAATAATAGTAGTAATACAAACAAGGATGACAATAACAATCACAATAATAATAATAAAGTCAGTGTCTTCGGCTTTTCTTCTTAGGCTGTTCAGGCATGGGTTCTCCACTCATGTCCACTTCAAAGTGCGGCACGAAGCTGTTGAAAGTTGGAGTAGAGAAGCTCTCAGTCACGTCGAACTGTCCATCAGGCTTCACTTCCTCTCGCAGAGTCGGACAGAAGAGCGCTTCCCACAGGCGCTGCTTGATCCTGCGGCCCAGTACAAGGCTGTAGGGCTTGGCCTGTCTGGTGGGACTTTAAGTTCAAGTTCAATTTCAAGAGGTTTTATTGTCATTTCAGCTATATACAAGTACACAACAAAAACGAGACAATGTTCCTCCAGGACCATGGTGCAACCTGAAAACAACAGTGCAACAGACAACATGCTACACAAGTGCAAACAGTCCAATATAGTGCAAAATGTCATTAAATAAACATTAAATAAACAATAATAAACACAGGACAGGACAAATAAAAAATAGAAAATGAGTAGACAGTGCAATTTAGTACAGTACACAGTACTGGGCATATGTAAAGCGAGTTGTGCATAGCAATCAGTGATATGCTACAGTGAACATAGCAGTCACCGGTAGCAGCCAGAACAGTTCAGAGTACAGTGCTGGTTTAGTACAGTACTCTAGCAGCAAGTAGGATAATGTGCAAGACTGCAACAGGAGTGCATAGTTTATCTGTGTGACGTTTGACTTCAGCACTAGTCCAATGAAAAACAATGTGTGAGTGTGTGTATAGATATGTATATATGTATGTATGTATGTATGTACGTGTGTGTGTGTGTGTGTGTGTGTGTGTGTGTGTGTGTGTGTGTGTGTGTGTGTGAGTGTGAGTGACTGTCTATAAGCATGTATAAAAGTGCCCATTTTGGAATCTGAATTGGAATTGGAGTTAGCCAGAGTTCAGGAGTCTAATGGCTTCTGGGAAGAAGCTGTTGCACAGTCTGGAGGTGCGGGACTGGATGCTGCGGTACCTTCTTCCAGATGGCAAAAGGGTGAACAGTTCATGTGAGGGGTTTGTGGGGTCTTTCACAATGTTGGTGGCTTTCCGGATGCAGCGTGTTAGGTAGATGTTCGTGATGGAGGGAAGAGAGACCTCAATGATCTTCTCAGCTGTTCTCACTATTCTTTGGAGGGTCTTGCGGTCAAAGGTGGTGCAGTTCCCAAACCAGGTAATGATGTAGCTGCTTTTGGCCAATGTTTTTTTAAAAAGAGATAAGGAGATACCAGAACAAAATAGAAAAGCAAATAATAGAGGAAGATGGCATGGGATGGAGGAATGGAGGGATGATAAAAGACAGGGGTAGCAACGGATAATTTATTCTATTCCCTCAGCTATTTAACTAATTCTGAAGTCTGCATTTTTATTTTCTATTTGAATGTTAACTTCACGACTAGCTGATTGGGGATTTAGGAGTGACACTGATTTTGATTCTAGCCACAGTTCTAGTAATAAGCAGAGTTACAACTCTGCATGCAAAGTCACTGAACTTTTGACTGTTAATTCTGTAGTAAGCATAATGCAAAAAATACAACAACATATTTTGTTGTGATTGAAAAACTTACATGTCCTAAATGCATGTGTCGTAAATACATTTACATTAGTATTTTTAATTAATTTCTAACATTCAGAGACATTCAGAGGTGTTTCTATTAGGCCCAGAGTCAGCTAGGTCCCCACTCTCTAATTACTCAATGAACCTCAATGGTCTCCCAATCACATCTTATCTAACGGTTAAAGATCTTGGAGTTATGTATCCCTCCCTCTCGTTCAAAGCTCACGTAAATAAATAATGTTTCTAGGACCACCTTTCTCCATTTTTAAATTGACTTTATTAAGAAAATTCAATTCAATTCAATACAAACACTCCATCACAAAAACCTCACAAACAATATCTACCAGAGGACACAGACTACTTTCACTCTATACATTAATAATTAACAACACAATTTACATCTGTAAATTAGGTATACATCATCCATTTATATGTCCAAAAGAGTCCAGGGAATTTTTCCTCTCATATCAAACGTCTTTAACCTTTTTAACTCACACACAATCTGTTTAAAAACTATTTCTGCAGGTATTATACATTGCTCAATAATCATCTTACATCGTGTTTTCCAAATCTTCGAATTTGTCACATTTGTCCTTCACATTCTCAGTCAAATTCTTATTAAACACTCCATACCTAATACTTTTCCTGTTACGATCCCATTTAAACCCAATACCTTTCATTTTCTCCCAAATTTCAATAGTCCTTGTGCACTGCAGTAATAAATGTTCTATCGTTTCATCGGCTATGCAATTATACATCGGACATTCCTTTGTTGTAACAAAACAACTCCATTTGACAATACATCGTACAGGCAGTCTTCCAACAGATATAAGCCATGCAGTATCTCGAACATTTTCCGAGGTTTCACACATTTTTAACACAGGTTTCACATTCTGTCACTGTCAGACCCTTATAATTGACATTCCCCCAAAATCACGGTCTTGTATTGTTTTACCTATCATTTTATTTGGGGACTTATTCCAATCAATATTAAGATGCCTATATTTAAACAAAAAATCTCCATATACTAATTTAAAATAAGGAGCATGTTTCCTTGACTTGCCTCTTTTCTTTCCACTGATTTACATCTCCTACCCAAATTGCTTTCCGAAATATAGCTTTCGTTACAATTTTGCAAAAGGCATTTTCTAATTTCCGAGTTAACTCAACTCCCCCTAATCCGCCTTTATCTTTCGACTTGTACATAATTTCCCGTTCTGTCACTTCTCTGTTATTTCCCCAAATAAAACGAACACACATTTTATTCAACCTCTTAATACATTTCTCATTCGGAGGGAAAACCGTAGTCAAAAACAACAATTTTGACAAAACAAAGGTCTTAACCTCCTGTTTTCTAGTCTTATAGTTTGACACCCTCCATTTTCCCAATTCTAGTTTAATTTCACACTCCTTCTTCTCCCAATTCCATTCGCTAAATCTACCATTTACTACCATCAAACCTAATATTTTAATTTCAGTTTTTATTTCTACATTTATTGGTACAGGTTGTCCAGCTCCTATCCATACCCCTTCACTTTTACTTTCATTTAATTTCGCTTCAGCCACAACTTCATACTTTTCGAAGTGTCTCTTAACTATATGAAACTCATTTTGATTCTTGACATAAACCGTCACATCATCTGCGTACGCAGATATTTTCCATCTTTCCATAACTAACATTTGAACACCTTGTAATTGCTGATCATTTTTAATTTTATATAATAGTGGGCTAATAGCGATGACATATAATGCAGCAAGACATATAATGCAGACATATAATCCTTCAGTAACCAAACTCCTTATTACTCCTAAACTATCCCACATGTATCTTCCTCTATGATATCATTCAATATTTCTGACATCCTATTAACAATTATTTTTGCACAAATTTTGTACTCCAAGTTCAATAGGCTGACCTGTCTCCAATTATCCAACTTACAAGGATCTCCTTTTTTATATATCACACTATGATAAAATGAATCATGCAATTGCCCCCCATCTAATGCTTCATTAAAAACATCAGCTAGAAGATCAGCAATTTCACTAACGCACACGTTATGAAATTTAGCAGGTAAACCATTGGCTCCTGGAGTCTTGCGTATGTTTAATTCCTCTATTGCTCTGATAACTTCTTTTTTCCTAATTAATTCCTCCAACTCCTGCAGCTCCTCCCCTTGAATTCTAAAATAATCACCTGGAATGTAAACCTAGCCGAGGTCCACAACGAGGTGCAATTTGTATAAGGACATTTTTTTTTCTCTCAGAGATAGAAATCTGGAGAAATAAATATATTAATTTATTACCCCCCATCAGAGGACCTTTAGAGCTTTATTATTAAAAATAAGACAGACAGATGAACAGACAAACGCAAAATGTTTATAGAATATTTTTAAGTATTCGCCATCTGCACCATTACAGGAATGATTTGTGTGTGTGTGCATGTGTGTGTATGTATGTATGTATATATATATATATATATATATATATGTGTGTGTGTAGTTATGTGTGAATACATGTATGTTGGATTGTATATGTACACGTATTAGAGTGTGATATTTATCGTTTATGGATTCGCTCTGTATGGATTTTATCAAAGGTGTCCAGTCTAGATTATTGGTTCTGTTATTGATTAATTCTGAGAATTATTCTATTGATATATAGTCTATCAATAGATTTTTCTATTGGGTGACACTAACATTATTTTTTGTTTTCCAGTTCATGAGTATGTTTTTTTTGTTTGTTGTTTTTTTGCAATAATGTTTTTATTATATCAATATAATAATGTTATACATAGTATCCTGTCATATTGGTTGATGATATGTCTCCTAGGAGACATAAAGATGGTGTTGGATGGATATGGTTATTTAAAGCATGGGATATGTTGGTGATGATGACTTGCCAAAATTGCTTGATAGGTGTGCTCTGCCGAGTGGTGTGAATGTAATCGTCAGCTGTGTTTTGAGTAAAGTATGTACAGATTGCTGAGTTTGTGAAACCAATTTTAAACATCCAATGTGTAGTATAATGTACTCTGTATTATTTTGTACAGAATGCATTGTAGGTTAGTGTTGCTGTCATGTGGTAATGATTATTACACATTTTAATCCAAACTGCGGCGTCGGGGGCTGGTAATAAATCTTCCTCCCATTGTCTCGATGGGAGGGTAACTGTGAGATTTGATTTCACTATTATTTTGTATATCTTAGATTAGGTTTTTTGTATTAAGAATGTTTGTTTATAAATTCTGATATGGATGTAGGTATCGGAATTGATTTTTGAACACATAGGTGATCTTAGCTGATGGTATTATAGGAACTGGGTGCTTTCTATAGCATATTTTGGGGCTAGTTGTGGGCGTGACATGAAAGAAGGCTTATGATAAATATGTTTAAGGTGTGTAATGCCCTTTTCTATCCAAGATGTAAAGTTTAATATTTTTGTTCATGGTAAAGCCTGGATTGTTCCAAATGGGAGAATGACTAGTTTGTGTGAGTGTGGAGTTTGATATCTTGTGGAATTTCCACCAGACTGTTAGTGTCATGGCCACCTTCAAACTGTTGAAACATGGATATTTTTGAATATGAGTCTGGGCACATTTGAAACACCTGCCGCAAACATTACTGACATTATATCTTGTTTATGTGATTGACTGTGTTCATCTAGCCACAAGTACTTTTTGATTTATTTATTTTTTAATTTGGTAATTTTATATATAACAGCAACAACTGACATCTTAAGTTTTATGACAAAATGTGCAAACAAGCTGGCCTGAGAGGTGTGTAGCGGGATATGACTCAGTGCATCTCTGGTGCTGCTTTTGATGAGTACAGTGTCATAAGTGTGTCTGTCCAGCAGCGCAAAGAGGGGATACAGCTTCTTCTCCCAGAGGTTTCCGATAAATATGTAGATATGTTAGTATGTAATAGAAAGACAGCTGTCCATCCTCATAGTCTAGGTACATGCCCACATTCCTGGGCAGTTGTGTCAGGGGCAGAGGGGTCTCAGGCATGGTGCAGGTGTACAACTTCTGGGTGTTCCTCCAGAGCACCCAGAAACCCTCACAGTGGCTTTCTCAACTTGCTCAGACTCAAATCTGAATATCGGCGTCCGAAAGGTCTTAGAGAAGAACAAAAAACACAACACATTTGATTAAATCGTTCCAGTATAAATATGGTTATCAAACATGCTTTTAAAAATATACTTCCATGGAGATGGTGCCCTACAGGGTAGTGTCATGTTGTGGCCCCGCCCCCTCCTCAAAGATCTTGGTGTGTGTGTGTTCGTCTGTGTTGCCACACCCTCTCGTGTCGTTCGCCTGTTCTCTGTTATGTGTAATCAGCTTGGGTGTATATATGTCTCGTGTGTCATAGTACGTGTGTTGGTGTTTGAGATGTGCATAGTGTTTGAGCTTTGTTGTATGTTTTGCATGTTTGCAAAAATAAAAGTGCGTTTCATCGTGCCTCGTCCCCGCATCCTGCTTATCCTCGCAACGTCACAACTAGACCACTTTAGATGTAACTTAGAACCTCCAATGACCTCTGTATGTGTTTCTTTAGTTGTATGAGCTCCCCTGGAGGACTCTGAATAGTTGACAATGGAAGAGGGGTATATCAGATTCACCCCTTCTGCCTCGGTGTGACAGATTAACACACTGCAATAACGTTTAGAAATAAAAACATATGGTAAACACAGTCTAGAAAATATTACCTTGTAACAATTCATTCAGTATATGAACTGTTTTCTGTGTCCTTATGTCTATAAATTAAAAGTAATAAAACATTTAAATGATAAATAAATTACAATAAATGTATAAATGTTCACAAATAAGAAACTACATTGGTCTGCACTTTTCTCCACAGATTCAAGGAACTCATGAAAGTTGGAAGCTATAGAAACACATAATACAGAATTATAGACTGACTGATGTGTGAGCAGAAAGATCACTGTGATGTTCTCATATCTAAAGCACTCAAAGCATTGATGTTATGTAAATGAACTGTGATCTGATTGGTTTAAGGAAATAGATTCACCTACTTTGAAGTTCAAGTTTTTATCAAAAGGTTAGAACTGGTTGACTATACTTTGTCTGTCCTGCAACAGGAAATTTAAACATTTATATCCAAAATATTACGCGATAGAAATCAATTCAAGACTACCCGTTATTGACCGCTAGATGGGGAAAGATACGAAGAAATAAATGAGTCCAGCTCCTCCTGCCCGACTTTACGGTGAGACTCTACTTTTACGTCATTAAAACGCTAAAGAAAAAAGGCCGCCATATTTGTAGTTCCAAACGTGAAAAGGCGTCATTTTGTATGCCGAAGAATGAATAAACACCATGCCATGAAGACGACGAAATTGCAATTTATTTAGCTAGCCATAAGAATAAGAATAGCTGTTTAATTTACATAATCACAAATATATTGCATGTACATACAGCTACATTTCAGTCGATCAAAAATGTTTCACGTATTTATAACCGCAACTTTATGTTACAGTGGTCATATCAGAGATTTACCAATATAAAACGCAACAGGTGTCGTGTTCTGTAATAGACCATTTTAACATTTATATCCATATTACACATAACCAAGGTGTAATATAACCATATGTACTGAACAGACATAAACAGCCTGTGTATTGTGAAAATACATGTATGTGTCTTCTACAGCAATTACTGTGCCGTGCACACTTTAAGTTTAGCATGAAGTGTTTGCTTTTTCCAAAGCAAGTAATATTAAATTATTCTCATAGAATAAATTTCACAAAGACATGGGCTTCTCGGGTGACCGTAGAAATATGTTTTTTTTTTGTATTTAATTTCTTTAATGCTAATCGTATGTAGGTTACCACTGCTAAGCTTCACCAATGTCAAGGTAAGACCTCGAAAGGACGCAGAAAATTATTTTAATAACAGCTTCTGCTGATTTATTCAATAACTGTATGACACCGTTTGAGTGTACGTACCGACTGAAAACAAACTCAAATTATTAGGGACACTCTTACTGCGTCTCCACATTGAAACATATCAGTTAGTTAGCTAGGCTGGCTAACTAGCTTAGCTTTATTAGCTAGCTAAGCTAATGGCGAAGAGGATTACGTTAAAGAACCCCCGGTCTACAGTTGTGCACATACAGGAAAATTAATGAATAGCATGGTAATACACGCATTTATTTGAACAGTTATGTAGCTAATATGCATTTGTAGTATGTGCGCCTGGCGTAGAAATGAGTCTTTGTTAGCCCATTAAGGCTATCTTAGCTAGGCTAGTCCGAGCAAGCTAAGTGCTGGTTGCTATGACAACGGGCTTGGTGTATTTTGCGAGCTTGTCAGCTACATAAGACAAGTGTTTATCGCTTTACTGCTGCGGTGAACTGTTATTATTGTAACACTCTGCTAATGCCAGATGTGTAGAATAACTCACTAGTGATGTTTACTTCGAGACTTTGGCAGTTTTAAGATGGATAGAAAGCGAATGAGCCAGCTAGCTGTCCTAGCTAACATGCAACCTTCTGTACATCCCGGGTACTCCCAGCCCTTATCAGGACCTCACAGTTCCCTTTGAGAACTCCCTGGTATCACGATCATAACTTTGGACAACCAGTTGTCATTCTCAACTCATGTTTCAGATTTCCCCTTTGTAACATACGAAGGATTCGGCCCTTTCTTTCGCAGGAAGCTACCCGGGTGCTTGTGTGGTCTCTTGTGATCTCAAAGCTAAACTACTGCAACTTACTACTTGCTGGTCTAGTAGTACTCTAGTACTTATTGTTTATTGCACTTATCAATGTTTAAGGTAGACTTTATGTATTTTGTACTTCTTGTTAGGAACTGGTTCAAAGTGACAAGTCCTTCAGTTTCGATCTCCTCCAAGTTACCCTCTGCCCTCTGTCCTCTGTAGCTGGATCTGGGGAAGTCAAGAGACACTGACACCAAGGTAGTGAATGAAGAGAGTTCAACTTTATTGAGGAAAGCACAGAGTATATATGTGTCCTATATCTACTATCTAAATCTACAGAATGACGGGGAAAAGTGAGGCATGTTCTAAGGGTCTGTGTAGAAAGGAAAGAGACAAGGTTATTAAAAATTAGATGTTCTTGGCATGAACGACCCACGAGCTGTTCCCGTACCCGCCATGAGGTACTCCTGTGCTTAAAGAGAGACAGGGAGAGAAAGAAAGAGAAAGGGAGGGGTAAAGGAGACAAGAAGAAGGAGTGGAAGACCTCAGGCGACCAGCTCGCGGTCAAGCCGCCATGTCATGGCTGATAGGCAGAGACCTTTTGTTGGATGCCTGAAGACAGAAAGGCTCCAGTATCTAACAATAATAATAATAACAATAGATGTAATATATATATATATATATATATATATATATATATATATATACACAAATAAAATGTTTCTCTCATACTCAAGGTCACAGAAACCCTAGAGACAGGAGTCACTGCTGAATAAAAACAAACCATAGAGGGCATGAGTTCATGCTGGATTTATATTTATGGCATTTAGCTGACACATTTTTATCCAAAGCAACTTACAATTATGACTGAGTACAACTTGAGCAATTGAGGGTTAAGAGCCTTACTCAGGGGCCCAGCAGTGGTAAGTTGGCAGTGGGGGGGCTTGAAGCAGCAGCCTTCTGATACCTTAACCACTGAGCTACCACTGGAGAAAAAAAAAAAAAAAAAAAAAAAAAGCTAACCCTAGCAGACCAGCTGTACTGTCCATCCTGCTCTCCAATGTCTGTTCCCTGGTCAACAGGTCAACTCTAGCATAGCACCCAACGCGAGTGTAGAGACTGTTGTGCTTTAGTTTTCATAGAACTGTGGCTCAGTGACAGAATTCCTGACACTGAGGTAACAAAATGAAATTATTTATGTAATAACATGATGGAAGGAAGTGTAAAAGACCAAATTAGGCTGCATGTAGACATCTGAAAATCAGTAAGCAGGTAATTGTTTTATTCCTAAGAAATGTTATCTCGAAAAATGTACTGTACTTTAAGAATATTGGATGTTATAAAGTGATTTATTTGAGTATGCCAGTGTGGATTCTCCCGCGGGCCCGCTAGGGGGCGAAGTGCAGCATAAAGTTGGCCCTAAGATGCAGTAACCGTTAGTGAGCAAAGATAGCCATCAAGCTAGGATAGCTAACGTTAGCTAGTTAACTATTCATCCCATTAAATCACGCTTTTAATACTGTAAATGCTGTAATAATGTAAATAATTGTATATTTCCTCATTTATACATTTTGTAGCAGAATTATGATCGTAGCTAGTCCATGCTAGAAGCCACTGAAGCAACGCTTAGCTTCCAGCGCATAGCTGCCCCCAAACAACTCCACACACACATCAGCTAAAATAAGCCTCTTTTATTCCATGATGTCTAAAGGTATCGGCGATCAAATCATTTATATGGCTGCATAAGTTTCACCAAACGGCGTCAAACTATCTGCCTAACGGAAACGCAGTTTGACAGTTCAGACCTTTAAATGGTTAAAGGGTCTAACCTAGGTTAGCTATTTTAGCTACCTAACGAGGTAAGATAAGGAACGGGGTGTTTGCAGTTGTTCATTTTTAGACCTTCCTGTGTGGTCCGTTTTCAGATATTACAGTTACGTTAACAATATTGTGAAAATTGTAAAGGATACTTTATTCATGTCCTCATTGTTAAAAATTGTATCGCTTTATCACAGCGATAAGCTGGTTAGCTAGCTAATAGTTGAGGTCAGCGAGTGTCTAACTCGGGCTATAAACCATTCCTTGTGGAACCATTTCATTGTTCATCTTTCAACTTTGATCGTTTAGGTGCTGGTAGTTTGTTAGCTAGCTAACTGTTCAGAAATAGAAAACCTACTTTTGTATGATTTAGAGACCCAAATTCACAAACCTGTGGGTTTTCAAATTTATCGTTCTCTCTAAATAAGCAAAATGAGGTAAGCCATTACTACAGCTATCGGACTGTTTGAACTACAATATTCGACTGTTCATTTATTGTTAGTTAGATTAAATTAACTTTCATAAACATTCTTAATTAATAGAATGTAGTTTTTAATGACTGATTAACTGTGTATATTTAACAGGAAGCTATTTATATAAAGTTTCAAGTTTGGTTTATTTGTCACTTTCATTTTTAGGCTGTAAAATGAAAGATCCTTGCTCACAATCATTGCTACAGTTTGATCAAATTCAGTTATATATATAAACTCCCTATTCAATAGGAAGAAACCAGTTCATGTCATTGTGAATTGCTTTTTCTGTAATCAAAACACTGAGGTTCCATATGGGAACAGAAACTGCTGGGACTGTCCATTCTGTGTGCAGTACAATGGCTTCTAAGAGGTATTGCTGTATTTGAGACATGGTGAGGACATATTTTAGTGAAAGTCTTCCAATGATGCACCCTTAACTGAACCATTTTATGCTGTTGCTGCTGTTAAAAAAATGCAGAATGGTGATTATAACGAACCGATCCTTGCACAATATATGGAGCACCTCAACCATGGGGTATCAGCTGGTGTCCCTGTGCTTGATGCATCCAAGACTCAACCAGACACTGAAGATCAAGCAGCTGGCTTCCTTCACTCCCAGAGAGGAAGTAGGTTTTCCATTTGAACTGTTGCCTTCTTAGTTAAGACGTATGCATTGTTGATTGCAGTGCCAGAGCTGTGAAACTGTGCAAGGTAATGCATGTCCAGTGCTGGAATTAAGATAATAGCTCTAAATAGTCTCTGACTTGGGCAGAGATTGTGAGTGGGTCTTCAAGGGCAAACAGGATCTGATGGCCCACATGTAGTTTGATATTATTCCTAAATAACTAAGTTGACTAAGTTTACATGGCTATTTGAAAGAAGCTGATCATGTAAGCAGCAAAGACAGAATATCATTCTCTGACTAAGGATTTAGTTGACTCATGTTTAGCCCAACTAAACTGTGGTCCTGGCTGATTTTAGTTGGACTATTGAGCCACTGACTCATGCACAGAGTTCTCTGAGTATTTTGCAGTTTCTTAGTCTACTGAGTTCTTACTGAGTATAACGCCAACTTTGATGCATTTGTTTTCTTTTTTCTTGCAGTGTTAGGAGGTCATAACTGCTGATCAGAACTTTGGACAAGAGGGCTTATCCTCATGGCTGACTGACTTTCATGTACAACAAACAATCTTTTCTTATTTATTTTTTTCCAGTTGTAACAAACCGTTCTGCTGTTTTTTAACTTCTGTCAAATTTTTAATGGTTGTATAGGACAATTACGATGGAAATTGAGGTGTACAAGCACCACCTTGAACAGACCTACGAGTTGTGCGTGCCTGTCAGACCGCTGAGCAGTATGACATCCAGCACCAGAACCGACAGCTGCGGGCCCTGCTTTTCAACCACCAGCTCAGATGCAGCCAAGATGCGGACAAAGCATTCATTAAGGTGAGTAATTATTGTCAATGGTTGTCTTAGAATGGTGCTAAAGTGCTTAAGATACTTTTTGGCGATTCCATAGCCAAGAATTCTCAAGGTCACAACTAGCTGCATTCCTGTTGGGTGTGAATGACAGTTGCTCCTTCCCGGTTGATACAAAGTCACGATAGAAAAAAAGGCGTACACAGAACTGCAGTGAACACTGTCCTTCAAGTGCATACAGTGTTTGAGCCTGCAATCCAGTTCATTACCCTGTCCAACAGCCTCCCAGGTTCCCCTCCACATCTTCCTTGTCAGAGATGAAAATTGATATAAAAAAAATGGGGAACAGTTGAAATGACTGAGCCAATACACTGCACATTTCACCTTGAATACTTTTGGTTACTTTTTTGTTCCTGGCTACCTTGCTTTTTTAAGCATTGATTATATCAAACACTGATTTATCTAAGATGAGCAAAGACCTGTTCTCTCTTGCTGCATTTTGTTGGGTTTTTTGTTTTTTTTTCCAAATGAAGCTGTTGTTTTCATTTTTGGTGGGTTTCATACTATCCACACCAGCTTCCAGGTTTCTGTCCTTTTACATACCAAGCAATCAGCTTCCTTTCTCTTTGCTACAGAGCACCTCTTTTCTGTCCACACCTGCTTGGCTGGTAGCTCTCAGAAGCCTTACCTTCCTCACCTGTGCTTTTCTGGTTGCGATGGCCATATGTGGGTCTGGATGTGACTCTGGAGACACATCCTCTCTCCACAACAGCCCGCACACTCTCAGCGGGGGAATCATCCCATCCAAAGAAGCCCACCAAAGTGACACTGAAGCCAAAGCAAAGAGCATCACCAAAACTATGCAAATGTGGAATGACCTGGTGGGTCTTCTGCCAGAGAGAGGCAATAGAGAATATCAAGCTGATCTGGTAGTCTGGAAGCAACCACCAGATGGCTGTTGCTTCTGTTGGCCTTTTGACTTCCATCAACATCTACTCAGGCAGTAAAAAGAAATGGTGTACTGGGAGGTAGTAAATCTTGCTAATCAGTACTTGTTTTTGGCCTGTGAAAATACAAACAAACAATACACATATTCAAACACTTCTGAACTACAATTGCTTATCAGGATTTACACAGGCTTATGTTCTTAATACCTCTTTGCTTACAACTTCATCAAAGCGGTTTTGTTCTACAGTATGTGCAAAGTCTACTTTCCCACACAGTTCACATCAGTCTTGGTTCGTCCTGCTGGCTCTTCATGTCTGTGAATGTGAAAAATCAAACTTTTTTGCTTGGCTTCAAGCAGTGATCCTTTGATTGCATCATTCATGATTCATTTAGGATTACAAGTGGTTCAAAATCCAGCCAGAGGTGTACTCAAGTGAGGTAATAAAATGAAATTATTAATGTAATAATATGATGGCAGGAATTGTAAAAGACCAAATTAGGCTTTGGAAGTAAGCAGGATGTGAGAATGACCAAATATGGCCTCTGTGGCAATTCCGGGATTGAGGCCAGGATACCACCTAAAGATACAATTTTAATAAAAAATGGTTTTGTAACTTGATGAAAATGTATAAAGATTGAACCCACCTGAGACTGTTAGACATTCTGTGGACAATACCTCGTCTGTATGCAACATTGAGCTCAGAATAAAGATGGCACCGGCTATTCCCTTCAATTAATTACTTTATTTTCTATTTAAAGTGTACTTGAGAAAAGGACTGGAATGTAGGAAAAATCTAGGAACCACACAAGAATGTCTGGAGATAAAAATTCAAGGCTGCATAGCCATACCTTAATGTGAGAGATCTTCCATTTCAGAGTCTGCTGTGTGAGAGTCCTGTGCCTTTTTTCTCTAGCTTGGAATAGGACTGTTGCTTCTGCTTCTTAAGGTTTTCAATCAACAAGGACGGTGGCTCCACCTGCAATGAACCATGAGCTTGTTATATTGAATTGCACAAGACAGTAAATTAACTCTTGTATTCATTCTGTATGAAGTGCGCCTCACTTGAGATGTCAGCCAAAGTTTAGCAGTAAATATGGTTATCTGCAGTTAAGTGTGTTGCTATTGATAGACGTCTTCAGCTAAAAATAAGTCTTCCTTGACCCTACTACACCAAGCCCAGATACAACACAGACATGCATGTGCTGTAGTTGGCTTCAAAACATTCAATGAACTTGTCAGCAACATGGTCCAGATTCCTGCAGCATGTGACATGCGTCTGCACGCATCCTGCCCCCACAGTCTCTGCCTGGCTCCCCCCACCCTCCTCCACCCCCAGTTTGCTCTCTCATCCTGCCCACCAGCAGCTAATGTCCACCGCCGCAGCGCAGCACCTCCCACTGTATGCTGCATGCTCCTCTGTGTGCCTGTGGTAAAACCTCGCCAAGTTTAGTGTTCTAGCCACTGCACTCCCTTCCCCAACTCACACATCAATCTCAGAGGCAGATGGATTCCTGTCTCCCAGCCGCATCCCAACTTTTTGACCAGTACACATACTTGGATAAATGTTCTCTGTGAATACAAAACAGCAACATTTGTCTAGTGTACCGGAGACCTCTTGGAAGTTTTGTAGACAGATGAGGCCGGGCTGTGCTAGCTGAGAGAGACGATATTTGAGCTTGAATCTGACTAGCACATGCACAGAAGCATAGGGTATTATGAAGGCTCTGCATGATATCGTGACCCAAGGTTGAGCTTACAGTAGGTGGCCATATTGCCTCATATCAAGGGCAGTGTACGTTGGAAGACCATAGCAGAGACGTGTGACCGAACTATGTGCACGAGCGCATAACATGCCGCATTCCTTGTTTTCTCCCATTTTTGAGTGAAGCTAATTGATAGTGCCATCTGCCATCTCCTTTTAGAAAGCCAGTGCAGTGCCTTGGCTGTTGATGTGAGTTGTTTTGTCAAAGGAAAGAATTGAAAATGTGAGCGGTGATCTCCATGTAATACTTAGGCTTTAATGCCCTTTACCACTCATTCAGTGCTTGTCTGTGTTTATGTTTTCAGTGTTACAGTGTGATTTTATTTAGGTGAAATTTGTTTTCAGTCTATCTGCAGTAGTGCACTTAAAGGGCCAGGAAGGTTAGTGGAACACATTTGCTCTGCCTCTGACCTCACAATTCCACTGTAACAACAGTGTTCAATTCCGTCATTTAAAAAAAAACAAAACTTGGTTTGGTTTAAATTTGTTTAAAGATTTGTTTAAATTGTGTGTGCCAGTGTATGTGAGCGTGTTGAAGTCTCTCTGACCCTCCACACCCATTAGTGCGTTCTTCCACTAGCTTCTCTCTCGTTCCTGCTTCAATATTCAAGGGAGGATTGAGATCCATTCAGGTAATTTTGCAGTCTTCAAAAAATGCATTGAAAGACATTCCAGTAGCTCAGTGGTGCACCTGCGCGCCACTCTGCTCCCCAGTTCGGAGGATGCCAGCACCTATGTTTAGTCTTTTATGTTTAGTCTTTTTTAGTCTGTTTCTCTTTATTTCCTTTGGACTCCAGTGCTTTTTAATAATCTGTTTTGGACATGGTATGGCTGCTCCATTACCCAGGAGCCCATACAAAGGTTCATTTCTGCCTGCCTGCATAACTGCTGGAGGGAGGATTTTATGTCCAGAAAATGTTAAGATGGCAACAGCTCGGTGGGAGACAGTATGTGAGAATCACCTCTTAGGCTCATTTTACTGTTTCTCATGTAGAAGGAATTCCCTCACTATGTTCCCATTCTGAGCATCAAAGCCAACTGGGATGGGGGTTTTGTCACATTCTGAATTCTAGCTCATGTCATATTTTGTCAGCATTGGCTTTGATAGACTCAGGTTATCGGTACAAATTTACATTCAAGATTAGTTGTTTTTTACATATATATCCCCTCTCCTGCAATCATGGCTAATTAGCTGCATCCATCATTGTAATTGTTTAATTTTTCATGCTAGTTCATTCACCCTTGTATTAGTGCCATGCATGTGAAACAGACTCTTGAAAGGTTTTCTTTTTGTATCTTGCATGCCTAGCATAATAGGACATTCAAAATCCCTTGAAAATTTTAAACTTTTTTTTTTTTTTATGTATATATCTCCTCAACATTCCCAGTACAACTGCTGTAGAGTCCACGACTCAACTCTTGACTAAAGTCTTCACTCCGAGCGTCTGAGCCGGCTGCTGCGGCATACGCCACGCTGCTCTGTGACCCTCACTCTCCACTCCTCTCCTCTCCCAGCTTTTCCAGATCCCTCAGATGCAGACAGCCCAGCCTGCCATTCCAATTAACAGCGCTTCCTTTCGACCCGTGTCCAGCCAGCCCATCATGATGTTCCTGACACCCATGCCCTTCACCTCATCCCAGACCGCCCAGTACTACGTACTCCAGTACTACGTGCCTCAGGTACCCAGAGCAGAGAAAAGCGCCTGTGCAAATATGTACACAGTGTAGCAAATGGGTTGAAAATCTGTCTATAAACAGGTTGGCCAGCAATAAATAAACTGCTCCTAAAATGTGTAGATAAAAATATGTTTTATCTTGGAAGCAGAAATGAGAAGTTCTAGTTTAGTTTTTTTTCAGTGTAAAAACTAAATGTTTTTGTATTTTTTGTTTGTTTACTGCTTCGAATATCTCTTTTAGGAGTGTCCTATATGAATGGCCATGTCTGGTGCTAGGCCCTTTACTTCTGCTGTTCTGTTTCATTCTCAGTATCACCACAGTGGCCTTCCCTACGTGGGACATCCCCAGCAGTACTCCGTCCAGCCCACAGGACCCAGTACATTCTACCCTGGGCTCTTTCCTGCAGACTGCCCACTAGCATATGGTGAGTTTGGACTTCCCTTTCTCTACCCCCACCTGGGAAACCCACACGCGTGCTCTCACCGATAAAGAGACCTTTCTTCTGGGTATTCCCGCTGGCTGAAACTGCTTTTTCGTTTGCTCTCTAACTGAAACCAGTGCTTTTTTTTGGTCACCACTAGTGGCAGGGCCTTCATACTATCCTGGCCAGACCATATACACCAAATCTCCATCCATAATATTGCATACAGCTCAGCAGCCTCCACCCACTAAGAGGGTAAAGAAAACAGTGAGTATTCCCCCTGCCTCAGAGGTGAAATTAATTTAATTGTGGATTGACTTAATAGATGCAAATAACTTGCTGTTCGCTAAGATCCGTATCCGAGACCCTAACCAGGATGGCAAGGATATCACAGAGGAGATCATGTCAGGAGTAGGCATTAGCCAGAACACAAGCCCACCAGTGGGACGTCCCTGCACTACCCCTACTGCTCCACAGGTAAGCCATTCAGTCCCGCAGCCCGAGCCCCTGATCGGCTGCAGGCCGCTGCTTCGCGTGATCCACTCCACAGGTTAAAGTACTCTCTCATCTAGTCCTCCCTCATAATAAGCTCTGAGCTGATTGTTTGGTTGTTTGGCTGGCTTTCATTCTCTTGTCCTATTAAAAGCATCATACAATCAGCAACAAAATCTGATGGTGTAGTTTGATTTCCGGCCATTCTCTCTTCCTTCTTCAGTGATTCGGTCACACCGTTGACCCTCCTCCATCATATTTGACTGGTTCCAGTAGCTTGTGTGATTGTGGCTGTTCTGATTTAAGAAGGCTTCTCAGATGTGTTTTGATGTTCCGACTTGCCGTGCCTATTCTTTCGTCTGCCTCCATCTTAGTTCTCCCTCACAGCCACTCGAATCCTCCTGATCTTCCCTCGTGTTCCCTCTACACAGACAGCCCACGTAAAGGCCCTGTAAGAAGGATTCAGCCAAACCCTGAGCACCTCAGCTCCTCTGAGGAAAGGCTTCTCTGTAAAGGGAACACTCACTACTGCGCCGTTGCACTTACTTTGTGTCCTCTTTCCCTAAATGTTAACAGTGTTCCTCTTTCCTCTCTTTCTCTATTTCTCCTGCCCATTTATTTAAGCACCCCATGCTTGTCTGCTATCTCTTGCTGTCTTTGTGTCTTCACCCCCCCCCCCTCCTCCACACACACACACATTTTGTGCCTTTGCGGCTGGATCTTTTGCCCTCTTGTGCTTTTTCTTTGCCTCTTTCTCTACTCACTTCTCTAATTATGCTGTGCTGTGCTGTGCTGTGCTGTGCTGTGCTCACCCCCCACCCTCATTGCCATTCCCCTTCTTCTGCATGTGTGTGCAGTATCTCTCTCTCTCTCTCTCTCTTCTCTCTCTCTCTCTCTATCTCTCTCTCTCTCCATCTTTTCTGTCTTTTGCTAGTTTTTATGTCCACACCCTCATTATCCTCGCATTTTCTACCTCAAATCCCAGCAGCTGAACAGCCAGGTAGCAGAGCAGGGGAATGTCAATGTCGGCCTGGCCCTGGAGGCCCACTGTCCGGCGAAGGCTGCAAGTCCAGCAGCCGGAGAGGCGGTTGCCTCAGGCACGCTGACGCCCTCGTTGCCTTCCAGCACTGCTGCTCCTTCAGGCCTCACTCTCCCAGGCCAGGCTGTTATAGAGGCAGTCCAGGCCTGTGGAGCCTCCACTGGGGCAGAGCTGAAAGAGACTGGGAAGGAGCCAGAGGTCTTGCTGGAGGATAAAGTGGAGCCCATTTTACAGTCCAATCTTAGGCAAAGCTTGAGTCAAGGTAAATAACCACATGCATGACATGCTATGTTAGGACACTAAAAAGACACCAGACTGATTTGTTATGATTTACAGCTATTAGTTTATCCAACACCTGGAAGAAGCCAAAAGAGGACACTCCTGTGGGGCAGGCCCAGTGTCCTGACAGAGAGGTGATTCCTCTCTCCAGGTGCTCACTGTACCCCTCTCTGCATGCAGAGCCAGAGCTGAAGGATGGGAAGAGGCAGTATGATAGAGACTTCCTGTTGGCCTTCCAGTTCATGCCTGCCTGCATGCAGAAGCCAGAGGGGCTTCCTCCCATCTCTGATGTGGTACTGGACAAGGTAAGCCTGCTAAAACATTGGCCTTAGGGGACCTTTAAAACCATTCCATGGAGAGGGGCTGATGGACTTCGACTTGACTCTGTTGTTTTCTAGATCAAACAAAACAAGCTGCCCCTGCAGCAGGTGGGCCCTCGCATTATCGCCAGAGACCCAGGCTTCAACCCAGCCTCTGCAGACTTCAGCAGGGCAATTCCTGGAGGCAGGGGTGCACCGGTGGGTCTCTCCGCTCATCCCTTCTCTTCTGTCACAAATGAATGAGCGCCTGGTCATCTTATGTGACCGAGGTCTTTGTGACATTGTTACCACCCATAATAAAGAGCACCCATTCGTTGCTTCAGCTGCTCAGTGTAGGCCCGAGACGGCTGCCTCCCCGCAAGATCATTACCAACGTGTCCGTGAATGACGAGGTGCAGCTGAAGAAGGCTGAGAATGCCTGGAAACCTGGCAGGAAAAGGGAGAACACCCAGAACCCCGAGACCCAGAAAACTCAGGTCAGCACCTCACTCCGCTGTGCCCTGTTTTCAGATTTCAGAGTCACAGCCTGTTATGGTGATCTTGAAAGCTACTTAATTTTTTTTGCGATATGCTCTTCAAGAATTGGATATTTAAATTATAGAGTCGTTGTTTAATTGGGTGGGTGTGCGGGGAGTGTGCACGAATGTAGCTATGCAGGGGGACATTGGTTTCTAGTGTAAACAGGGGGTGTGATGATACTGAGGACCAGATCTTGTGTGCTTGTTGTTCCTTGTGTTGATTGTGGTGTTGATTTTGGTGAGAGAGTATTGTAGATATTGTAGTGTATTCTGTGGATGATCTTGTATATATTATAGGTTAACACCCAGTGGTTGTGTTAAAAATATTCTTGCAAATTTGTGTGCAATTCAGCATTTGGAGAGATTGACAGATCTTCATTGCATTGTCTGGTCGGTAGGGTTATTATTGGATCAGATTTGGTTATTATGTATATATTTTTTTTGTTTGTAGGAGTTATATATTGATTAAATCTAAAATTCTTGTAGCTGGTTCTAATGGGTTTTCTTTTAATTTGAATTTGGAGCACATGAGGGGTTTTAGTTGATAAGATTTGATAAACTGTTTGCTGCCAGTGCTACACTTCTCGGAAAGTGTGATTGATGTATGATGCCTTTATCGGTCTATATAGCAAAGTTGAGTGATTTTTGTTCATGAGGAAGTTCCAAATGGCAGAGTAAATATTTGGTGAAAGTGAGGAGTTAGTCATTATGTGGAAGAACTGCTGAATTTAACAAAAGATTGGGATCTTTGTAATGGAAAGCTTAGTCGGTAGTCTGTTTTCCTCTCCAGGAGCTTTTCCAGAAGGTGCGCAGTATCCTGAACAAACTGACACCGCAGATGTTTAACCAGCTGATGAAGCAGGTGATGGACCTCACCATCGACACAGAGGAGCGCCTCAAAGGCGTGGTTGATCTGGTTTTTGAAAAAGCCATCGATGAGCCCAGCTTCTCTATGGTCTATGGCAATATGTGCAGCTGCCTGGCTATGGTGAGTAACATGTTCCCATACATTGCTGCTGAAGTTCCATACAAAGGCAAATGCCACACAGAAGTGAACTCTGTTTGAACCACTCTAAACTGACATGGAGCTTTAATCAGCTTCTATTTAGTAACAGAACTCTCAACACTGTCTTATACCCAAGTGTTTCTCCTACATGTCTTTCCTGTGTAGTTAAAAGTGCCCATGGCAGACAAGCCCACCAGCACTGTGGGTTTCCAAAAGCTGCTGCTGAACCGCTGTCAGAAGGAGTTTGAGAAGGACAAGGTCAACGATGATGTTTTGGAGAAGCTGCGGCACCAGCTGGAAGCGGCCACTTCAGTAAGCAGCACTCCTGTCTAGTTTACCCGACTCACCAACCCACAGATCAGGAGAAAGGGGACTGAAATCGGCAGCAGTGCTGGGAGGCGGCCTGGTCGTTATCGGGTCCAAACGCGCTGTTTCTTGCTTTTGTCTTTGTTCTGGTTACTCCTCGCAAGGCCAGCGAGCGGGAGAGGCTGGAGGAGGATCTGGAGGAGGCGAAGGACAAGGCCCACAGGAGGTCCATCGGTAACATCAAGTTCATCGGGGAGCTGTTCAAGCTGCACATGCTGTCAGAGGCCATCATGCACGACTGTGTGGTCAAGCTGTTCATGAACCACAGCGAGGAGAGCCTGGAGCGTCTGTGCCACCTCCTCACAGCCATCGGCAAAGACCTGGACTTGGAGAAGGCCAGGGTAAGCAGGCCGCGGGCCTGGTCTGGGTTGATTTAATATTCTCAGCAGATGCTCAGCACTTGCATCGGTTTATCTTTAATATGTCATGTAAAGGTTTACGGCGCATGTGTAGATGAGTGCTAGTGTGCAGTGCAGCGGCTGTGCGGATTTTGTCCAGATTTGGTCTGTGTTGCGTTTTTCACAACAAGTACTTTACACATCGAAACTGGATGAAGAAGTTTTGGATATTGTATATTGACTGTCAATTTTGTCTCTAGTAGGAATGGCAGTTGTGATGTTGACAGTTCAGTCACCAACTAGTGTGACAGTTATTTGTGTTCAAGTTTCTTGTTCTTTTTTATTTTGTTTTTTTTTCCATGCACGCTTTTAACCAAAAAACAAGCATGTTGAAATGTTGTTTATAAAAGTTTTGCCGTCAGTGTTTTCTGTTGCTTGCCTGTTGCCTGCACTCTGACTACAGGGTAGCCAACTAATTAGGATCATCATCTATAGTGCGACTAGCATGCTGTGCTGATATCAGTGTATTATTAGGCCTTGGCAATGATTTTGAAAGTGTCCAAGTTCATGTTGTTTAGTGAAGTTGTTAGTGTGGTTGTTAGCTCTGCTCCTACTACAGCTGACAAAATGAAAGGCTTTTATTGAGGACTGGTCAGCTGTTAGAAGGTTTTGCTCTCACAGCCTCCTCCACGTTTGCCGCCTCCTGCTGCTGCACCCTGGATTCCCCAAAGCCAAGCGCAGCTGATGACAGCACAGCTACACCCACAGTGGCAGTGAACTGCTTTACAGCACTGACCAACGTGCAAGGCAGCAGGGTTTACATAAGAGTCATAAACGTCTTGCGACATGAGTTCAGCTGAGAGCACACCTGATCGAATCGAAAGGTGAAGAATATCTGAAATTTGTCGACGTTTCTCTTACACTCTCTCTCTCTCTCTCTCTCTCTCTCTCTCTCTCTCAGCCAAAAATGGATCATTACTTTAAATATATAGAAAAGACAGTGAAGGAGAGGAGGGGTTCTTCATGCATTCGGTTCCTGCTCCAGGACGTCATTGACCTGCGACTGGTTAGAGACTCTGCCTGTGTTTGTGTTTGCCATTCCAGCGCATGGTGATGCAAAAGTATGCATCTGCTGATTTTGCTTTTCTAGAATAACTGGGTGTCGCGGCGAGCTGACCACGGGCCCAAGACCATTGAGCAGATTCATAAGGAGGCCAAACTTGAGGAGCAGGAGGAGCAGAGGAAGGTGCACCAGCAGCTGCTGTCCAAGCACAACAAGAGGCAAAGGTGTGGCCCTCAATTCCGTGACAGCCTTTTTCACCTGGCTGTGTGAGGCCGAGGACAAGTCCAAGGACAATCGACAAGAGGATGGACACATTTGCCAACGTGTGCTAAAAGACAATGCAATAATTCAAAAAAAAAAATAAAACTGTGTGACAAAGAAACAAGTTCTGACTCTAATGTATTTTTGCTTTTTCCTTTATGAACTGCAGACAAAACTATATTTAACATTTGCAGATGTTCAAAAGAAAAGACAGAGGTGAATATAGAAATAATATTATTTATTTTTTATTTTATTCTTCCTTGGCTTCTCGTGAATTCAGATAGGCTCTGCCCATTAGATTTCACTTTTTTGTTTGTTTGTTTTTTAATTTCTTTTTGCTAATTTCAAACCTGTCCTAGGATTTTCACACAATCTGAGTGAAATTGGTGTCAAAATATTTGCAAGAGTCTGAATCTCAATAATTATTTAAACAAAAACCTGACATAAAAAATACAGTTGTCCTATTCCAGTCTAATATTAGTAGTACAAATTAGTAGTACAAAGGTCAGGCTTTAACTTTAACTTTAACTAGCTGTCACTCCTGAAGGACATGTTCAGATTTCATGAAATTTAAAAGACTTATACCAGTATTGACTTTGAGGTAGCTTACCAAATGTAGCAGTTTTGTCAATATGGGGCATTATAATATTGCAAATAACTGTTTCTCAACGACTGCTCTTCTGATCAAGATGAAATTTTGCATACTGCTTCTGTAAGCAAGCTGAAGGATTCCTAAGGATGACTCAAACATTGGCTAATGTTTTTCAAGTAATTGGCTAATCATAGAACTGGCTTCAGTGGACTGCTATAACGTTGATTCTTGTAGAAATTACTTTAAATTTAAATATCCTACTACTTTTTATGTTGCTGATGAACTGTAACACACTAGTCATAGGACCTTTCTCCAATCTTCACAAATTTGGTATCAAAATATTGATGAGACTGAAACATGTTGATATTTGTATGGTATATGGCCCCTACATACCTATCAATCCTTCCAAGGTGTACTGATTCATTCAAAACAGCTGAAAAAAAATTAAGACTTCTTTGAGTAATTCTTATGAAACTTGACATGAGTATTGATTTATGGACTTTGAGCTAGCATGGCAATTATAGGACATTTTTGCCAACAGCCCCTCTGACATATGAAAAGGTATTTAAAAAAAGAAAAATGAGTCAATCCCATTGTGTACCAATTGTGCATGAGAAATGCAGTTTATACAGTGCAATACTTTGTGACTATTTCATAAAAAAAGTTCAATACGTTTTGTAAATCTTTTTTTAGCCTGATTTTTGATACCTAAATTAGTTGGGCAAATGCACCTTTCAAACAAGTCAGTGACCTTTTGATCTAGAGATACCTTTTAAATGTAAAAAATGCAGATCTTCTTGTAAATAATGATCAAAAATATGTGTATTTAACTATCAATCCCCAAGAGCAGGATTTTTATTAATAGGCTAAAACTTAGCCATAGAGTGTTAGATTATCACCAAACTTCAATGGTGTATATGAACATACTGTGAATGCAAGTACATTTGGGGTGAACTGACCTTGTGGGGGAACTATATTTCTTAATCATGTCGAATCAGAAAAATAATGTTTATATAAAGCAATTCAGCAGAGAAAATTGAGAGATTGGTTTCAAAATACAACATTCCTGGAAACAAAATGTCAAAACCAACCACAAAGGCTGGTGAACTTAATATGGCATGTCATCAGCAACCAAGTTGTGCAGATGTGATAAAATGATTGGACCCTTTAATTGCCACCTGCAGCTATAATAAATGTAATTCTAATGTATGTCATGAATTCCCTAGATGAAGGAATTTAGACATTTCAATAGCAACACACCTCCCTTGATGGAATGACTGGGTACAGAAATTAGTTGACCAGAAAGGCCAGAAAAATAGCACAACCACAGCCTTCAAACCAGACAACAAAGCTGCTTAATGCTGACAGTTTTATTTTTTTTTCAAATACAAAATACAGACTCACTCTCAATAAATAACCATTTGATGAACTAATGCAGAATATAAATTAAGACACTGACACAAGCTTTACTGTAGTTACTAAGCATTTAGGTTTGGGTGTTCTTAGGACTTGGTGGGATGGTTACAAGCAAATATTGGCATATTAGATAAGCAGAAAAATACTATGGATGGGTTCAACACATGATGTGCGTACTCGTTTGACTTTGGATCTATTGGATCCCGCCAATAACTGTTGAAAAGAAAAATGACCACCTGATTGCTAAAACATATAATGGAAATAAATGTCTTATGCAATACGAGAATTATGGAAATCGGGTCAGCTTTGGAATAGAGAGGAGCGTTAGGCACATACTAATAATATTAATACATTTTCAGAGACACACAATATCCATCCTGCCAAGGACAGGCAGTGATCAGTGAACCAGGCAGCCAGTAAGAGAAATAAAATCACCAAGAAAGTCAGGCTTTTTGCTGTTTTTTTTCAAAAAAATGTCCTTGACAGAACACAAGATATGACTGAATGAGCAAAGTTACATTTATATAGAGCCTTTCAAAGAACATACAATGCTTTCCAATGAACACAAACAGCTTCTACATTCAGTCACATGCTGGATATTGTGTTAAATTGTTTGTCAGTGGCTTACTGCAGGGTGACTGTGTGTAAAATGGGGAAGAGTAACTCCACTCCAGCCTCCTCTATCTCACAGTCATGCAGAGTGAGCTGTGTGTGTGTGTGTGTGTGTGTGTGTATGTAGGTATGTATGTGTGAGCTCTCTGGATGACCATGGAGACGACTGCGCAGTCCTCAGTGCTCAGAGTCAGAGTGTGTGTCTGTGTGTTTGCTGTCAGGTCCAGAGCAGAGCTGCAGAAGAAGTCCAGTGTGCTGCAGAGCAGAGAGCAGATCTGCTGCTGCTGCCCCCTGCTGGAGGTCAGAGACACTGTAGCAGTGGAGCAGCCTCAGCAGCAGCCTGTCAACACTGAGAAAACAAAACACACACACACACACACACACACACACACACACACACACACACACACACACACACACACACAACACACACACAGTGGCAGGGCAGTTAATTTCAGATTAATATAAATATTTCACCCGAATTTACCAATTACCATGGACTGTAATATGTTGATTACCTGACACAGGAGTCTCAATAAAACCTAAACAATGCTGGCACAAAATGACATCTTGGAAACTTTCCAAAACACACATAAATGAATATATAAGTGTATGTAAATGTATATAAGTTTTTATAACACGCCCAGTTTCCTGCTTATTTTCAGCCACTTTTTGGTAACTGCATTTATATTATGTCAAATGAGATTTTAATGCTTTAATTTCTGTGTATTAAGAAATGGTACTTGATCAATTTATGTTATTTATCCTCATATGGAAAGATTTGCTTCCATATTTTCCATATTTCAAATTTTGTGGGAAAAAGATGTCTGGAGATTTTACAGTCTCTTATAGCCTGCAAGTTATAGGACAGTGCCAGACCCGTGAAACAGTGCCACTTCATCCAGTGTTTAGACGACGTTTGATGCTTAGACCTCATTAGTCATATGCTAATAGTAACTTTGATACAATCTTCAATACAGTGTTGAATCAATGTGCTTTGCAATAGTGAGCTTTGATGCCTCAGTATCTAACATCCCATCACTACACTGGAGTTCTACCATATGTATTCTTTCTCTGCCTGTTCGTTTTCCATATTGTTCTCCGTTCCCGTGTTCTTAATATCTGTGTTATCTTACTTTTACCTCTATGTTTTCTTCTTCCTGGTTAGCCTCACTTTGTTTTTTGTTTATCATGTATTCTGGTAACATGCTCTTGGATAATGTTTCTGCTCCTCCTAATAAACAAAGTTCGACAACACGCTTGTGTCTTGCCCTGCCTGTCTCAGCATTACAGCTAATCTAAAGGTCAAAGCATAAACTTCACTGGCAGATACACCTATATTTAAACATTACCACGTGTGTACACAGTTTTCTAATTACATTAACATATTAACAAATAAGCAGACATCTAGTTTCTGGACATCTGAATATTTTCAAAAATTTGATTCTTTAAAAGGTGGGTTTAAATGATACAGCACTACAAAAAGCATGCCAACCATAGGCAACAAGCAATCCTTGAATTAGAATAAATTAATATTTCTGTATGTGGGCAAAATAATAATATGATTCTTAGTCCACGTAATATTTAGGCTCCATGCATGTAAATATATCTTTTATTTAAAAATGAACACATTGTCTATTTTCACCATTAGTCGCTTTGAAACCATTTAAGCCCACTACACTCCATTTAAGATGACCTTAGAGTGTTTTAATGAGGAGTTCCTTCAAGTACAAACTTGCATCAGTTTTCACTGTACTGGCTGCAAGTAAGAAATTATGATATGCAAAATAAATGCTGTTTGATGGAATAAATGAATGACAAATATGAAGTTACGATGTGATCATAAAATGGCTTAGGCAAATGTGTCCATGTGTTCTTACAATCCTGGCAGGTCATGTGTGACTGGGGTTGGAGCTTTACTGAAACAGATGTTTTACATCTTGTTCTGGATTATAATCTGGCTAGTGGAATTGAGAGCCCTTTCCCCAATGGGAGAAAATGATTTTATTATTTTATGTGAGATCATCCTGAGCAGACCATTCACAAATCAGAACAGTTTCCTGTGGCTACAGTGAGGACCTCATCTGATACTGGAATATTCACCCACTGCTTTGATATGCTTATCTCACAGATTTCACAACAAAACCCCAGAATATCTACAATGTAGATGAGACAGGATTTGTCACTGTTCCATGACAAATCCTGTAAGATTATGTAGCAGACTACAGGTGGAATTGGGAGGGAACAGATAACCGTCCACATCACTGGGAATGTTGTTGGGCAGATTCATCATCTACAAAGGGAAACGGTTGTACGATTCTTGGTGTCAAGGAGGTCCAGACCGCAACCCCATTTTTGTGACTGTACCTATTAAGATGATGCCAGACTTTGCACCTATTTAAGAAAATATCTTTATTTACATTATAAAACAGACATGAACTAATAAGCACATTTTGAAATGAGAAGTTAGACATTCATATTATAAATCAATTAAATATCTATGAAAAATGCCTGGAAAATTATTTTGGCAGGCTTATTGCATGCAGTAAAGGAGTAAAGTTATGTTAATATGGAAAGGACATGAAATTCTATACCATACAGCTATTTTTGAAAGAAAGACTTAATTCCTTTAAATCCTTTCCATACAATCCTAATTCGAAATCTCTTCTTCTCACATGTTCTTGCTTCCGAGGCTCCATTCGCTTCTTTCGATGTCTGCTCTATGTCTTTTTGATGACGTTTCAGTTTCTTCTTCCCATGTGTCTTTTTCTCCTTGAACTGTTTCTCCTGTGCATTTGGTGCTGGCCTCACATCTGAGTGAGGCAGTAGTGGACGGCAAGGCCTGTAGGGTCTGGATGATGGGGCTTCTTGGAACCAGTGGGGCTCACCAGGTGCAAATCTGGTAGGCTGTCTGAGGGAGAGTGAGGGAAACCTGTTGTCTCGTGGTTTGGGAGACTCCAGGGGGAAACTGGGCCTTGGGCTTTCCAACTGTGAAAAAGCATTTAATTTAGCATCACTATTAAATACATGCATGTGCACACACTTTGATATACTATCAAAAATATAATGTAAGTGATATTGTAGTGCCATAGGCAATCCATTTGTTGATATGCCCTAATACATTTATGCTCACTATTTACCTGGACTTTAATTATAGTTCCTTATTTCAGTCTAAAACCATCTGCTGTGTATAGCAGAACATTGCTTCATTGGATGTGCACTGCAGTGTAACTAAGTGTTTCTCTTTTCCTACTTTCTCAAGCTGTGCTCTCAGCCTTCTCAGTTCAGCTTTGATCTCCACATTCTCCCTCTGCAGTTCTCGCACTGCTAGCTCGAGGTCTAGACCTCCAAGACACCGCCCCACACGTGCAGCCTTCCGTCGGTTGTCCTCCCATGTCTTTCTCCGACATTCACCCAGGGTCTCTTTGCTCAACTCCTCCTCCACCTTATGGATTCCCATTTGGAACATACAGAGACATATGACCCAGCAATGTGTATTCAGTTCCTAGAGATCTTCAGCCGACAAAGAGTCTATATATATATATATAGTTATTGTTCTTCTCTGCGTTCTTTCTTTCTTTTTCAATCTGAGATGTTGCAGAGCCTCATTCCAATCCCTAAAAGGCAATCTCTATCTAAAAAGGGCTCATATCAAAATTTAAAGTGGTGTGTTAGTTGTAACAGTCGCCAGCTGTGTTGATAACTCACTCTACGATGCGCTGACACGGTGGAATCTTCCAGCTGCTTACCGTCCTCCTACAAAACAGAAACCTGCTTAACACACTGATATCCAGCTCAACAGGAGGATGTCTTACAATGTAGGTCGGCTCTAAAGTGGGAGAATTGCTGCAACTAACTTCAAAAGGATGAACGCTGTTCTGCCAAAAATGCATCTCACTTTTTTAATCGTATCTTTTTTAAATGTTTCTACTACTGTTTGTCTTGTTTATTCTGACTAGCAGTTGCTATCACACCACGCGACTAGAATGTTATACGTATGACGCCGCATGGTTACAGAATTCAAAAGATTACAGCTCGGACGATATTGAACGCGCGTTAAAATACGCTCATGAATGAGTTTAACAGACACCTGTTCATTTCAACACAATGGGAGAAATTACTCTGCTCACAGAGCTTAGTAACGCGTTAGAGGAAAATTCGCTGCTGCACTTTAAAACACAGCGTTTTTCTTAAAACACATAAAAGGTGCAAGATCACGCGTTGTCGTGTGAGCACCTCAGTCGTAAAAAGGGCTGAGTTGTCATGAATACGTTATGATCAGGAGTAGTCGGCCGTACTGCTGCGACATCCGGTCAAATCAACTGTCCTCTAAGAATCAGCGCAGTACTAGTTTTGGTAATAGCAGCATCTATGGACATAAACGGCGGGGAAACGGATGGTTTCTTTCTCGTCAACGTTATAGTCCATCACACTTGCTCCTATAGATCGGGATAAAATCTCCATACCAAAACCTCTGTGCATTGGCATGATGAAAATTTAGAGCACGCAAATCCTTCACTTCTGAAACAGCAGAAATTATGTAATTTTACACAGATTAAAAAACCCCTCAACGTTAAAGACTGCTGTTGACGGAGTTTTAATGTAAATATAGCAGGTTGGGGAAGTGTAACGATGAGCGGTAAGGAGGCGGACGCATTGTGTGGAAAAGAGTGAGATTTATTAGGGGCAAATCCAAAGTCCAGGGTCAAATTATTAACATGGAGAGTCCGAGAATTCACGATAAACTAAAGTAAAGAAAAGTGCACGAAGACAAACCAGGGATGCAGGCTATAACATTGGGGCGAGGATAAACATTCAGGCTTATATTCACATGCACGGAAGCCTCGATTAACAAACAGCAGCTGGACTTACAATAAATAGCAACAAGACTAAACTAAAACAGGGCTTAAAAACATGGTCACATGAGCATTAAACCAGACACAAGTGCAAATTATGAGGGGTGCAGAAAACGAAACGAAGGAATGGAACCACAACAAGGGAGTAAATCAAAATAAAGACACTAGACAGGGAAACCGTGGAGACATGAACGCTAGGAGGGTGGTCAGTGGTGACAGGAAGCTTGTTTCAGTCATGGATGTCTTTGGCAAAATGAATGCAACTAAAATGCTTTCCTCATGTGTCCTAATAACCAAATAATAACCAAGTTCTTCTTTATTTCTAAATAATATGCCTTTCGGAAATTGTATAACTGCTTGTGTTATATTACTTTCTTTTATTCAGAAACACAGGAGACTCAGGTGAAAAGTGTGATGGAAATTATACACTTATTATTATATCCTAAAACTTGTCTCACCTAATCGTAGTCATCAGTTTATTAGATAAATGCATACCTATTTTTCTGTTTGTGTTTCACATGTTCCATCCCTTTTCTCTTCTTTGAAAGAAAAATTCCTTAACTTAATCAAAGACTAGGATTAAAAAAATAAAATAAAATAAAATCATAGACAGGTCAGCTGAGCCCACTCCCTTGTCGTAATGTCCCCATATTGACAGTTAAATACCACATATTAAATACAATAGACACTGGAGTGTCTTGTTTTTCTCTGAACATTCCACAGTGCGTCTAGAATTTTAATAGTTGTTTATTTCTGCTGTTTTTCTGCTCTTATTTGAATTTGTTTTTGTCTTAAGGAGAAAAAAAAGGCGTCAAACGAGACCTGTGACCCCAGGGGGAAATCGTGGATCAGATGCTTCACACCAAGTCACTGTGTAAACAACACCAGGTTCATGTTTTAGTGTGAGGAATGAGTGCAGGAGTGTTTTGAAAGAGCAAATACAAACACTAACAAGAAGAGAACAAAGAAAACAGGAAGGAGAAGCTCCTATCCTTTTTGAGTTACTTACTGAGTTCATTCTCATAGCAAGTTCATTACACCTTGTGTACTTGTTGTAGTGAATTTTGCTGTTTCTATATTGGCTGAGAGAAGGAGCAGACCTGTTCCATTTACATTTAAACAACAGAATCTTGTCAGTGGAGGATGTACTTTCTCAAACCTTTTTAACTGGTATCTTGCCTCTGTGTCTCTCTGTGTTCGCAGGACAGGGACCACTGCACGCCTCGCACCAGAACACCTTTCCAGTGATGACTCCCCTCGTGTGGAATTAGTTCACAGCTGTTTAGTCTTATACTTATCCACAACTAGGATTAGTCCATTTACTATTTCTTAGAAGTGGGGATCAAGAACATTGGAAGACGTGAGTAGTTTTTTGGAGCAATACAGATCAATACATAAAAACAGGCAAATGACCTGGTTATACTCAAATACATCCATAAACTTATCAAACAAAGTAATGCTTAGGTATGAGTTTTCTTGACTTCGTGACTTATTATGAAGCTTAACTTGTTATGAACTGACACATGTGATAATGTTCACACATTTAGCTGCAATTCTTTGTTTAACTTCAGAGGGTTAAATGGAGCTCACTCAGATGATGGTGTTGACTGCTTCAAGGATTTTTACTAGAAGTTATATAACTGCAAGTTATATTACCGATGTCTAAGTGTATGCAGCGCAGAATTCTTTATTCGTAATGTAATACATGTCCTATTTAATTCTACAAGATAAACAGGTTGGAAAATATTTGTGTAAAATAGATTAGACATAAAGCCATGCAGACATTGTAAGTGGACATCAAGGAAAAATATAAAATAAAAGAATAGTATAGCATACAGTTACAGGGTATGCCTGTTTTCATTGATTACTAGGGAAGCTCTTTGTCTCCCTCTTGTGGCCATTGTTGTCTGAGCCAACAACCATATCAACATAAGTGACATGAAGTTATAGAAATTAATTAAAACTGAAACGTATTTTTATAAACACGATTTGACAGTGTGTTTTACATATTCTGGTTGAATATGACATTTGTGTCGACAAGATTATAAAAAACATAACCATACCTTTACCTGATACTTATATCCAAAGTGACTTACGAGTGAGTATAACTTGAGCAATTGAGGGTTAAGGGCCTTGCTCAGATAACCAACAGTGGCAACTTGGCAGCAGTAGGGCTGGAACCGGTAAGCTTCTGACTACATGTCAAGTATCTTAACCACTGAGCTACCACTGATCACTGCTGGGGGTCACCATAAATGTTAGAATTTAAAATGTTGGATACTAAACTATTTAAAAAAAACATTTTGGGACATTTATTTATTTAATTTCCCCTAACCTTTGACAGCACGGCTAGTACAGACCTCTGTATATCCATCTTCTTACCCCTTCTCTCTGCACACAAAAAATAAAACACATTGAGAAGAGACTAATTGCCCAAAGGATAAAAAATAAAATGACATATATAATGATAAAAGGAAAAGGTAACTAGATAACAGTAGATGTGTTAATATAAAATCAAAAGTCATCTAAACAGAACTCAATGCAATAAGTGTGTTTTGAGATGTTTTTGTTTTGCTGTTGTTTTTGTTTTGTTTTTTTTGTTTTTTTTTGCCTTCAAGTGCTAATGCCATTATGAGTTGCTAGACCATGAAGACATTTAAAGACATTTAAAGAATAATAAAATAATTAGATTTTGCTGTAAAAGACAGATGTCATGTTCACACTGCACAACTGCACTGCTTAATGTGAGCAGACATCTGGCAGACACGCTTATCTATAGCAACTTACAGTTTCAACTATATTACAGAGCTAGGTCCATATAGCGGTAGGAGTTTGATTCAGTTCAGTTCAGCTCACTCAGGCTTTCATTTCTGTTTTCTTGTCTTCAGGTTTTGTTTCATTGTCCCTAATAGGTCCAACTTGTGCTTGTCTACTCATGTCTCACTGTCCTCCTTTGCTTGATGTCACAACTTCATTGATACCTAAAGTGAATGTTGGAAATATCACATGTTCTTTGAGTAGGAATCAAACATCATTGCTCTAATACACTGGACTGATAGTGGACTCTGCCGAGGTACACCTACCCCTGATGTTGTGATGTTACTGAGCCTCATCCTGTCTCAGATGCCTTGGCTACTCCCATCATCCCCTGATGTCCCCTGTTGTAGCCCACACCACCTCCACTCCAACCAGCTACTCTCTGTTGCCCTTAATGGACGTTCTCTTGCGACTTGGGTCTCGGACACATGCACACAAGTCTAGAACCTCCAGAAAGTTGGACTAAACATTAAATGCTTATTTCATTTTTTTATTTATGTCTCTCTTTAAACAGCCAGAGGAGGATGGGACCCCCTTTGAGTCTTGGTTCCTCTCGATGTTTCTTCCTCATGCTCTAGGGAGCTTTTCCTTGCCACTGTCACCCTTGGCTTGCTTACTGGGGGCTTGGACTTGGACATTTGAAAAGCTGCTTTGTAATAGCACCTGTTGTAAATAAAATAAAATAAAATACAATTTTAAAAAGTACTTTATAAATAAATTTTGGGTATTTGATTTTTATATGTAATCTTAAAATGTATAAGATAACTAAAATTTGTTTTTTAATCATTACATTTTTTCACTTAAAACAAAAATATAATTTGGATAGTCCCAATAATCTAGAAAAATCAAATCTCATCATTACAGTGCCAACAACACATCAACATCACCAGACTTCAAAGCACTTGTCTGAGAGGAAGATTTGTATGCCTGTAAATCTGTTGTTGAAGAGCCTATAAAATCAAAATAGGCGTTTAAATTTGAAATTTTAAACTAAAATAAATACAGCCTTATTTTACATGCCTAAACACACACACACAGTTACCTCACAGTGTGAATATTGTTGTTGGTGGAGAAAGTATCATAGATCCTCTTTGCTGACACATCAGTGATGTCATAAATCACCGCCTAGTAGTACAAACACCTGTAGATTTATATATCAATGAATTAAATTAATGAACGAATGAATGAATAAACGAATGACTGAATTAGCAAATGAATGAATAAGCAAAGAAATAAATAGTATATTTGTGTCAGTGGACCTGAGTCATTAATGGCCAGATAATTATGCATTCTGACATTTTAAACAAAATATCATTTCTTTCAGTTCTTGTACACATGACTTGTTATCTATCAGGCATGAAACTGTAAATCATAAAGAGTCTGTTATGCCTTATTTCTCTTTTTAATGAGAACATGTGTTTCTACAAGCAGTCTGGATATTTTGTAGACCACAGAGGTCCATCTTGCCAAGTACAGGAAGTGATCAGTGAACCAGGCAGCCAGTGAGAGAGGTCGTCATTTCCAAATAAAATCACCAAGAAAATCAAGCTTTTTGCTGTTTGCTTTTGAAAAAAATAAGTCCTTGAAGGAACAAAGGATATGACTGAATGAGCAAAGTTACATTTATATAGAGCCTTTCAAGGAATGCTTTACAATGCTTTACAATGAACACACACAGCTTCTATGTTCAGTCACATGCCGGATTTTGTGTTAAATTGTGAGAAAAAGAGTAAAATGTGTTATATCTATGTTAGTGTTCGCTGTGCACTCAACAATCAAGACTCTCTACACATCCCTCCTCCCGCTTGTCCACTCACTCCAGGATGTGGGCTTTGTGCTGGTGTGCGAACAGCATCTGCAGGCAGTGGTTAGTGAGCTGACAATGGCTAAGGTCCAGTTCTGACAGCCCTTCAGAATGTTCCAGAAACAGTGCCAGTGACCTACAGGCCTGCTGGTCCAGCCAGGTCTGACGGAGGATCACCATCTTACCCAGAGCCCGGGAGAGAGCCACAGCGCGTCTCACACACTCCACATCAGTCCCCACACAGAGAAGAGACAGGAACTGGAGCAGCATGGCTTTATTGCTGCTGAACACACTCAACATTCTCCAACATGTAGAGTCACAAAACACTAACACACTCACATAACTACTAACATTAATGCTATTTACACACATTTTGTTTCAAATGATAAAATTATTTTCCCTTTTCCAGAATGTTTCCCTAGTTTGTGTGGTGTGGAGTCAGTGGCTTACTGAAGGGTGACTGTGTGTAAAATGGGGAAGAGTTGCCCTCACAGCCGTGTAGAGTGAGCTGTGTGTGTGTGTGTGTGTGTGTGTGTGTGTGTGTGTGTGTGTGAGAGAGAGAGAGCTCTCTGGATGACCATGGAGACGACTCTGCAGTCCTCAGTGCTCAGAGTCAGTGTGTGTTTCTGTGTGTCTGCTGTGAGGTCCAGAGCAGAGCAGCAGGAGAAATCCAGTCTGTGCTGCAGAGCGAAGAGCAGATCTGCTGCTGCTGCCCCCTGCTGTAGTTCAGAGACACTGTAGCAGTGGAGCAGCCTCAGCAACAGCAGCCTGTCAACACGGAGAAAACAAAACACACACAGACAGTGGCAGGGCAGTTAATTTCAGGTTAATATAAATATTTCACCTAAATTTAACAATTTCCTCCAGAAAGTCATTTTATTCTGAAGTAAATATCCATGGATATTGCTGATTACCTGACAGGAGTCTCAATAAAACCTAAATGATGCTGGCACAAAATGACTTTTGAGGAAACTCGTGAAAAACACATAAACGTACATAAACGTTTATATAACACTCCCTAAACAGACCAGTTCTGTGTTAAAATTCTGATTGTGAGAAAAGTTCAAGCCTGAGACGGGAGACGTGTTAGAGCAGTGGCTCAATGCTCTCCAGCTCCGCCTTTGGTATGGAGGTGAAAAGCAGGCTGAGAGAGACTGCTGTGCAGTGCTGGAGGGTGAAGCGCAGGGCAGCACAGTGGACAGAGTCCAGCTCTCTGCTGTTCAGGTTGATGCAGTTCTCTGCTGAATTCAACAAGCTGGACACACAGTGAGCAGAGCCAGTCTGATAGATCTCTCTGATGATGGACAGTACAAAGCTGGAGCTCAGCCTGGGGAGAAGACACACACACACACAAAAACACAGACACACATTTCCAGGTCTCATGCTGTACAGTATAATTAAAGTGTTTGGACTGTTACTAACTGTGTGAACAATCTGAGCCACACAACACATGACTGTATTCTCTCACCTTCTGATCTGAAGTCTGGCCAGTACAGGCAGAAGGTCTCTGGGATTTTGTTACTTAATGTTGGGGATGTGTAGTGGTCTCATGAGCTGGTGGAAGCTCGTCTACTTTGTCGTAACGTCACCCTTTCGCCTTGCTGTCTGGATGTGTACTGTCTGTCAGACTAGCAATTCATCTACACTTCTCACAGATAAAACTGCCACTAATGACGAAGAATAAACATGCTGCATTCAGTGCTCTGAAGCAGAACATAAGTCATGATGAAAAAGCAAAATGTTAACATTACTCATGTTTGTGGTAGTTCCTTAGATATAGTTTGTGATGATAAAATAGTTTTCCATGGAAGTTGCCAGTTTCCAGGTAGAAAGTAGTTAAATCCAACAAAACATTTGTTAAACAGATAGAGAGCAGTAAGAGCTAGTATGCTGAAACTACCTGTTTCAAAAACAGGAAGCTTCCTTATGAAGGAAAGAGGTTCTTATGAACCTCAGCATTTTGACAGCAAGTATTAACCATGGCTATAAAACCATGTGAATAATTCAGTTATGGGATTAATCCACAAAATAGAACATCAAATCTAATTATTTGGCCAGTACAGGGTTATGCAATATTCCTTCATCTCAGCAAAATGCAATAGCTTGACTTCCTTAACTGATTAATAATTAAAAAATATCTTTCTTGACTATAAGAATATAGCTTACCCATTAGAAAGATTAAACATCCAGTCAGCGTGTATCCTGGCATGTTAATGTAAAAGGCAGCTCCTACTGGATTTGGGGAAAGATTAGTAAAAGATTTCAAGTATCTGCAAAGCAGAAAACTGCCTATTCAACAGGCATGAATGATCTGCTACCGAAGTAGTTGTGTTATTTGCATAGCCTAATTAATATCATTAGATCATGTTCTATATTACCTATATTGTTATATTAAAATGTTCCTATTGCTTTTTTGCTTCACAATTGTTACACATAGTTGCTGCACCTGATACAAGGATAGGAATTTCAATTTATTCATACTGGATATAAGAATCATTAATGGCTGCTGAGTGAAGCACTTTCATTGAAAATTCATCCACCAATTTTTTTTTTTTTTTTTTTTTTTTTGTAACCGGAAACAGGGCACATCAGCCAGGAATACATTCCAGCTCTGTTTTAGAACACTGGCTGTGATTCATTACATTTTGGCAATTGTGAAAACAAACTGGATGATACTTCTAAAAGTAATTGTGTTTGCAGTTTATTTGCACAGTTACATGAACAACACTGGTAGCATAGTCAACAGGCTTGATGGTTTTCCAGTGCACGACACCGTGATACCTGGGCTGGCCCAAGCCTGTGTGGGGCCCTATGCAGAAATCTGAGCTGCCACTGACATAACATTGGTAAAAAACAAATAGAAATAAATACATGGTCTTTGGCACCCTCTTGGCGGCCTTAGCAGGCTCTCATTTTGCTTATATGGTGGGACAATTGTTCTGCTGTTATCCTACCTATTGAGCAGTCCTACCTAGATTTAATGCACTTATGTACATCACCCTTAGTCCAGGTTTCTGGTGTTTATTTTAGATGCATTTTTGGTTGTATATATTATAATTAGGCTACTGTGGACAATTGTATACCGTATAGCTACAGCACCTGTACTTCACACACATGTAGTAATCGGATCTAGAAAGTTGCCAACCCTATTAAAATATTAAGTTTATAGTATAATATTTGAATCAAACAGACAAAGCATTAATCACAATCATTTGCATGATGATTAAATCTTGAACCAAAAATGTATCAGAGAGCTGTAGTGTTTTTCACAGACACACACCCAATAAAACTGTGCTTGACCATTTCTTGCCCTCTATATCATTCTCTGCAGTTTACTGAGAAAGACCTGACACTGGGTAATGCCATTGTCTATTCGAAGGCCAAAACAACAACAATCTTGGTTATCAAAGATTCACTCCACCCTGACCACAGCCTGTTCTTTTAGAAGCTATGCAAAAACCACCATCGCAGCTTGTGAGTACAAATCTAGCCTCTTAAAAATACTCGCCTGGAATTAAACCTAGTAGAGTTCCACAACGAGGTGCAATTTGTAAAATGACGTCTTTTTCTCTCAGAGTTAGAAATCTGCAGAAATAAATACATCAGTTAAATGTTTAAATATGTAGGTTAGAAATCCAAGTATAAAGAGCAGATATATTATCTGTGCTAATTAATGAATGTATTTAAAGTATACATTTAGTAGGCCAAAAAATAGAACTCGTATGTAAATCATATCTAAATATTTTTATTTAGAGTAAATTACATGCGACATTTTGAAGATTTTGATTTTTTGGCCTGCTACCACCACACCGCCTCATCGGGAACTGTTACACTTTATTTTTTATTTATTTTTATTTATAACTTAAAAATAATCACCTGGAATGTAAACCTAGCCGAGGTCCACAACGAGGTGCAATTTGTAAAAGGACGTTTTTTTTCTCTCAGAGTTAGAAATCTGGAGAAATAAATATATGAATTTATTACCCCCCATCAGTGGACCTTTAGAGCTTTATTATTAAAAATAAGACAGACAGATGAACAGACAAACTCAAAATGTATATATAATATTTTTAAGTATTCGCCATCTGCACCATTACAGGAATGATGTGTGTGTGTGTGTGTGTGTGTGTGTGTGTGTGTGTGTGTGTGTGTGTGTGTGTGTGTGTGTGTGTATGTATGTATGTATGTATGTATGTATGTATGTATCTATGTATATGATTATGTGTGAGTACATGTATGTTGGATTGTATATGTACACGTATTAGAGTGTGATATTTATCGTTTATGGATTGGCTCTGTATGGATTTTATCAAAGGTGTCCACTCTAGATTATTGGTTCTGTTATTGATTAATTCTGAGAATTATTCGATTGATATATATACTCTATCAATAGATTTTTCTATTGGGTGACACTAATATTATTTTTTGTTTTCCAGTTCATGAATATGTTTTTTTGTTTGTTGTTTTTTTGCAAGAATATTTTTATTATATCAATATAATAATGTTATACATAGTATCCTGTCATATTGGTTGATGATATGTCTCCTAGGAGACATAAAGATGGTGTTGGATGGATATGGTTATTTAAAGCATGGGATATGTTGGTGATGCACTATATTGGACTGTTTGCACTTGTGTAGCATGTTGTCTGTTGCACTGTTGTTTTTATGTTGCACCATGGCCCTGGAGGAACGTTGTCTCGTTTTTGTTGTGTACTTGTATATATAGCTGAAATGACAATAAAACCACTTGAACTTGAACTCGAACTTGATGACGACTTGCCAAAATTGCTTGATAGGTGTGCTCTGCCACGTGGCGTGAATGTAATCGTCAACTGTGTTTTGAGTAAAGTATGTACAGATTGCTGAGCTTGTGAAACCAATTTTAAACATCCAATGTGTAGTATAATGTACTCTGTATTATTTTGTACTGAATGCATTGTAGGTTAGTGTTGCTGTCATGTGGTAATTATTATTACACATTTTAATTCAAACTGCAGCGTCGGGGGCTAGTAATAAATGTTCCTCCTATTGTCTCGATGGGAGAGTAACTGTGAGATTTGATTTCACTATTATTCTGTATATCTTAGATAATAGGTTTTTTGTATTAAGAATGCTTGTTTATAAATTCTGATATGGATGTAGGTATCGGAATTGATTTTTGAACACATAGGTGATCTTAGCTGATGGTATTGTAGGAACTGGGGGCTTTCTATAGCATATTTTGGGGCTAGTTGTGGGCGTGACATGAAACAAGTCTTAGGATAAATATGTTTAAGGTTTGTAATGCCTTTTTCTATCCAAGATGTAAAGTTTAATATTTTTGTTCATGGTAAAGCCTGGATTGTTCCAAATGGGAGAATGAATAGTTCGTGTGAGTGTGGAGTTTGATATCTTGTGGAATTTCCACCAAACTGTTAGTGTCATGGCCACCTTCAAACTGTTGAAACATGGATATTTTTGAATATGAGTCTGGGCACATTTGAAACACCTGCCGCAAACATTACTGACATTATATCTTGTTTATGTGATTGGCTGTGCTTCTCTAGCCACAAGTACTTTTTGATTTATTTATTTTTTAATTTGGTAATTTTATATATAACAGCAACAACTGACATCTTAAGTTTTATGACAAAATGTGCAAACAAGCTGGTCTGAGAGGTGTGTAGCGGGATATGACTCAGTGCATCTCTGGTGCTGCTTTTGATGAGTACAGTGTCATAAGTGTGTCTGTCCAGCAGCGCAAAGAGGGGATACAGCTTCTTCTCCCGGAGGTTTCCGATAAATATGTAGATATGTTAGTATGTAATAGAAAGACAGCTGTCCATCCTCATAGTCTAGGTACATGCCCACATTCCTGGGCAATTGTGTCAGGGGCAGAGGGGTCTCAGGCATGGTGCAGGTGTACGACTTCTGGGTGCTCCTCCAGAGCACCCAGAAACCCTCACAGTGGGTTTCTCAACTTGCTCAGACTCAAATCTCAATATCGGCATCCGAACCGTCTTAGAGAGGAACAAAAAACACAACTCATTTGATTAAATTGTTCCAGTATAAATATGGTTATCAAACATGCTTTTAAAAATATACTTCCATGGAGATGGTGCCCTACAGGGTAGTGTTGGAACAGTGTGTACAGGCTTAGTGTCATGTTGTGGCCCCGCCCCCTCCTCAAAGATCTTGGTGTGTGTGTGTTCGTCTGTGTTGCCACACCCTCTCGTGCCGTTCACCTGTTCTCTGTTATGTGTAATCGGCTTGGGTGTATATATGTCTCGTGTGTCATAGTACGTGTGTTGGTGTTTGAGATGTGCATAGTATTTGAGCTTTGTTGTATGTTTTGCATGTTTGCAAAAATAAAAGTGCGTTTCATCGTGCCTCGTCCCCGCATCCTGCTTATCCTCGCAACGTCACAACTAGACCACTTTAGATGTAACTTAGAACCTCCAGTGACCTCTGTATGTGTTTCTTTAGTTGTATGAGCTCCACTGGAGGACTCTGAATAGTTGACAATGGAAGAGGGGTATATCAGATTCACCCCTTCTGCCTCGGTGTGACAGATTAACACACTGCATTAACGTTTAGAAATAAAAACATATGGTAAACACAGTCTAGAAAATATTACCTTGTAACAATTCATTCAGTATATGAACTGTTTTCTGTGTCCTTATGTCTATAAATTAAAAGTAATAAAACATTTAAATGATAAATAAATTAAAATGAATGTATAAATGTTCACAAATAAGAAACTACATTGGTCTGCACTTTTCTCCACAGATTCAAGGAACTCATGAAAGTTGGAAGCTATAAAAACACATAATACAGAATTATAGACTGACTGATGTGTGAGCAGAAAGATCACTGTGATGTTCTCATATCTAAAGCACTCAAAGCATTGATGTTGTGTAAATGAACTGTGATCTGATTGGTTTAAGGAAATAGATTCACCTACTTTGAAGTTCAAGTTTTTATCAAAAGGTTAGAACTGGTTGACTATACTTTGTCTGTCCTGCAACAGGAAATTTAAACATTTATATCCAAAGTATTACGCGATAGAAATCAATTCAAGACTACCCGTTATTGACCGCTAGATGGCGGAAGATACGAAGAAATAAATGAGTCCAGAGCCTCCTGCCCGACTTTACGGTGAGACTCTGCTTTTACGTCATTAAAACGCTAAAGAAAAAAGGCCGCCATATTTGTAGTTCCACAACGTGAAAAGGCGTCATTTTGTATGCCGAAGAATGAATAAACACCATGCCATGGCTTGAAGACGACGAAATTGCAATTTATTTAGCTAGCCATAAGAATAAGAATAGCTGTTTAATTTACATAATCACAAATATATTGCATGTACATACAGCTACATTTCAGTCGATCAAAAATGTTTCACGTATTTATAACCGCAACTTTATGTTACAGTGGTCATATCAGAGATTTACCAATATAAAACGCAACAGGTGTCGTGTTCTGTAATAGAACATTTTAACATTTATATCCATATTACACATAACCAAGGTGTAATATAACCATATGTACTGAACAGACATGAACAGCCTGTGTATTGTGAAAATACATGTATGTGTCTTCTAGAGCAATTACTGTGCCCTGCACACTTTAAGTTTGGCATGAAGTGTTTGCTTTTTCCAAAGCAAGTAATATTAAATTATTCTCATAGAATAAATTTTACAAAGACATGGACTTCTCGGTTGACCGTAGAAATATGTGGGGTTTTTTTGTATTTAATTTATTTAATGCGAATCGTATGTAGGTTACCACTGCTAAGCTTCACCAATGTCAAGGTAAGACCTCGAAAGGACGCAGAAAATTATTTTAATAACAGCTTCTGCTGATTTATTCAATAACTGTATGACACCGTTTGAGTGTACGTACCGACTGAAAACAAACTCAAATTATTAGAGACACTCTTACTGCGTCTCCACATTGAAACATATCAGTTAGTTAGCTAGGCTGGCTAACTAGCTTAGCTTTATTAGCTAGCTAAGCTAATGGCGAAGAGGATTACGTTAAAGAACCCCCGGTCTACAGTTGTGCACATACAGGAAAATTAATGAATAGCATGGTAATACACGCATTTATTGGAACAGTTATGTAGCTAATATGCATTTGTAGTATGTGCGCCTGGCGTAGAAATGAGTCTTTGTTAGCCCATTAAGGCTATCTTAGCTAGGCTAGTTCGAGCAAGCTAAGTGCTGGTTGCTATGACAACGGGCTTGGTGTATTTTGCGAGCTTGTCAGCTACATGAGACAAGTGTTTATCGCTTTACTGCTGCGGTGAACTGTTATTATTGTAACACTCTGCTAATGCCAGATGTGTAGAATAACTCACTAGTGATGTTTACTTCGAGACTTTGGCAGTTTTAAGATGGCTAGAGAGCGAATGAGCCAGCTAGCTGTCCAAGCTAACATGCAACCTTCTGTACATCCCGGGTACTCCCAGCCCTTATCAGGACCTCACAGTTCCCTTTGAGAACTCCCTGGTATCACGATCATAACTTTGGACAACCAGTTGTCATTCTCAACTCATGTTTCAGATTTCCCCTTTGTAACATACGAAGGATTCGGCCCCTTCTCTCGCAGGAAGCTTCCCGGGTGCTTGTGCGGTCTCTTATGATCTTAAAGCTGAACTACTGCAACTTACTACTTGCTGGTCTAGTACTACTCTAGTACTTATTGTTTATTGCACTTATCAATGTTTAAGGTAGACCTTATGTATTTCGTACTTCTTGTTAGGAACTGGTTCAAAGTGACAAGTCCTTCAGTTTCGATCTCCTCCAAGTTACCCTCTGCCCTCCGTCCTCTGTAGCCGGATCCGGGGAAGTCAAGAGATACTGACACCAAGGTAGTGAATCAAGAGAGTTCCACTTTATTGAGGAAAGCACAGAGTATATATGTGTCCTATATCTACTATCTAAATCTACAGGATGATGGGGAAAAGTGAGGCATGTTCTAAGGGTCTACGTAGAAAGGAAAGGGACAAGGTTATTAAAGATTAGATGTTCTCTGCATGAACGAGCCACGAGCTGTTCTCTTGCCCGCCATTAGCCACTCCTGTCCTTAAAGAGAGACGGAGAGAGAGAAAGAGAAAGGGAGGGGTAAAGGAGACAAGAAGAGGGAGCGGATGACCTAGGGCGACCAGCTTGTGGTCAAGCCGCCATGTCATGGCTGATAGGCAGAGACCTTGCGTTGGGTGCCTGAATAGAGAAAGGCTCCAGTATCTAACACTTCTAGGCATCAGCAGTAATCCCTGTATTTCTACAGTATTCTAGATCATTGCTATATTGGACTCTAACCTATTGGACTGGCTAGGATGTATTCTATGAATAAATAACAAAGCACTTTTGTAAGTCGCTCTGGATAAGAGTGTCTGCTAAATGCAGTAAATGTAAATGTCCAAGGAAAGCCGACACTAGCAGGCAAACCGAGCATTGCACAGGCCATATTTGAAATTCCCACAATGCTTTTCTCACCGAGCGTATGTCGGGGCAATAACATCAGTTGGTCCTACCAGACAATTATCAGCATGACGAGAGTCTTTCATATCAATAAATTCTGACAACACTTTGAAAGTGATAAGCAGTGGTTAGCTCGAAAGTTATTCATAAACAAGCACGTTGAAAATTACGAAACAAGAGACTTAGATCAGCTGTTGTCTCTATCGATGGTGTGGGTGACCCATGTGTTCTTAGGATGCAGGTAGGGTCTAACGCCTTCTGTGCTGAGTTGCTGTTTCCATATTTTAAAAATAGAACATTGTTAAACGGCATCTGTAATAGTTAAGGAAAATGTGTTATAAGTATAAAGTGTTACAGTAAGTGTTTTGGCCCCTGACTGCCATTAGGACAAGACAAGACAACTGCACACTACGTTATCTTATCTACTTGTTAAATCAGCCTGAAATTAAGATACAGATAAAAGTGTTGATTTTTATACTAACATTATAACAACTTCAGCCAAAGTATTCAGAATGTAAATGTTTGGTCTAGCAGATATGGCCCACAACTGATGCAGAGAGTGCATGACATGGCAGAGGGGATTCATGTTGGCAAAATGCCCTCCTACGAATTGGTCCCAAATACTGAAGCAAAAAAGAGGCCGAATTCATCTGATGGAAGTAAGTCTAAAAGGGCTTCTTGATGATGTTACCCTGGTGACTTGCATTCTTTCCAGATGCTCAACAACCATTAAAAGTAGTGCATTGCTAAAAACTACTACTTGTTGTGCTGGAGGTGTTGAAAATATGGTTTCCTTGTCATTGTCAGTTTGATTTTATAAGGTTCTACGTGGGTATCGATAGGAGCTGAAACTGTGCATGTGTTGCCCCTCTGAGGAGATGAGCCAATGAGGAAGATGCCCGTGTTCAAATTTGACTCTAGACCACGCTTTGAGCCGGTGCACTTTATCAGCGGTTGAAGTTGCAGCAGCATTGGCGGAGTGGGACGCAATGGTGAGAAGGAGAACGAGAAGGATCTCAGGAGTGAGAAGCTGAACAGCGGCAAGCAGCGGGAGGCTGGAGACAAAGCCTCTCCTCTCCCTTCTCTGACACAAACACAGTCACGTGTTATATACTCACATAATCCAAAATCTAGCATCTTTTATTTGCTGTTAGCTGGCGAAGAGTAATCAGTATAGTCAGATTCCTTTAATGTAAACACTTGGGGAAATTCCTGCCATGAGATCACTTTGGACACAGGGAAGATCTGATAGTAAATATTATGACAGGGTGAGGTCATGACTGCTTAGAAAAGTTTATAATGAAGGTCATGAAAGGTCAGTTTTGACTAATTGCAAAAAACGCCATGTAAACATTAGAATGGGAAAGTCAAGCGGTCTGAGCGAAGCGAACTGCGAACGAGACATGGAACAGACTAGCCAGGACCAATATTTTGAAAGGGATCAGAAGAGGATGACATCAAGAATCATTCTGATGATCATGTGGCGCACAGTCAAGCAAATTGCAGCCAGATACAATGCTGCTGCTCCAACTAACATGTCTGAAGGCACACCATGGGTCCTCTGAAATCAGTAGATGTTTGAACAGAAGGGCTTACCTATATATTGTGACCAAGTGCATCCCTTCATGCAGCTGCTTAAACTATGGCAGAAGGACACTTTCAACAAGACAAGAAACCCTGCCGCAAGGGTTGTATAATCACGGATTTGTTCCAGTATCAAGACAGCAAATTTTCAATGTTTCCCTGGCCTTCACAGTCCCCAGATCTTAATCCTATAGAACATCCCTGGGTAAAGGTATAACAGGCAGTTTAGAACATGTCAGTCCCTCCAAGTAATTTAAGAGAAAATATCCTATGAAGATTGGACCAAGATTCCTGCAGAGTATTTTCAGCATATAGTGGAAACTATGCCAGAAAGAATTGCTGCAGTTCTGGAGGCCAAAGAAGGTCCAACATGCAATTAAATGGGTGTACTTAAGCCAGATACACTGTGTCCTATAATAGGATGTTGCTGGAATGTATGTGGATGTTGTTGGAATGGCCGCAGAGTTGCGGCAGCAGTACAGGTAGTCTGTGATCCTTTCCCCCATCCGAGTGAGTTTGCCCTTTTACACGGGGTCGAGTTATGATGTGAATGTTTAATTACACAGGATGGATTGTGGGTGACAGAACCGAACAGCCTTCAGGATTCAAATAGAGAAAGGTGAAACTTCTCCAGCCTTTGAGTTAATCACAGGACTATTGCATAGCAATTAGAGATAACAGAACAGCTTTCGGGGAGGTTTGGGTGGGTTGCCTTATCCGTCCCTTTAACAGAGTAGTCACAATTCAAATTTCCCTTGTTCCATTGTTTACAAGGCATTATACATGTGGTTTGTTTATAGTGCACGGAGTAATATGCAGCGAGTCTGGTCTGTCTGCTTTGGAAGAGAAACATTTGGCCAAAAGAGCAAGACACAGCCAGGAGGATGATTGGTAAGAGCACATCATAATATGCACCTTAAAGCTGTGCTCTACAGCTAGGTCCTGTTCCATGACTGCATATATAAATTTACTACTGACATTGCCATTTATATCTGGCCATTTACAGTGCACTCTTGCTCAATGCAGCACTTGAAGCTGATTTTCCATTGTGTAGTTATTATGTTCAAGAGATGTTTGACCCGGTCAGGGTGACACACTTTAGTGAGGGCAGCAGTATCCTAGAGGACACTACAGACAGTGACGGAGACATCTCAGAGCGCGAGGTGAGAGGTTGAGTTTTTTGTTACTCTCTCTACGACATACTTTTTATGCCAGGGACTATTGTCCAGTTCAGCCCAATTTAATTTACTGCCTTGTATTATCATATATAAATTGCTGAACATCTTATCACTCAGTTTCAAACATCCCCTCAGCTGTTTTAAGCCATTTCGGTTATTCAGAAGTACTGCTAAATGGATGTGGTGGGAAAATGAGAGCACATCAAACACAGACAGCTTTATGCATTGAGTAGTAAAGAGTAAAAGTTTATTGAGTTTGTAAAGGGAAAGAAATGTGAGTTCCACCTTCCAACTATAACTTTTCTAGGATACGTGATCAGCCATGGTGAAATCACTACGGATGATAAGAAGATCAAAGCCATCTTCCAGTGGCCCATTACTATTATAGTTAAAAAACTCCAGAGATTCTTGGGATTTGCAAACTTTTACCGATGCTTCATATGGAATTTTAGCAGCATTGCAGCTCCTCTCACAGCCCTCCTGAAAGGAGCAATGACCAAGCTACTTTGGAATCAGGAGGCTGATCAAGCTTTCAGGAAACTGAAAGAAGCTTTTACCACGGCTAGCATACGTCGACACCTGATCCTTCCATTCCATTTGTCGTGGAAGCTGATGCTGCTAACATCGTGGTAGGAGCTGTACTTTCACAACGATACGACAAGTCCAAGTTACAATAGATGATTAAATAGACAAGTGTATATAAAATAGATGATGGAATAAACAAGCCATACAAGACACAGTCATCCCAATGGAATGTCTGTCGGGAAAACATTACCTACCTTGTGCTGTGACCATCTGTTGAAGTGGGCTCATTCTTCGCTGGTTCAGGGCTATGACAAGCGATATTTATAAGTATGTTTCTTCATGTTCAATTTGCAGTCAAAGCAAGATGTCTAAGACCCTACCCACAGGAAAGCTCATGCTTCTTCCCGTACCAGAAAGTCCTTGGTCTCACATCACCTTAGATTGCGTTACTGACCTCTCTGTCCTCACTGTAGTTGATGGATTCTCCAGGGGTGTGTGGTTCATTGTGTTTCCGAGTATGCCTACAGCCTGCCAAACTGTGGAAGCCTTGTTTAACCAGGTGTTCCGTATATTTGGCATCCCAGAGGACATAATATCATATTGGGGACGTCAATTCACATCTCGAGTTTGGGCTTCCTATATTGAACACATCGGGGTAGCTATTAGTTTTACATCCACAGTCAAATGGCCAATTCCTACATTGTTTTTATATGAACAATCCATCAGACCGGTCCAAGTTCCTCTTATTGGCAGAAATGGCCCAAAATTCACTTACTAGTTCATCCACTGGCTTGACTCCTTTTTATTGTATTTTAGGTTATCAACCTCAAATGTCCCATGGACTTCCATATCAGCTGGTTTCCCCGCTGTGGATGAGTGGATGCAGCGGAGCGAAAGGGTATGGGAGGAAACAGATCAGTGTATTGTATGAGCTCTCTGAATGTATAAGGAAATTGCGGACAGGCACAGAGGGGAGAACCCGATATACCAACCTGGTGACAGAGTGTGGCTCTCTACACAGGACTTCCGCAAGCCGGGGTCATGTCGCAGGTTAGGTCCCAAGTATATCGGTCCATATGAAATTACCAAGCACATTAATGAAGTCACATATCAACTCATCTTACCTGCTCACTTTTGTGTTTTGAGGTCATTTCATGTGTCCCTTCTTAAGCCTGTTGTTCCTGTTGTGGCCTTTGGATGAGGTCACCCCTGAGGTCACTCCTGTATTAGGTATGTTGGTTGCTGTCATTAGAGTGTATTGTTTCTGAAGGTTTTTTTGCATTATGCAATGCCTCTTCGCAGAGTGTGATTTTCAAGAACTTTAGTAAGCAGATGACTTATTTGCATCACCTTTTTTGGTAGGACAAAGCCCATCCATGAGCCAAAGGAAGCTGAGGTAGGCCCCATTCCATGAAAACACAGGGAGTGTGTGAACCAGGATACCAACACAAGCATACATGCAAGCTGACGCCTACCCTTCCTTTGTCCAGTTGTTTGGCCAGTAGACAACTAATGAAAAACATTTCAAAAGGGTTTATACAGAAGCCAATGTTCAAATGGCTCTCTGTGCAGTGAGGAAACATATCATAAGGAAGTGCAAATTCCACTAAAGTTTAAGTAGGATCACTGAATTCAAAGTCTAGAGCACTATTACACTATGACTTCTAACAATAGCGTAAAAACAATAATGTCTTATTCGTTTTTAGAAAGGAATGTAAAAGTTTATGAAATATTCTTAAAAAGAGGACAATTTGATAAGGAGCTTGGTCTTGCACAGCTACCAAAACCCAGGACTGAACTAGGAGTCTTTTGATATTCAATCTAACACTCACCCAGCTGAGCTATTTCAGCTAGTGACTAAATACTTTTGCCTGGTTTCGTTCAAAATGTTACCAATGAATGTAGGTCATGTTCATGTCAGAGGAAACTGTCACCTTTATCCCTGGTGAGCTAGTGGCTAGGATTCTCTTTCAAACTTAATTTTTATGTGGATTAAAAAGAAATATGAATACCTCTCTTTATGACCTCCTAATGCTCATGCATACCAAGTCTAGTATGCATACAAACATCGTCAGTATACTAGGAATACAGAATTTGAAAAATGTTTGTCAAGCATCTGAGCTTTATTGCTGGTGGGTGAGTGGCTAGGATTCAACACTTTCACCACTGCGACTTGGGCTTGATTCCTGGTCAGGGCACGCTCTTTTTGCTCAATTAAAAAAGAAGCTTGTATGTGAAAAAACAAACTTCCTTTGAGTCAGATTTTAACTGACAGACTAAGGATAACAGTTTTAAATTCTACAGTCCTCCACTCTACCAACTAAGCTATTGAAGGCAACAGACATGTAATCCCATAGGTCCAAACACCAGTATGTTGGCAAGAAACACGGCCAGTTATGAATGTTTGAATTGTTAAGTTCATTTGACACGAAGAAACATTGCATTGTACGAGTTGGAGATGTTCAGCTACCAACAGATATCTCTTGATTACATTTGGATGCATACTGGACTTTGTGTACAATCAATAACTACTGGTACTAACTCAAAGTATGTTTCCCCCTTCAGTTTTATTTTATGCCAGAATAAAGACTTTCTGTCTTTAGAATTCTACATGACTCAAACTGAGATGCAGCAGATCACTTAGCTAGAACAAAGGGTCTTGTACTACAATAATGACTTTTGCATTATTGCCCATAAGGTCCACCTCTTTTTTCTTTAACCCTCAGATCATCCCGTAGATGTTAGAATTATTCTAATGAAATTATAATTAACATTTTAAAAAATTCATTAACATCACTCTTAAAATAACTTTTACCTTACAAATTATTTCTTTACCAGCAAATTTGAGTTGGTATGAATTAATCTATTAATTTTTCGTTATTATTTCATTAAATACATGCCCCCCCGCCCCCTACAAAAAGAATAACAGTCCAAATGAAAGGTCTAAATGAATCTTTGCAGTAACAACAGTCTTTTATGCTCTTCCAACCACCCCACCTCCCCCCAGTGGACACACCATGCTCCAGTACATGATTCTGGAGTGCTGCGCTATCTGTGCTCCCCACTAACTCTTCCTACCTGCTGGGGTTTCTCCTTCCTGGACCTGCCTTAAAATGCTTAAAATGACAGCACCTTGCCCTCCATTTACCTGCAACATTCTGCACTGTCACAAACAATATTTATGTGCAGATTAGCAGATGAACCTCACCTGGATGATCCACATTTCATTTCTTTGTACTGTTATAATAATGAGTTACTGTATTTCTACCCAGGTGTTCTATTCAGGTGAACTGTGCTCTGTTTCTATCTCCTATGATGTCTTTGTGTAGGAATGCTGTAGTGTATCTTTCATGCTTACAATTTGTCAGCCATCCTCTACCCAACTCATCTCTGGCCAGGTTTATCCAGGGTTAACCGAAGGAGGATGAGTTCCCTTTTGAGTCTGACACCTTCCAAGTCCCTTCCACCATTCCAGTGAGTTTTTCCTACTGTCACCCTTGCCAATGTCATTTGGCTTATTTATCAGTTGTCACAAGGTGTTAACGTTATTATGCACATGTATATAAAATGTGTATATACTCTATATACATAAATATATATATATATATATATATATATATATATATATATATATATATATATATATATATATATATATTTGCAGTTTGGATTGGATTATAAAGTGAATTTCATTGGTGAGTACTATATTTTTTGGTGACAAAGTATAATCTAATCTTTACAAAGCAGTGACCAGAAAGGAAGAGCTGGATGAGGCTTTGGTCCCCATGATAGTTAGAGACACACAGCCATTTAGCTTAGTTGAGGATAAAAGCTTCAGGGACTTGGTAGCAAAATTGGATTCAACTTATATTCTCCTAACTAGGAAGGTATGTGTGGTGACATGGATACATTATGAGAGTAGTATTAAAAATATATATAATTATTTTCTTCCTTCCCTTTAGACTGTAAAGGCCATGGTTGAGGCCAAATGTCAATAAGAGAAAGAGAAGGCCAAAGCTGAGGTCCAGAAAATTCCTGCAATGAGTTTGTCAGCAGATATGTGGACATCTCTTAATGTGGATGCCTTCTTGGCTGTGACCTACCATTTTATAGATGACAACACATTTCTGAAGTCTACACTACTTGGTGTTGTGAAATTCCTGCAGGCGCATACGGCTGAAAATTTGGCCTGTGTGAAATCCTCTCTTATGGAAGAATGGGGAATAAAATAAAGTCACATGTCTGGTTACTGATGGCACATCTAATATGATTGCCTGTGGAAATAGCTGAAGCTGCCTCATGTGCTTCAAAAAAAAAGAAACTGAGGTTGAAACAATGTGTTGGAGCGATTAGTAGAACTCAGGGAGCCTGTGGGGGCAGATTTGGCGGGTTTACAAACTGATATTCCTGCGCTGATCTCTGATGTGTACAGTAATGTATGTGGGTGCCGGTCTATACTGTATTCTTTTCACAAGGCAACTGTGGAGCTGTCAGACCTCAGTGGCAGGCATAATCATATCCCAACACATTTCAGACTAAAGGATTTGAACTCCCTGGCACTGCCAGACACCTAACTGGCTATAATTTGATGGGGAGGATGCAGGTTGTCTGCATGCCTCTGGAATGACTTCTTTGACCTATTCACACAGCGATCGAGAGCCTTACACTAATGCCAGAGTCCCTCTGATTTCATACTTTTCTCTGCATTGTCCAAGAACAATGCAGAGAAACAAGCACAAAACCATGGGTAAAGTTTTGTAATCAAGAACACACTCTCATGTACTTGGAACATGTCTTAGCAGATTGTGAATTACAAGCAATGTTATAAGCAACACAAGTTCAAAGAGGTGCCCTGTTTGCAACAGGTGGTTTGTTGACAAGGGGTCATTCATCAGACAAAACCCACATGGCCCATATGGGGATTGAACCCATGACCTTGGCGTTATTAGCACCACGCTCTGACCAGCTGAGCTAATCGGCCTTTCTCTGTTCGTTTTGCACTTTTTGGTGCAGCACTGAAGGGAACCTTTCCATGAAATTGTAGACTTGGTGTCAACGAGATTACGGCCACTTTTTCGACCGAGCATAGGTGAAAGTTGACACTTATTGTTCCCTCTGACAAATGGTTATTCTGCAGCCAACTTTTGAATTAAACTTCAAAAGCAAATGTGGAGAAGCTTTTGTTAAAGAGCAATTCAGTGCAGTTGTACACAATGACGAAATCATCAATTGCAAAGTCCACTGAGCTTTATTGCTGCGAGTTACATAGTGCTGTCTATTACACCATGAAATCTGCCATAACAACAAAAATGTAATGTCTGATTCTGTGAGCCAAGGAATATAAACCTTTTAGGGACATATTTAAAATATCAGATTTTCTGCCTGAGCACAGAGTAGGCATTTTTTTCTAGCTTTAACCATACGTCCTCTTTCTTTGGAAATCTGTGTCATTGCTGCATGAATAAGCAGAAAGATTTTGAGCAATTTTTTGTCTGGGTCTAAGGGGCAATTTATTCAAACCAAAAGATGCTATTTTAGCTAGTTTGTCAAATGAACATGTCAAACCTACAGAGACAATGTGTCTAGCTACAGAGCTCTGCAAGGTTTAATTCTTGGAAGTATTTGAAGCCATAGAAAGTTATTCTGTAAGCATTGCTTAACTCAATAATAAGAGACAGTTAGAGCCAATGGCTGCCAGATCTAACATAGCTCACATTTTATAGTGTTTGCATAGCATATCAGAATCTGCAAGAACTATTCCTGTCATTTCAGGAATAAGCTTTTTTGACTTCACAGCTAGATGAAATATTTAGGGTGGATGCAGGATTTGGTATGATCTCCTAGAGAATTGCCATTCCACTGTGTCTTCAGCTTTTGTCCGATCTGCAAACAAGTCCCACTCTAGGAGAACTAGGTCAAGTGGTAGAGTGCTCTTTTAGTATGTGAGTGTTAGTGGGATTGATGCTCACATTCTCAAGTCTAGAATTTGTAGTTTTTTTCTATGATGAAATCCTTTCTGATAGCAAATGTTTTCGGGGCCTGCTAATACGCTTATGCCATGCACACATTACGTGACTTTGGAAGTTTTCAAATTGATGTATGGCTCACACTGCACAACTGTATGTCTTGGAATCTGGAGTGCTTAATTTGTGGTATCTCAGTGGCAGACATAATCAGTGATAAACCACTGATATGTCAACTGGTCTTAACACAGACAGATTTAACTTACTCTGTTGAGACTGTGTCTAACTTAAACCTTTCCTTCAAATAGAAGAGATCCTTGTTGCAGATGTAATGTTTTTACCTTTATATGGTTTTCCCACTCATAGTCATGCAACACACAAATGCAAACCTCTCACAGACTGTCTCACACACATCCAGTTATTCATCTGAACACATGATGTTTCTGTCTCTGTACCGCTATTAGTTATGCAATGGTTCCTCAATACTAGCACTAACTGAACAGGGTTCTGTATAAATATGATCTTTATAACAGCTGCCATAACAGCAAAAATGTAATGTCTGATTCTGTGAGCCAAGGAATTATTATTGATATTGTGAATATTTAATAACCTCCAATGCCAGCAAATTAAATTTCACAATATTGTGAAAATTGTAAAGGATACTTTATTCATGTCCTCATTGCTAAAGATTGTATCGCTTTATCACAGCGATACGCTAGTTAGCTAGCTAACAGTTGAGGTCAGCAAGTGTCAAACTCGGGGCTATAAACCATTCCTTGTGGAACCATTTCATTGTTCAGCTTTCAACTTTGATCGTTTAGGTGCTGGTAGTTTGTTAGCTAGCTAACTGTTCAGCAATAGAAAACCTACTTTTGTATGATTTAGAGACCCAAATTCACAAACCTGTGGGTTTTCAAATGTATCGTTCTCTCTAAATAAGCAAAATGAATTAAGCCATTACTACAGCTATTGGACTGTTTGAACTACAATATTCGACTGTTCATTTATTGTTAGATTAAATTAACTTTCATAAACATTCTGTATTAATAGAATGTAGTTTTTAATGAGTGATTAACTGTGTATATTCAACATGAAGCTATTCATATAACGTTTCAAGTTTGGTTTATTTGTAACATACATTTATTTGCCACTTTCATTTTTAGGCTGTAGAATGAAAGCTCCTTGCTCACAATCATTGCTACAGTTTGATCAAATTCAGTTATATATATAAACTCCCTATTCAATGGGAAGAAACCAGTTCATGTCATTGTGAATTGCTGGTTCTGTAATCAAAACACTGAGGTTCCATATGGGAACAGAAACTGCTGGGACTGTCCATTCTGTGTGCAGTACAATGGCTTCTAAGAGGTATTGCTGTATTTGAGACATGGTGAGGACATATTTTAGTGAAAGCCTTCCAATGATGCACCCTTAACTGAACCATTTTATGCTGTTGCTGCTGTTAAAAAATGCAGAATGGTGATTATAACGAACCGATCCTTGCACAATATATGGAGCACCTCAACCATGGGGTATCAGCTGGTGTCCCTGTGCTTGATGCATCCAAGACTCAACCAGACACTGAAGATCAAGCAGCTGGCTTCCTTCACTCCCAGAGAGGAAGTAGGTTTTCCATTTGAACTGTTGCCTTCTTAGTTAAGACGTATGCAGGGTTTATTGCAGTGCCAGAGCTGTGAAACTGCAAGGTAATGCATGTCCAGTGCTGGACTTGGGCAAAGATTGTGAGTGGGTCTTCACGGGCAAACAGGATCTGATGGCCCACATGTAGTTTGATATTATTCCTAAATAACTAAGTTTACATGGCTATTTGAAAGAAGCTGATCATGTAAGCAGCAAAGACAGAATATAATTCTCTGACTAAGGATTTAGTTGACTCATGTTTAACCCAACTAAACTGTGGTCCTGGCTGATTTTAGTTGGACTATTGAGCCACTGACTCATGCACAGAGTTTTCTGAGTATTTTGCAGTTTCTTACTGTACTGAGTTCTTACTGAGTATAACGTCAACTTTGATGCATTTGTTTTCTTTTCACCGAACAAAGCCTTCAACTTTGACTGTGGTGACATGAAATCCAGATGTGCAGAGTGTTTTTTCAGTAATGCATCTTTTGCCCGTGCATTTTGATTGCAGTGTTAGGAGGTCATAACTGCTGATCAGAACTTTGGACAAGAGGGCTTATCCTCATGGCTCTCTGACTTTCATGTACATCAACAAACAATATTTTCTTATTTATTTTTTTCCAGCTGTAACAAACCGTTCTGCTGTTTTTTAACTTCTGTCAAATTTTTAATGGTTGTACAGGACAATTACGATGGAAATTGAGGTGTACAAGTGCTACCTTGAACAGACCTACGAGTTGTGCGTGCCTGTCAGACAGCTAAGCAGTATGACATCCAGCACCAGAACCGACAGCTGCGGGCCCTGCTTTTCAACCACCAGCTCAGATGCAGCCAAGATGCAGACAAAGCATTCATTAAGGTGAGGTCTTCTATAGCCAAGGCGATTCTATAGCCAAGAATTCTCAAGATCACATCTAGCTGCATTCCTGTTGGGTGTGAATGACAGTTGCTCCTTCCCAGTTGATACAAAGTGACGATAGAAAAAAAGGCGTACACGGAACTGGTAGTGAACACTGTCCTTAAAGTGCATATAAGTGCATACAGTGTTTGAGCCTGCAATCCAGTTCATTACCCTGTCCAACAGCCTCCCAGGTTCCCCTCCACATCTTCCTTGTCAGAGATGAAAATTTATATAAAAAAATGGATACTTGAATACTTTTGGTTGCTTTTTTGTTCCTGGCTACCATGCTTTTTAAAGCATTAATTATTTCAAACATTGATTTATCTAAGATAAGCAAAGACCTGTTCTCTCTTGCTGCATTTTGTGGGGTTTTTTTGGGTTTTTTTGTTTTGTTTTCTTTCCAAATGAAGCTGTTGTTTTCATTTTTGGTGGGTTTCATACTATCCACACCAGCTTCCAGGTTTCTCTCCTTTTACATACCAAGCAATCAGTTTCCTTTCTCTTTGCTACAGAGCACCTCTTTTCTGTCCACACCTGCTTGGCTGGTAGCTCTCAGAAGCCTTACCTTCCTCACCTGTGCTTTTCTAGTTGCGGTGGCCATATGTGGGTCTGGATGTGACTCTGGAGACACATCCTCTCTCCACAACAGCCCGCACACTCTCAGCAGGGGAATCATCCCACCCAAAGAAGCCCACCAAAGTGACACTGAAGCCAAAGCAAAGAGCATCACCAACACTATGCAAATGTGGAATGACCTGGTGGGTATTCTGCCAGAGAGAGGCAATAGAGAATATCAAGCTGATCTGGTAGTCTGGAAGCAACCACCAGATGGCTGTTGCTTCTGTTGGCCTTTTGACTTCCATCAACATCTACTCAGGCAGTAAAAAGAAATGGTGTACTGGGAGGTAGTAAATCTTGCTAATCAGTACTTGTTTTTGGCCTGTGAAAATACAAACAAACAATACACATATTCAAACACTTCTGAACTACAATTGCTTATCAGGATTTACACAGGCTTATGTTCTTAATAGCTCTTTGCTTACAACTTCATCAAAGCGGTTTTGTTCTACAGTATGTGCAAAGTCTACTTTCCCACACAGTTCACATGAGTCTTGATTCGTCCTGCTGGTTCTTCATGTCTGTGAATGTGAAAAATCAAACTTTTTTGCTTGGCTTCAAGCAGTGATCCTTTGATTGTATCATTCATGATTCATTTAGGATTACAACCAAATGGTTCAATATCCAGCTAGAGGTGTACTCAAGTGAGGTAATAAAATGAAATTATTAATGTAATAATATGATGGCAGGAATTGTAAAAGACCAAATTAGGCTTTGGAAGTAAGCAGGATGTGAGAATGACCAAATATGGCCTCTGTGGCAAGTCTGGGATTGAGGCCAGGATACCACCTAAAGATACAATTTTAATAAAAAATGGTTTTGTAACTTGATGAAAATATATAAAGATCGAACCCACCTGAGACTGTTAGACATTCTGTGGACAATGCCTCGTCTGTATGCAACATTGAGCTCAGAATAAAGATGGCACCGGCTATTCTCTTCAATGAATTACTGCATCTATATCTTTATTTTCTATTTAAAGTGTACTTGAGAAAATGAATGGAATGTGGGAAAAATCTAGGAACCACACAAGAATGTCTGGAGGTAAAAAGTCAAGCCTTAATGTGAGAGAGCCTCCATTTCAGAGTCTGCTGTGTGAGAGTCCTGTGCCTTTCTTCTCTAGCTTGGAATAGGACTGTTGCTTCTGCTTCTTAAGGTTTTCAATCAACAAGGACGGTGGCTCCACCGGCAATGAACCATGAACTTGTTATATTAAACTGCACAAGACAGTAAATTTACACTTGTATTCATTCAGTATGAAGTGCGCCTCACAAACACAGTGCTTGTCTGTGTTTATGTTTTCAGTGTTACAGTGTGATTTTATTTAGGTGAAATTTGTTTTCAGTCTATCTGCAGTAGTGCACTTAAAGGGCCAGGAAGGTTAGTGGAACACATTTGCTCTGCCTCTGACCTCACAATTCCACTGTAACAACAGTGTTCAATTCCGTCATTTAAAAAAAAACAAAACTTGGTTTGGTTTAAATTTGTTTAAAGATTTGTTTAAATTGTGTGTGCCAGTGTATCTGAGCGTGTTACAGTCTCTCTGACCCTCTACACCCATTAGTGCGTTCTTCCACTAGCTTCTCTCTCGTTCCTGCTTCAATATTCAAGGGAGGATTGAGATCCATTCAGGTAATTTTGCAGTCTTCAAAAAATGCATTGAAAGACATTCCAGTAGCTCAGTGGTGCACCTGCGCTCCACTCTGCTCCCCAGTTCGGAGGATGCCAGCACCTATGTTTAGTCTTTTATGTTTAGTCTTTTTTAGTCTGTTTCTTTTTATTTCCTTTGGACTCCAGTGCTTTTTAATAATCTGTTTTGGACATGGTATGGCTGCTCCATTACCCAGGAGCCCATACAAAGGTTCATTTCTGCCTGCCTGCATAACTGCTGGAGGGAGGATTTTATGTCCAGAAAATGTTAAGATGGCAACAGCTCGGTGGGAGACAGTATGTGAGAATCACCTCTTAGGCTCATTTTACTGTTTCTCATGTAGAAGGAATTCCCTCACTATGTTCCCATTCTGAGCATCAAAGCCAACTGGGATGGGGGTTTGTCACATTCTGAATTCTAGCTCATGTCATATTTTGTCAGCATTGGCTTTGATAGACTCAGGTTGTCGGTACAAATTTACATTCAAGATTAGTTGTCTTTTACATATATATCCCCTCTCCTGCAATCATGGCTAATTAGCTGCATCCATCATTGTAATTGTTTAATTTTTCATGCTAGTTCATTCACCCTTGTATTAGTGCCATGCATGTGAAACAGACTCTTGAAAGATTTTTCTTTTTGTATCTTGCATGCCTAGCATAACAGGACATTCAAAATCCCTTGAAAATGTTAAACTTTTTTTTTTATGTATATATCTCCTCAAAATTCCCAGTACAACTGCTGTAGAGTCCACGACTCAACTCTTGACTAAAGTCTTCACTCCGAGCGTCTGAGTCGGCTGCTGCGGCATACGCCACGCTGCTCTGTGACCCTCACTCTCCACTCCTCTCCTCTCCCAGCTTTTCCAGATCCCTCAGATGCAGACAGCCCAGCCTGCCATTCCAAGTAACAGCGCTTCCTTTCGACCCGTGTCCAGCCAGCCCATCATGATGTTCCTGACACCCATGCCCTTCACCTCATCCCAGACCGGCCAGTACTACGTACTCCAGTACTACGTGCCTCAGGTACCCAGAGCAGAGAAAAGCGCCTGTGCAAATATGTACACAGTGTAGCAAATGGGTTGAAAATCTGTCTATAAACAGGTTGGCCAGCAATAAATAAACTGCTCCTAAAATGTGTAGATAGAAATATGTTTTATCTTGGAAGCAGAAATGAGAAATTCTAGTTTAGTTTTTTTCAGTGTAAAAACTAAATGTTTTTGTATTTTTTGTTTGTTTACTGCTTCGAATATCTCTTTTAGGAGTGTCCTATATGAATGGCCATGTCTGGTGCTAGGCCCTTTACTTCTGCTGTTCTGTTTCATTCTCAGTATCACCACAGTGGCCTTCCCTACGTGGGACATCCCCAGCAGTACTCCGTCCAGCCCACAGGACCCAGTACATTCTACCCTGGGCTCTTTCCTGCAGACTGCCCACTAGCATATGGTGAGTTTGGACTTCCCTTTCTCTACCCCCACCTGGGAAACCCACACGCGTGCTCTCACCGATAAAGAGACCTTTCTTCTGGGTATTCCCGCTGGCTGAAACTGCTTTTTCGTTTGCTCTCTAACTGAAACCAGTGCTTTTTTTTGGTCACCACTAATGGCAGGGCCTTCATACTATCCTGGCCAGACCATATACACCAAATCTCCATCCATAATATTGCATACAGCTCAGCAGCCTCCACCCACTAAGAGGGTAAAGAAAACAGTGAGTATTCCCCCTGCCTCAGAGGTGAAATTAATTTAATTGTGGATTGACTTAATAGATGCAAATAACTTGCTGTTCGCTAAGATCCGTATCCGAGACCCTAACCAGGATGGCAAGGATATCACAGAGGAGATCATGTCAGGAGTAGGCATTAGCCAGAACACAAGCCCACCAGTGGGACGTCCCTGCACTACCCCTACTGCTCCACAGGTAAGCCATTCAGTCCCGCAGCCCGAGCCCCTGATCGGCTGCAGGCCGCTGCTTCGCGTGATCCACTCCACAGGTTAAAGTACTCTCTCATCTAGTCCTCCCTCATAATAAGCTCTGAGCTGATTGTTTGGTTGTTTGGCTGGCTTTCATTCTCTTGTCCTATTAAAAGCATCATACAATCAGCAACAAAATCTGATGGTGTAGTTTGATTTCCGGCCATTCTCTCTTCCTTCTTCAGTGATTTGGTCACACCGTTGACCCTCCTCCGTCATATTTGACTGGTTCCAGTAGCTTGTGTGATTGTGGCTGTTCTGATTTAAGAAGGCTTCTCAGATGTGTTTTGATGTTCCGACTTGCCGTGCCTATTCTTTCGTCTGCCTCCATCTTAGTTCTCCCTCACAGCCACTCGAATCCTCCTGATCTTCCCTCGTGTTCCCTCTACACAGACAGCCCACGTAAAGGCCCTGTAAGAAGGATTCAGCCAAACCCTGAGCACCTCAGCTCCTCTGAGGAAAGGCCTCTCTGTAAAGGGAACACTCACTACTGCGCTGTTGCACTTACTTTGTGTCCTCTTTCCCTAAATGTTAACAGTGTTCCTCTTTCCTCTCTTTCTCTATTTCTCCTGCCCATTTATTTAAGCACCCCATGCTTGTCTGCTGTCTCTTGCTGTCTTTGTGTCTTCACCCCCCCCCCCCCCACCTCCACACACACACACATTTTGTGCCTTTGCGGCTGGATCTTTTGCCCTCTTGTGCTTTTTCTTTGCCTCTTTCTCTACTCACTTCTCTAATTATGCTGTGCTGTGCTGTGCTGTGCTGTGCTGTGCTGTGCTGTGCTGTGCTATGCTCACCCCCCCACCCTCATTGCCATTCCCCTTCTTCTGCATGTGTGTGCAGTATCTCTCTCTCTCTCTCTTTCTCTCTCTCTCTCTATCTCTCTCTCTCCATCTTTTCTGTCTTTTGCTAGTTTTTATGTCCACACCCTCATTATCCTCGCATTTTCTACCTCAAATCCCAGCAGCTGAACAGCCAGGTAGCAGAGCAGGGGAATGTCAATGTCGGCCTGGCCCTGGAGGCCCACTTTCCGGCGAAGGCTGCAAGTCCAGCAGCCGGAGAGGCGGTTGCCTCAGGCACGCTGACGCCCTCATTGCCTTCCAGCACTGCTGTTCCTTCAGGCCTCACTCTCCCAGGCCAGGCTGTTATAGAGGCAGTCCAGGCCTGTGGAGCCTCCACTGGGGCAGAGCTGAAAGAGACTGGCGAGGAGCCAGAGGTCTTGCTGGAGGATAAAGTGGAGCCCATTTTACAGTCCAATCTTAGGCAAAGCTTGAGTCAAGGTAAATAAGCACATGCATGACATGCTATGTTAGGACACTAAAAAGACACCAGACTGATTTGTTATGATTTACAGCTATTAGTTTATCCAACACCTGGAAGAAGCCAAAAGAGGACACTCCTGTGGGGCAGGCCCAGTGTCCTGACAGAGAGGTGATTCCTCTCTCCAGGTGCTCACTGTACCCCTCTCTGCATGCAGAGCCAGAGCTGAAGGATGGGAAGAGGCAGTATGATAGAGACTTCCTGTTGGCCTTCCAGTTCATGCCTGCCTGCATGCAGAAGCCAGAGGGGCTTCCTCCCATCTCTGATGTGGTACTGGACAAGGTAAGCCTGCTAAAACATTGGCCTTAGGGGACCTTTAAAACCATTCCATGGAGAGGGGCTGATGGACTTCGACTTGACTCTGTTGTTTTCTAGATCAAACAAAACAAGCTGCCCCTGCAGCAGGTGGGCCCTCGCATTATCGCCAGAGACCCAGGCTTCAACCCAGCCTCTGCAGACTTCAGCAGGGCAATTCCTGGAGGCAGGGGTGCACCGGTGGGTCTCTCCGCTCATCCCTTCTCTTCTGTCACAAATGAATGAGCGCCTGGTCATCTTATGTGACCGAGGTCTTTGTGACATTGTTACCGCCCATAATAAAGAGCACCCATTCGTTGCTTCAGCTGCTCAGTGTAGGCCCGAGACGGCTGCCTCCCCGCAAGATCATTACCAACGTGTCCGTGAATGACGAGGTGCAGCTGAAGAAGGCTGAGAATGCCTGGAAACCTGGCAGGAAAAGGGAGAACACCCAGAACCCCGAGACCCAGAAAACTCAGGTCAGCACCTCACTCCGCTGTGCCCTGTTTTCAGATTTCAGAGTCACAGCCTGTTATGGTGGTCTTGAAAGCTACTTAATTTTTTTTGCGATATGCTCTTCAAGAATTGGATATTTAAATTATAGAGTCGTTGTTTAATTGGGTGGGTGTGCGGGGAGTGTGCACGAATGTAGCTATGCAGGGGGACATTGGTTTCTAGTGTAAACAGGGGGTGTGATGATACTGAGGACCAGATCTTGTGTGCTTGTTGTTCCTTGTGTTGATTGTGGTGTTGATTTTGGTGATAGAGTATTGTAGATATTGTAGTGTATTCTGTGGATGATCTTGTATATATTATAGGTTAACACCCAGTGGTTGTGTTAAAAATATTCTTGCAAATTTGTGTGCAATTCAGCATTTGGAGAGATTGACAGATCTTCATTGCATTGTCTGGTCGGTAGGGTTATTATTGGATCAGATTTGGTTATTATGTATATATTTTTTTTGTTTGTAGGAGTTATATATTGATTAAATCTAAAATTCTTGTAGCTGGTTCTAATGGGTTTTCTTTTAATTTGAATTTGGAGCACATGAGGGGTTTTAGTTGATAAGATTTGATAAACTGTTTGCTGCCAGTGCTACACTTCTCAGAAAGTGTGATTGATGTATGATGCCTTTATCGGTCTATATAGCAAAGTTGAGTGATTTTTGTTCATGAGGAAGTTCCAAATGGCAGAGTAAATATTTGGTGAAAGTGAGGAGTTAGTCATTATGTGGAAGAACTGCTGAATTTAACAAAAGATTGGGATCTTTGTAATGGAAAGCTTAGTCGGTAGTCTGTTTTCCTCTCCAGGAGCTTTTCCAGAAGGTGCGCAGTATCCTGAACAAACTGACACCGCAGATGTTTAACCAGCTGATGAAGCAGGTGATGGACCTCACCATCGACACAGAGGAGCGCCTCAAAGGCGTGGTTGATCTGGTTTTTGAAAAAGCCATCGATGAGCCCAGCTTCTCTATGGTCTATGGCAATATGTGCAGCTGCCTGGCTATGGTGAGTAACATGTTCCCATACATTGCTGCTGAAGTTCCATACAAAGGCAAATGCCACACAGAAGTGAACTCTGTTTGAACCACTCTAAACTGACATGGAGCTTTAATCAGCTTCTATTTAGTAACAGAACTCTCAACACTGTCTTATACCCAAGTGTTTCTCCTACATGTCTTTCCTGTGTAGTTAAAAGTGCCCATGGCAGACAAGCCCACCAGCACTGTGGGTTTCCAAAAGCTGCTGCTGAACCGCTGTCAGAAGGAGTTTGAGAAGGACAAGGTCAACGATGATGTTTTGGAGAAGCTGCGGCACCAGCTGGAAGCGGCCACTTCAGTAAGCAGCACTCCTGTCTAGTTTACCCGACTCACCAACCCACAGATCAGGAGAAAGGGGACTGAAATCGGCAGCAGTGCTGGGAGGCGGCCAGGTCGTTATCGGGTCCAAACGCGCTGTTTCTTGCTTTTGTCTTTGTTCTGGTTACTCCTCGCAAGGCCAGCGAGCGGGAGAGGCTGGAGGAGGATCTGGAGGAGGCGAAGGACAAGGCCCACAGGAGGTCCATCGGTAACATCAAGTTCATCGGGGAGCTGTTCAAGCTGCACATGCTGTCAGAGGCCATCATGCACGACTGTGTGGTCAAGCTGTTCATGAACCACAGCGAGGAGAGCCTGGAGCGTCTGTGCCACCTCCTCACAGCCATCGGCAAAGACCTGGACTTGGAGAAGGCCAGGGTAAGCAGGCCGCGGGCCTGGTCTGGGTTGATTTAATATTCTCAGCAGATGCTCAGCACTTGCATCGGTTTATCTTTAATATGTCATGTAAAGGTTTACGGCGCATGTGTACATGAGTGCTAGTGTGCAGTGCAGCGGCTGTGCGGATTTTGTCCAGATTTGGTCTGTGTTGCGTTTTTCACAACAAGTACTTTACACATCGAAACTGGATGAAGAAGTTTTGGATATTGTATATTGACTGTCAATTTTGTCTCTAGTAGGAATGGCAGTTGTGATGTTGACAGTTCAGTCACCAACTAGTGTGACAGTTATTTGTGTTCAAGTTTCCTGGTCTTTTTTATTGTATTTTTTTTTCTCCATGCACGTTTTTAACCAAAAAACAAGCATGTTGAAATGTTGTTTATAAAAGTTTATAAAAGCCTGCACTCTGACTACAGGGTAGCCAACTAATTAGGATCATCATCTATAGTGCGACTAGCATGCTGTGCTGATATCAGTGTATTATTAGGCCTTGGCAATGATTTTAAAAGTGTCCAAGTTCATGTTGTTTAGTGAAGTTGTTAGTGTGGTTGTTAGCTCTGCTCCTACTGCAGCTGACAAAATGAAAGGCTTTTATTCAGGACTGGTCAGCTGTTAGAAGGTTTTGCTCTCACAGCCTCCTCCACGTTTGCCACCTCCTGCTGCGGCACCCTGGATTCCCCAAAGCCAAGTGCAGCTGATGACAGCACAGCTACACCCACAGTGGCAGTGAACTGCTTTACAGCACTGACCAACGTGCAAGGCAGCAGGGTTTACATAAGAGTCATAAACGTCTTGTGACATGAGTTCAGCTGAGAGCACACCTGATCGAATCGAAAGGTGAAGAATATCTGAAATTTGTCGACGTTTCTCTTACACTCTCTCTCTCTCTCTCTCTCTCAGCCAAAAATGGATCATTACTTTAAATATATAGAGAAGACAGTGAAGGAGAGGAGGGGTTCCTCACGCATTCGGTTCCTGCTCCAGGACGTCATCGACCTGCGACTGGTTAGAGACTCTGCCTGTGTTTGTGTGTTTGTGTTTGCCATTCCAGCGCATGGTGATGCAAAAGTATGCATCTGCTGATTTTGCTTTTCTAGAATAACTGGGTGTCGCGGCGAGCTGACCACGGGCCCAAGACCATCGAGCAGATTCATAAGGAGGCCAAACTTGAGGAGCAGGAGGAGCAGAGGAAGGTGCACCAGCAGCTGCTGTCCAAGAACAACAAGAGGCAAAGGTGTGGCCCTCAATTCCGTGACAGCCTTTTTCACCTGGCTGTGTGAGGCCGAGGACAAGTCCAAGGACAATCGACAAGAGGATGGACACATTTGCCAACATGTGCTAAAAGACAATACAATAATTCAAAAAAATAATAAAACTGTGTGACAAAGAAACAAAAGTTCTGACTCTAATGTATTTTTGCTTTTTCCTTTATGAACTGCAGACAAAACTATATTTAACATTTACAGATGTTCAAAAGAAAAGACAGAGGTGAATATAGAAATAATATTATTTATTTTTTATTTTATTCTTCCTTGGCTTCTCCTGAATTCAGATAGGCTCTGCCCATTAGATTTCACTTTTTTGTTTGTTTGTTTGTTTTATTTTTTTGCTAATTTCAAACCAGTCCTAGGATTTTCACACAATCGGAGTGAAATTGGTGTCAAAATATTTGCAAGAGTCTGAATCTCAATAATTATTTAAACAAAAACCTGACATAAAAAATGCAGCTGTCCTATTCCAGTCTAATATTAGTAGTACAAATTAGTAGTACAAAGGTCAGGCTTTAACTTTAACTTTAACTAGCTGTAACTCCTGAAGGACATGTTCAGATTTCATGAAATTTAAAAGACTTATACCAGTATTGACTTTGAGGTAGCTTACCAAATGTAGCAGTTTTGTCAATATGGGGCATTATAATATGCAAATAACTGTTTCTCAATGACTGCTCTTCTGATCAAGATGAAATTTTGCATACTGCTTCTGTAAGCAAGCTGAAGGATTCCTAAGGATGACTCAAACATTGGCTAATGTTTTTCAGGTAATGGGCTAATCATAGAACTGGCTTCAGTGGACTTCTATAACGTTGATTCTTGTAGAAATAACTTTAAATTTAAATATCCTACTACTTTTTATGTTGCTGATGAACTGTAACACATTAGTCGTAGGACCTTTCTCCAATCTTCCCAAATTTGGTATCAAAATGTTGATGAGACTGAAACATGTTGATATTTGTATGGTATATGACACTTACATACCTATCAATCCTTCCAAGGTGTACTGATTCATTCAAAACAGCTGAAAAAAAATTAAGACTTCTTTGAGTAATTCTTATGAAACTTGACATGAGTATTGATTTATGGACTTTGAGCTAGCATGGGAATTATAGGACATTTTTGCCAACAGAGCCCCTCTGACATATGAAAAGGTATTTAAAAACAGAAAAATGAGTCAATCCTATTGTGTACCAATTATGCATGAGAAATGCAGTTTATACAGTGCAATACTTTGTGACTATTTCATAAAAAAAGTTAAATACGTTTCGTAAACCTTTTTTTAGCCTGATTTTTGATACCTAAATTAGTTGGGCAAATGCACCTTTCAAACAAGTCAGTGACCTTTTGATCTAGAGATACCTTTTAAATGTAAAAAATGCAGATCTTCTTGTAAATAATGATCAAAAATATGTGTATTTAACTATCAATCCCCAAGAGCAGGATTTTTATTAATAGGCTAAAACTTAGCCATAGAGTGTTAGATTATCACCAAACTTCAATGGTGTATATGAACATACTGTGAATGCAAGTACATTTGGGGTGAACTGACCTTCTGGGGAAACTATATTTCTTAGTCATGTCGAATCAGAAAAATAATATTTATATAAAGCAATTCAGCAGAGAAAATTGAGAGATTGGTTTCAAAATACAACATTCCTGGAAACAAAACCTCAAAACCAACCACAAAGGCTGGTGAACTTTATATGGGATGTCATCAGCAACCAAGTTGTGCAGATGTGATAAAATGATTGGACCCCTTAATTGCCAACTGCAGCTATAATAAATGTAATTCTAATGTATGTCATGAATTCCCTAGATGAAAGAAGTTAGACATTTCAATAGCAACACACCTCCCTTGATGAAATGACTGGGTACAGAAATTAGTTGACCAGAAAGGCCAGAAAAATAGCACAACCACAGCCTTCAAACCTGACAACAAACCTGCTTAATGCTGACAGTTTTTTTTTTTTTCAAATACAAAATACAGACTCACTCTCAATGAATAACCATTTGATGAACTAATGCAGAATATAAATTAAGACACTGACACAAGCTTTACTTTAGTTACTAAGCATTTAGGTTTGGGTGTTTTTAGTACTTGGTGGGATGGTTACGAGAAAATATTGGCATATTAGATAAGCAGAAAAATACTATGGATGGGTTCAACACATGATGTGCGTACTCGTTTGACTTTGGATCTATTGGATCACGCCAATAACTGTTGAAAAGAAAAATGACCACCTGAATGCTAAAACATATAATGGAAATAAATGTCTTATGCAATACGAGAATTATGGAAATTATGGACAAGAAAGTCAGGCTTTTTGCTGTTTTTTTTCAAAAAAATGTCCTTGACAGAACACAAGATATGACTGAATGAGCAAAGTTACATTTACATAGAGCCTTTCAAAGAACATACAATGTTTGAACTAATAACAGACACCTGTTCATTTCAACACAATGGGAGAAATTACTCTGCTCACAGAGCTTAGTAACGCGTTAGATCAAAATTCGCTGCTGCACTTTAAAACACTGAGCGTTTTTCTTAAAACACATAAAAGGTGCGAGATCACGCGTTGTCGTGTGAGCACCTCAGTCGTAAAAAGGGCTGAGTTGTCATGAATACGTTATGATCAGGAGTAGTCGGCCGTACTGCTGCGACATCCGGTCAAATCAACCGTCCTCTAAGAATCAGCGCAGTACTAGTTTTGGTAATAGCAGCATCTATGGACATAAACGGCGGCGAAACGGATGGTTTCTTTCTCGTCAACTTTATAGTCCATCACACCTGCTCCTATAGATCGGGATAAAATCTCCATACCAAAACCTCTGAGCATTGGCATGATGAAAATTTAGAGCACGCAAATCCTTCACTTCTGAAACAGCAGAAATTATGTAATTTTACGAAGATTAAAAAAAAAACCTCAACGCTAAAGACTGCTGTTGACGGAGTTTTAATGTAAATATAGCAGGTTGGGGAAGTGTAACGATGAGCAGTGTGTGGAAAAGAGTGAGATTTATTAGGGGCAAATCCAAAGTCCAGGGTCAAATTATTAACATGGAGAGTCCGAGAATTCATGATAAACTAAAGTAAAGAAAAGTGCACGAAGACAAACCAGGGATGCAGGCTATAACATTGGGGCGAGGATAAACATTCAGGCTTATATTCACATGCACGGAAGCCTCGATTAACAAACAGCAGCTGGACTTACAATAAATAGCAGGGCTTAAAAACATGGTCAAATGAGCATTAAACCAGACACAAGTGCAAATTATGAGGGGTGCAGAAAACGAAACGAAGGAATGGAACCACAACAAGGGAGTAAATCAAAATAAAGACACTAGACAGGGAAACCGTGGAGACATGAACGCTAGGAGGGTGGTCAGTGGTGACAGGAAGCTTGTTTCAGTCATGGATGTCTTTGGCAAAATGAATGCAACTAAAATGCTTTCCTCATGTGTCCTAATAACCAAATAATAACCAAGTTCTTCTTTATTTCTAAATAATATGCCTTTCGGAAATTGTATAACTGCTTGTGTTATATTACTTTCTTTTATTCAGAAACACAGGAGACTCAGGTGAAAAGTGTGATGGAAATTATACACTTATTATTATATCCTAAAACTTGTCTCACCTAATCGTAGTCATCAGTTTATTCGATAAATGCATACCTATTTTTATGTTTGTGTTTCACATGTTCCATCCCTTTTCTTTTCTTTGAAAGAAAAATTCCTTAACTTAATCAAAGACTAGGATTAAAAAAATAAAATAAAATAAAATCATAGACAGGTCAGCTGAGCCCACTCCCTTGTCGTAATGTCCCCATATTGACAGTTAAATACCACATATTAAATACAATAGACACTGGAGTGTCTTGTTTTTCTCTGAACATTCCACAGTGCATCTAGAATTTTAATAGTTGTTTATTTCTGCTCAGTTTTTCTGCTCTTATTTTAATTTGTTTTTGTCTTAAGGAGAAAAAAAAGGCGACAAACGAGACCTGTGACCCCAGGGGGAAATCATGGATCAGATGCCTCACACCAAGTCACTGTGTAAACAACACCAGGTTCATGTTTTAGTGTGAGGAATGAGTGCAGGAGTGTTTTGAAAGAGCAAATACAAACACTAACAAGAAGAGAACAAAGAAAACAGGAAGGAGAAGCTCCTTTCCTTTTTGAGTTACTTACTGAGATCATTCTCATAGCAAGTTCATTACACCTTGTGTACTTGTTGTAGTGCAGTTTGCTGTTTCTATATTGGCTGAGAGAAGGAGCAGACCTGTTCCATTTACATTTAAACAACAGAATCTTGTCAGTGGAGGATGTACTTTCTCAAACCTTTTTAACTGGTATCTCGCCTCTGTGTCTCTCTGTGTTCGCAGGACAGGGACCACTGCACGCCTCGCACCAGAACACCTTTCCAGTGATGACTCCCCTCGTGTGGAATTAGTTCACAGCTGTTTAGTCTTATACTTATCCACAACTAGGATTAGTCCATTTACTATTTCTTACAAGTGGGGATCAAGAACATTGGAAGACGTGAGTAGTTTTTTGGAGCAATACAGATCAATACATAAAAACAGGCAAATGACCTGGTTATACTCAAATACATCCATAAACATATCAAACAAAGTAATGCTTAGGTATGAATTTTCTTGACTTCGTGACCTATTATGAAGCTTAACTTGTTATGAACTGACACGTGATAATGTTCACACATTTAGCTGCAATTCTTTGTTTAACTTCAGAGGGTTAAATGGAGCTCACCCAGATGATGGTGTTGACTGCTTCAAGGATTTTCACTAGAAGTTATATAACTGCAAGTTATATTACCGATGTCTAAGTGTATGCAGCGCAGAATTCTTTATTCGTAATGTAATACATGTCCTATTTAATTCTACAAGATAAACAGGTTGGAAAATATTTGTGTAAAATAGATTATGATTATTTTTGGAACATAAAGCCATGCAAACATTGTAAGTGGACATCAAGGAAAAATATAAAATAAAAGAATAGTATAGCATACAGTTACAGGGTATGCCTGTTTTCATTGATTACTAGGGAAGCTCTTTGTCTCCCTCTTGTGGCCATTGTTGTCTGAGCCAACAACCATATCAGCATAAGTGACATGAAGTTACAGAAATTAATTAAAACTAAAACGTATTTTTATAAACACGATTTGACAGTGTGTTTTACATATTCTGGTTGAATATGACATTTATGTGTACAAGATTATAAAAAACACAATCATACATTTACCTGATACTTATATCCAAAGTGACTTACGAGTGAGTATAACTTGAGCAATTGAGGGTTAAGGGCCTTGCTCAGAGAACCAACAGTGGCAACTTGGCAGCAGTAGGGCTGGAACTGGTAAGCTTCTGACTACATGTCAAGTATCTTAACCACTGAGCTACCACTGATCACTGCTGGGGGTAACCATAAATGTTATAATTTAAAATGTTGGATACTAAACTATTTAAAAAACATTTTGGAACATTTATTTATTTCATTTCCCCTAACCTTTGACAGCACGGCTAGTCCAGACCTCTGTATATGCATCTTCTTACCCCTTCTCTCTGCACACAAAAAATAAAACGCATTGAGAAGAGACTAATTGCACAAAGGATAAAAAATAAAATGACATATATAATGATAAAAGGAAAAGGTAAATAGATAACAGTAGATGTGTTAATATAAAATCAAAAGTCATCTAAACAGAACTCAATGCAATAAGTGTGTTTTGAGATGTTTTTGTTTTGCTGTTGGGTTTTTTTTTTTTTTTTTTTTTTTTTCCTTTCAAGTGCTAATGCCATTATGAGTTGCTAGACCATGAAGACATTTAAAGACATTTAAAGAATAATAAAATAATTTGATTTTGCTGTAAAAGACAGATGTCATGTTCACACTGCACAACTGCACTGCTTAATGTGAGCAGACATCTGGCAGACACGCTTATCTATAGCAACTTACAGTTTCAACTATATTACAGAGCTAGGTCCATATAGCGGTAGGAGTTTGATTCAGTTCAGTTCAGCTCACTCAGGCTTTCATTTCTGTTTTCTTGTCTTCAGGTTTTGTTTCATTGTCCCTAATAGGTCCAACTTGTGCTTGTCTACTCATGTCTCACTGTCCTCCTTTGCTTGATGTCACAACTTCATTGATACCTAAAGTGAATGTTGGAAATATCACATGTTCTTTGAGTAGGAATCAAACATCATTGCTCTAATACACTGGACTGATAGTGGACTCTGCCGAGGTACACCTACCCCTGATGTTGTGATGTTACTGAGCCTCATCCTGTCTCAGATGCCTTGGCTACTCCCATCATCCCCTGATGTCCCCTGTTGTAGCCCACACCACCTCCTCCCCAACCAGCTACTCTCTGTTGCCCTTAATGGACGTTCTCTTGCGACTTGGGTCTCGGACACATGCACACAAGTCTAGAACCTCCAGAAAGTTGGACTAAACATTAAATGCTTATTTCATTTTTTAATTTATGTCTCTCTTTAAACAGCCAGAGGAGGATGGGACCCCCTTTGAGTCTTGGTTCCTCTCGACGTTTCTTCCTCATGCTCTAGGGAGCTTTTCCTTGCCACTGTCACCCTTGGCTTGCTTACTGGGGGCTTGGACTTGGACATTTGAAAAGCTGCTTTGTAATAGCACCTGTTGTAAATAAAATAAAATAAAATACAATTTTAAAAAGTACTTTATAAATAAATTTTGAGTATTTGATTTTTATATGTAATCTTAAAATGTATAAGATAACTAAAATTTGTTTTTTAATCATTACATTTTTTCACTTAAAACAAAAATATAATTTGGATAGTCCCAATAATCTAGAAAAATCAAATCTCATCATTACAGTGCCAACAACACATCAACATCACCAGACTTCAAAGCACTTGTCTGAGAGGAAGATTTGTATGCCTGTAATTCTGTTGTTGAAGAGCCTATAAAATCAAAATAGGCTTTTAAATTTGAAATTTTAAACTAAAATAAATACAGCCTTATTTTAAATGCCTAAACACACACACACACACACACAGTTACCTCACAGTGTGAATATTGTTGTTGGTGGAGAAAGTATCATAGATCCTCTTTGCTGACACATCAGTGATGTCATTGTGACTGAGGTTGAAATTAGATGGATTATAATTACCACATTGTTCAGGATTCCCAAACACACCTCCCTCTACTAAATCACCGTGTAGTAGTACAAACACCTGTGGATTTATATATCAATGAATTAAATTAATGAACGAATGAATGAATAAACGAATGACTGAATTAGCAAATGAATGAATAAGCAAAGCAATAAATAGTATATTTGTGTCAGTGGACCTGAGTCATTAATGGCCAGATAATTATGCATTTTGACATTTTAAACAAAATATCAATTCTTTCATTTCTTGTACACATGACTTGTTATCTATCAGGCATGAAACTGTAAATCATAAAGAGTCTGTTATGCCTTATTTCTCTTTTTAATGAGAACATGTGTTTCTACAAGCAGTCTGGATATTCTGTAGACCACAGAGATCCATCCTGCCAAGTACAGGCAGTGATCAGTGATCCAGGCAGCCAGTGAGAGAGGTCGTCATTTCCAAATAAAATCACCAAGAAAATCAAGCTTTTTGCTGTTTGCTTTTGAAAAATAAAGTCCTTGAAGGAACACAGGATATGACTGAATGAGCAAAGTTACATTTATATAGAGCCTTTCAAGGAACATACAATGCTTTACAATGAACACACACAGCTTCTATGTTCAGTCACCCTGCCGGATTTTGTGTTAAATTGTGAGAAAAAGAATAAAATGTGTTATGTTCTATGTTAGTGCTCACTGTGCACTCAACAATCAAGACTCTCTACACATCCCTCCTCCCGCTTGTCCACTCACTCCAGGATGTGGGCTTTGTGCTGGTGTGCGAACAGCATCTGCAGGCAGTGGTCAGTGAGCTGACAGTGGCTAAGGTCCAGTTCTGACAGCCCTTCAGAATGTTCCAGAAACAGTGCCAGTGACCTACAGGCCTGCTGGTCCAGCCGGGTCTGACTGAGGATCACCATCTTACCCAGAGCCCGGGAGAGAGCCACAGCGCGTCTCACACACTCCACATCAGTCCCCACACAGAGAAGAGACAGGAACTGGAGCAGCATGGCTTTATTGCTGCTGAACACACTCAACATTCTCCAACATGTAGAGTCACAAAACACTAACACACTCACATAACTACTAACATTAATGCTATTTACACACATTTTGTTTCAAATGATAAAATTATTTTCCCTTTTCCAGAATGTTTCCCTAGTTTGTGTGGTGTTGAGTCAGTGGCTTACTGAAGGGTGACTGTGTGTAAAATGGGGAAGAGTTGCCCTCACAGCCGTGTAGAGTGAGCTGTGTGTGTGTGTGTGTGTGTGTGTGTGTGTGTGTGTGTGTGTGTGTGTGTGTGTGTGTGTGTGTGTGTGTGTGTGTGTGAGAGAGAGAGAGCTCTCTGGATGACCATGGAGTCGACTCTGCAGTCCTCAGTGCTCAGAGTCAGTGTGTGTTTCTGTGTGTCTGCTGTGAGGTCCAGAGCAGAGCAGCAGGAGAAATCCAGTCTGTGCTGCAGAGCGAAGAGCAGATCTGTTGCTGCTGCCCCCTGCTGTAGTTCAGAGACACTGTAGCAGTGGAGCAGCCTCAGCAACAGCAGCCTGTCAACACGGAGAAAACAAAACACACACAGACAGTGGCAGGGCAGTTAATTTCAGGTTAATATAAATATTTCACCTAAATTTAATTTTATTCTGAAGTAAATATCCATGGATATTGCTGATTACCTGACAGGAGTCTCAATAAAACCTAAATGATGCTGGCACAAAATGACTTTTGAGGAAACTCGTGAAAAACACATAAACGTACATAAACGTTTATATAACACTCCCTAAACAGACCAGTTCTGTGTTAAAATTCTGATTGTGAGAAAAGTTCAAGCCTGAGACGGGAGACGTGTTAGAGCAGTGGCTCAATGCTCTCCAGCTCCGCCTTTGGTATGGAGGTGAAAAGCAGGCTGAGAGAGACTGCTGTGCAGTGCTGGAGGGTGAAGCGCAGGGCAGCACAGTGGACAGAGTCCAGCTCTCTGCTGTTCAGGTTGATGCAGTTCTCTGCTGAATTCAACAAGCTGGACACACAGTGAGCAGAGCCAGTCTGATAGATCTCTCTGATGATGGACAGTACAAAGCTGGAGCTCAGCCTGGGGAGAAGGCACACACACACACACACACACACACAAACACAGACACAGACACACATTTCCAGGTCTCATACTGTACAGTATAATTAAAGTGTTTGGACTGTTACTAACTGTGTGAACAATCTGAGCCACACAACACATGACTGTATTCTCTCACCTTCTGATCTGAAGTCTGGCCAGTACAGGCAGAAGGTCTCTGGGATTTTGTTACTTAATGTTGGGGATGTGTAGTGGTCCCATGAGCTGGTGGAAGCTCGTCTACTTTGCCGTAACGTCACCCTTTCGCCTTGCTGTCTGGATGCGTACTGTCTGTCAGACTAGCAATTCATCTACACTTCTCACAGATAAAACTGCCACTAATGACGAAGAATAAACATGCTGCATTCAGTGCTCTGAAGCAGAACATAAGTCATGATGAAAAAGCAAAATGTTAACATTACTTATGTTTGTGGTAGTTCCTTAGATATAGTTTGTGATGATAAAATAGTTTTCCATGGAAGTTGCCAGTTTCCAGGTAGAAAGTAGTTAAATGCAACAAAACATTTGTTAAACAGATAGAGAGCAGTAAGAGCTAGTATGCTGAAACTACCTTTTTCAAAAACAGGAAGCTTCCTTATGAAGGAAAGAGGTTCTTATGAACCTCAGCATTTTGACAGCAAGTATTAACCATGGCTATAAAACCATGTGAATAATTCAGTTATGGGATTAATCCACAAAATAGAACATCAAATCTAATTATTTGGCCAGTACAGGGTTATGCAATATTCCTTCATCTCAGCAAAATGGAATAGCTTGACTTCCTTAACTGATTAATAATTAAAAAATATCTTTCTTGACTATAAGAATATAGCTTAACCACTAGAAAGATTAAACATCCAGTGAGTGTGTATCCTGGCATGTTAATGTAAAAGGCAGCTCCTACTGGATTTGGGGAAATGTGAGGTTTAGGTTCATCTATAGTGTTAAGTATCAATGTGAAATATGAATATTGAGGTCAGCATCACGTAAGAATGTATATGTGTGAAACATCTTCGTCGCCATAAATGTTGTGTTGTTACATAATTAAGCAGTCCATCCAGTTTCATTTACTTGATTTATTAGCAACCTGTGTCCACTGTCTAACTCAAGTATTTTTATTTTTATTTCCTCCATGTTGTTTATAATAGGCCTACAATAAGAAATCCTTTTAACTGATTAATAATTAAAATATATCTTTCTTGACTTTAAGAATATAGCTTAACCATTAGAAAGATTAAACATCCAGTGAGTGTGTATCCTGGCATGTTAATGTAAAAGGCAGCTCCTACTGGATTTGGGGAAAGATTAGTAAAAGATTTCAAGTATCTGCAAAGCAGAAAACTGCCTATTCAACAGGCATGAATGATGTGCTACAGAAGTAGTTGTTTTATTTGCATAGCCTAATTAATATCATTAGATCAAGTTCTATATTACCTATATTGTTATATTACAATTTTGCTTTTGCTTTTTTGCTTCACAGTTGTTACACATAATTGCTGCACCTGATACAAGGATAGGAATTTCAATTTATTCATACTGGATATAAGAATCATTAATGGCTGCTGAGTGAAGCACTTTCATTGAAAATTCATCCACCAATTTTTTTTTTTTTTAACCAGAAACAGGGCACATCAGCCAGGAATACATTCCAGCTCTGTTTTAGAACACTGGCTGTGATTCATTACATTTTGGCAATTGTGAAAACAAACTGGATGATACTTCTAAAAGTAATTGTGTTTGCAGTTTATTTGCACAGTTACATGAACAACACATGTAGTAATCGGATCTAGAAAGTTGCCAACCCTATTAAAATATTAGGTTTATAGTATAATATTTGAATTAAACAGACTAAGCATTAATCACAATCATTTGCATGATCATTAAATCTTGAACCAAAAATGTATCAGAGAGCTCTAGTGTTTTTCACAGACACACACCCAATTAAACTGTGCTTGACCATTTCTTGCCCTCTATATCATTCTCTGCAGTTTACTGAGAAAGACCTGACACTGGGTAATGCCATTGTCTATTCGAAGGCCAAAACAACAACAATCTTGGTTATCAAAGATTCACTCCACCCTGACCACAGCCTCTTCTTTTAGAAGCTATGAAAAAACCACCATCGCAGCTTGTGAGCACAAATCTAGCCTCTTAAAAATACTCGCCTGGAATTAAACCTAGTAGAGTTCCACAATGAGGTGCAATTTGTAAAAGGACGTCTTTTTCTCTCAGAGTTAGAAATCTGCAGAAATAAATACATCAGTTAAATGTTTAAATATGTAGGTTAGAAATCCAAGTATAAAGAGCAGATATATTATCTGTGCTAATTAATGAATGTATTTAAAGTATACATTTAGTAGGCCAAAAAATAGAACTCGTATGTAAAGCATATCTAAATATTTTTATTTAGAGTAAATTACATGCGACATTTTGAAGATTTTGATTTTTTGGCCCGCTACCACCACACCGCCTCATCGGGAACTGTTACACTTTATTTTTTATTTATTTTTATTTATAACTTAAAAATAATCACCTGGAATGTAAACCTAGCCGAGGTCCACAACGAGGTGCAATTTGTAAAAGGACGTTTTTTTTCTCTCAGAGTTAGAAATCTGGAGAAATAAATATATGAATTTATTACCCCCCATCAGTGGACCTTTAGAGTTTTATTATTAAAAATAAGACAGACAGATGAACAGACAAACGCAAAATGTATATATAAAATTTTTAAGTATTCGCCATCTGCACCATTACAGGAATAATGTGTGTGTGTGTGTGTGTGTGTGTGTGTGTGTGTGTGTGTGTGTGTGTGTGTGTGTGTGTGTGTGTGTGTGTGTGTATGTATGTATGTATGTATCTATGTATATGGTTATGTGTGAGTACATGTATGTTGGATTGTATATGTACACGTATTAGAGTGTGATATTTAGCGTTTATGGATTGGCTCTGTATGGATTTTATCAAAGGTGTCCAGTCTAGATTATTGGTTCTGTTATTGATTAATTCTGAGAATTATTCTATTGATATATAGTCTATCAATAGATTTTTCTACTGGGTGACACTAATATTATTTTTTGTTTTCCAGTTCATGAGTATGTTTTTTTGTTTGTTGTTTTTTTGCAATAATATTTTTATTATATCAATATAATAATGTTATCCATAGTATCCTGTCATATTGGATGATGATATGTCTCCTAGGAGACATAAAGATGGTGTTGGATGGATATGGTTATTTAAAGCATGGGATATGTTGGTGATGCACTATATTGGACTGTTTGCACTTGTGTAGCATGTTGTCTGTTGCACTGTTGTTTTTATGTTGCACCATGGCCCTGGAGGAACATTGTCTCGTTTTTGTTGTGTACTTGTATATAGCTGAAATGACAATAAAACCTCTTGAACTTGAACTCGAACTTGATGATGACTTGCCAAAATTGCTTGATAGGTGTGCTCTGCCACGTGGCGTGAATGTAATCGTCAACTGTGTTTTGAGTAAAGTATGTACAGATTGCTGAGCTTGTGAAACCAATTTTAAACATCCAATGTGTAGTATAATGTACTCTGTATTATTTTGTACTGAATGCATTGTAGGTTAGTGTTGCTGTCATGTGGTAATGATTATTACACATTTTAATCCAAACTGCGGCGTCGGGGGCTGGTAATGAATCTTCCTCCCATTGTCTCGATGGGAGAGTAACTGTGAGATTTGATTTCACTATTATTTTGTATATCTTAGATAATAGGTTTTTTGTATTAAGAATGTTTGTTTATAAATTCTGATATGGATGTAGGTATCGGAATTGATTTTTGAACACATAGGTGATCTTAGCTGATGTTATTGTAGGAACTGGGTGCTCTTTATACCGTATTTTGGGGCTAGTTGTGGGCGTGACATGAAAGAAGTCTTATGATAAATATGTTTAAGGTGTGTAATGCCTTTTTCTATCCAAGATGTAAAGTTTAATATTTTTGTTCATGGTAAATTCTGGATTGTTCCAAATGGGAGAATGAATAGTTTGTGGAATTTCCACCAGACTGTTAGTGTCATGGCCACCTTCAAACTGTTGAAACATGGATATTTTTGAATATGAGTCTGGGCACATTTGAAACACCTGCCGCAAACATTACTGACATTATATCTTGTTTATGTGATTGGCTGTTTGTCTAGCCACAAGTACTTTTTGATTTATTTATTTTTTAATTTGGCAATTTTATATATAACAGCAACAAATGACATCTTAAGTTTTATGACAAAATGTGCAAACAAGCTGGCCTGAGAGGTGTGTAGCGGGATATGACTCAATGCATCTCTGGTGCTGCTTTTGATGAGTACAGTGTCATAAGTGTGTCTGTCCAGCAGCGCAAACAGGGGATACAGCTTCTTCTCCCGGAGGTTTCCGATAAATATGTAGATATGTTAGTATGTAATAGAAAGACAGCTGCCCATCCTCATAGTCTAGGTACATGCCCACAATTCCTGGGCAATTGTGTCAGGGGCAGAGGGGTCTCAGGCTTGGTGCAGGTGTACGACTTCTGGATGCTCCTCCAGAGCACCCAGAAACCCTCATAGTGGGTTTCTGAACTTGCTCAGACTCAAATCTGAATATCGACGTCCGAAAGGTCTTAGAGAGGAACAAAAAGCACAATTCATTTGATTAAATTGTTCCAGTATAAATATGGTTACCAAACATGCTTTTAAAAATATACTTCCATGTAGATGGTACCCTACAGGGTAGTGTTGGAACAGTGTGTATAGGCTTAGCGTCATGTTGTGGCCCCGCCCCCTCCTCAAATATCTTGGTGTTTGTGCGTTCGTCTTTGTTGCCACACCCTCTCGTGTCGTTCGCCTGTTCTCTGTTATGTGTAATCGGCTTGGGTGTATATATGTCTCGTGTGTCATAGTACATGTGTTGGTGTTTGAGATGTGCATAGTGTTTGAGCTTTGTTGTATGTTTTGCATGTTTGCAAAAATAAAAGTGCGTTTCATCGTGCCTCGTCCCTGCATCCTGCTTATCCTCGCAACGTCACAACTAGACCACATTAGATGTAACTTAGAACCTCCAGTGACCTCTGTATGTGTTTCTTTAGTTGTATGAGCTCCACTGGAGGACTCTGAATAGTTGACAATGGAAGAGGGGTATATCAGATTCACCCCTTCTGCGTCGGTGTGACAGATTAACACACTGCATTAACGTTTAGAAATAAAAACATATGGTAAACACAGTCTAGAAAATATTACCTTGTAACAATTCATTCAGTATATGAACTGTTTTCTGTGTCCTTATGTCTATAAATTAAAAGTAATAAAACATTTAAATGATAAATAAATTACAATGAATGTATAAATGTTCACAAATAAGAAACTACATTGGTCTGCACTTTTCTCCACAGATTCAAGGAACTCATGAAAGTTGGAAGCTATAAAAACACATAATACAGAATTATAGACTGACTGATGTGTGAGCAGAAAGATCACTGTGATGTTCTCATATCTAAAGCACTCAAAGCATTGTTGTTGTGTAAATGAACTGTGATCTGATTGGTTTAAGGAAATAGATTCACCTACTTTGAAGTTCAAGTTTTTATCAAAAGGTTAGAACTGGTTGACTATACTTTGTCTGTCCTGCAACAGGAATTTTAAACATTTATATCCAAAGTATTACGCGATAGAAATCAATTCGACTACCCGTTATTGACCGCTAGATGGCGGAAGATACGAAGAAATAAATGAGTCCAGAGCCTCCTGCCCGACTTTACGGTGAGACTCTGCTTTTACGTCATTAAAACGCTAAAGAAAAAAGGCCGCCATATTTGTAGTTCCACAACGTGAAAAGGCGTCATTTTGTATGCCGAAGAATGAATAAACACCATGCCATGCCTTGAAGACGACGAAATTGCAATTTATTTAGCTAGCCATAAGAATAAGAATAGCTGTTTAATTTACATAATCACAAATATATTGCATGTACATACAGCTACATTTCAGTCGATCAAAAATGTTTCACGTATTTATAACCGCAACTTTATGTTACAGTGGTCATATCAGAGATTTACCAATATAAAACGCAACAGGTGTCGTGTTCTGTAATAGAACATTTTAACATTTATATCCATATTACACATAACCAAGGTGTAATATAACCATATGTACTGAACAGACATGAACAGCCTGTGTATTGTGAAAATACATGTATGTGTCTTCTACAGCAATTACTGTGCCCTGCACACTTTAAGTTTGGCATGAAGTGTTTGCTTTTTCCAAAGCAAGTAATATTAAATTATTCTCATAGAATAAATTTCACAAAGACATGGACTTCTCGGTTGACCGTAGAAATATGTTGGGTTTTTTTTTTTGTATTTAATTTATTTAATGCGAATCGTATGTAGGTTACCACTGCTAAGCTTCACCAATTGTCAAGGTAAGACCTCGAAAGGACGCAGAAAATTATTTTAATAACAGCTTCTGCTGATTTATTCAATAACTGTATGACACCGTTTGAGTGTACGTACCGACTGAAAACAAACTCAAATTATTAGAGACACTCTTACTGCGTCTCCACATTGAAACATATCAGTTAGTTAGCTAGGCTGGCTAACTAGCTTAGCTTTATTAGCTAGCTAAGCTAATGGCGAAGAGGATTACGTTAAAGACCCCCCGGTCTACAGTTGTGCACATACAGGAAAATTAATGAATAGCATGGTAATACACGCATTTATTGGAACAGTTATGTAGCTAATATGCATTTGTAGTATGTGCGCCTGGCGTAGAAATGAGTCTTTGTTAGCCCATTAAGGCTATCTTAGCTAGGCTAGTTCGAGCAAGCTAAGTGCTGGTTGCTATGACAACGGGCTTGGTGTATTTTGCGAGCTTGTCGGCTACATAAGATAAGTGTTTATTGCTTTACTGCTGCGGTGAACTGTTATTATTGTAACACTCTGCTAATGCCAGATGTGTAGAATAACTCACTAGTGATGTTTACTTCGAGACTTTGGCAGTTTTAAGATGGCTAGAAAGCGAATGAGCCAGCTAGCTGTCCAAGCTAACATGCAACCTTCTGTACATCCCGGGTACTCCCAGCCCTTATCAGGACCCCACAGTTCCCTTTGAGAACTCCCTGGTATCACGATCATAACTTTGGACAACCAGTTGTCATTCTCAACTCATGTTTCAGATTTCCCCTTTGTAACATACGAAGGATTCAGCCCCTTCTCTCGCAGGAAGCTTACCCGGGTGCTTGTGCGGTCTCTTATGATCTTAAAGCTGAACTACTGCAACTTACTACTTGCTGGTCTATTACTACTCTAGTACTTATTGTTTATTGCACTTATCAATGTTTAAGGTAGACCTTATGTATTTCGTACTTCTTGTTAGGAACTGGTTCAAAGTGACAAGTCCTTCAGGTTCAATCTCCTCCAAGTTACCCTCTGCCCTCCGTCCTCTGTAGCCGGATCCGGGGAAGTCAAGAGATACTGACAACAAGGTAGTGAATCAAGAGAGTTCCACTTTATTGAGGAAAGCACAGAGTATAAATGTGTCCTATATCTACTATCTAAATCTACAGGATGATGGAGAAAAGTGAGGCATGTTCTAAGGGTCTACGTAGAAAGGAAAGGGACAAGGTTATTAAAGATTAGATGTTCTCTGCATGAACGAGCCACGAGCTGTTCCCTTGTCCGCCATTAGCCACTCCTGTGCTTAAAGAGAGACGGAGAGAGAGAAAGGGAGGGGTAAAGGAGACAAGAAGAGGGAGCGGATGACCTAGGGCGACCAGCTTGTGGTCAAGCCGCCATGTCATGGCTGATAGGCAGAGACCTTGCGTTGGGTGCCTGAATAGAGAAAGGCTCCAGTATCTAACACTTCTAGGCATCAGCAGTAATCCCTGTATTTCTACAGTATTCTAGATCATTGCTATATTGGACTCTAACCTATTGGACTGGCTAGGATGTATTCTATGAATAAATAACAAAGCACTTTTGTAAGTCGCTCTGGATAAGAGTGTCTGCTAAATGCAGTAAATGTAAATGTCCAAGGAAAGCCGACACTAGCAGGCAAACCGAGCATTGCACAGGCCATATTTGAAATTCCCACAATGCTTTTCTCACCGAGCGTATGTCCGGGCAATAACGTCAGTTGGTCCTACCAGACAATTATCACCATGACGAGAGTCTTTCATATCAATAAATTCTGACAACACTTTGAAAGTGATAAGCAGTGGTTAGCTCGAAAGTTATTCATAAACAAGCACGTTGAAAATTACGAAACAAGAGACTTAGATCAGCTGTTGTCTCTATCAATGGTGTGGGTGACCCATGTGTTCTTAGGATGCAGGTAGGGTCTAACGCCTTCTGTGCTGAGTTGCTGTTTCCATATTTTAAAAATAGAACGCATTGTTAAACGGCATCTGTAATAGTTAAGGAAAGTGCATTATAAGTATAAAGTGTTACAGTAAGTGTTTTGGCCCCTGACTGCCATTAGGACAAGCCAAGACAACCACTCACTACATTAGCTTATCTACTTGTTAAATCAGCCTGAAATTAAGATACAGATAAAAGTGTTGATTTTTGTACTAACATTTTAACAACTTCAGCCAAAGTATTCAGAATGTAAATGTTTGGTCTAGCAGGTATGTCCCACAACTGATGCAGAGAGTGCATGTCATGGCAGAGGGGATTCATGTTGGCAAAATGCCCTCCTACAAATTAGTCTCAAATACTGAAGCAAAAAAGAGGCCAAATTCATCTGATGGAAGTAAGTCTAAAAGGGCTTCTTGATGATGTTACCCTGGTGACTTGCATTCTTTCCAGATGCTCAACAACCACTAAAAGTAGTGCATTGCTAAAAACTTCTACTTGTTGTGCTGGAGGTGTTGAAAATATGGTTTCCTTGTCATTGTCATTCTGATTTTATAAGGTTCTACGTGGGTATCGATAGGAGCTGAAACTGTGCATGTGTTGCCCCTCTGAGGAGATGAGCCAATGAGGAAGATGCCCGTGTTCAAATTTGGCTCTAGACCACGCTTTGAGCTGGTGCACTTTGTCAGCGGTTGAAGTTGCAGCAGCATTGGCGGAGTGGGACGCATTGGTGAGAAGGAGAACGAGAAGGATCTCAGCAGTGAGAAGCTGAACAGCGGCAAGCAGCGGGAGGCCGGAGACAAAGCCTCTCCTCTCCCTTCTCTGACACAAACACAGTCACGTGTTATATACTCACATAATCCAAAATCTAGCATCTTTTATTTGCTGTTAGCTGGCGAAGAGTAATCAGTATAGTCAGATTCCTTTAATGTAAACACTTGGGAAAATTCCTGCCATGATACCACTTTGGACACAGGGAAGATCTGATAGTAAATATTCTGGCAGGGACAGGCCATGACGGCTTAGGAAAGTTTATAATGAAGGTTAATTACACAATTCCATAAAATATAGATTCAGTTAAAATGATCAAACTTTTAAGTCATTCACTTTTATTTTTATGTAGCTAACCCTTTCTTACCAACTTAGTACAATGACAGGAGTTAATCAGAAATGCTCTCATTGGCATTTCTGCTTGAATTGGCTTGACTTGGAAATGGTTGGCTGGAAAATTCCTGCCATGAGATCACTTTGGACACAGGGAAGATCTGATAGTAAATATTATGACAGGGTGAGGTCATGACTGCTTAGAAAAGTTTATAATGAAGGTCATGAAAGGTCAGTTTTGACTAATTGCAAAAAACGCCATGTAAACATTAGAATGGGAAAGTCAAGCGGTCTGAGCGAAGCGAACTGCGAACGAGGCATGGAACAGACTAGCCAGGACCAATATTTTGAAAGGGATCAGAAGAGGATGACATCAAGAATCATTCTGATGATCAAGTGGCGCACGGTCAAGCAAATTGCAGCCAGATACAATGCTGTTGCTCCAACTAACATGTCTGAAGGCACAACATGGGTCCTCTGAAATCAGTAGATGTTTGAACAGAAGGGCTTACCTATGTATTGTGACCAAGTGCATCCCTTCATGCAGCTGCTTAAACTATGGCAGAAGGACACTAAACAAGACAAGAAACCCTGCCGCAAGGGTTGTATAATCACGGATTTGTTCCAGTATCAAGACAGCAAATTTTCAATGTTTCCCTGGCCTTCACATTCCCCAGATCTTAATCCTATAGAACATCCCTGGGTAAAGGTATAACAGGCAGTTTAGAACATGTCAGTCCCTCCATGTAATTTGAGAGAAAATATCCTATGAAGATTGGACCAAAAGGAAAAGCACATTTGGTAAATATGGGAAAAAGAAAAACGAAAAGACGAGCCCAGATCCCTGCCAGAATATTCACGCAGCTTGTGCTATTGTTCACTTGCTGCTGTCGGAAGGGTGTTAAGAGAAGGAACACGACCTCAGAGGATGACTTCTTTAAGGGTAAGTTCTGACCACAGCCACCACTTGGATGAACTGTGTGTGTGTGTGTGTGTGTGTGTGTGTGTGTGTGTGTGGGTGTGTGTGTGTGTGTGTGGGTGTGTGTGTGTGTGTGTGTGTGTGTGTCTGAGAGAGAGAGATCTACGTAGAAGTGTTCTAAGTATCTATACAACGCTAATAAGACATTTTCTGTTACTTTTTAAACAGATACTAGAACAAAGTATTTAATGAAGAATTACTTGACTACTGAGGGAACTGAATCAGCCATAGTAAGTAAAGTAGAACCAAGACAAATGATTTAAAGCCAAACTGAGGCAGGGGACAAAAGCCACAAAAAATGGAAAAACAGCTATGGTGAACAGTGATGCTAATTGAATGCTTGTATTTAAGTACACTGAATGTCTCTGAATATAAATTACAAATGCATTTCAACAAATGTTCGAGAAATTAATTAAAAACACTAATGTAAATGTATTTAGAATATATTTAGGACACATACATTTAGCATATGCAATCTTTGTCAGTTACAGGAAAAAATACTGTTGGTGGGTTTTTTGTTTGTTTGTTTTACATTCTCCTTACTATAGAATTAACAGTCGACTGTTCGGTGACTTTGCATGCTGAGTTGTAACACTGATTATTAGTATAATTGTGGCGAGAATCAAAATCAACACTAGCTAAAATGACTGAATGCATTGGAATTTATTATTCCAATAGCACAATTTGAATGGGTCTACGGTACCTTAGTGTGTCAGGTCCTGTTATTTCTGTTGAACATTTGATGCTTGGGGGCACATTTTTACATCATTAGGCTTGCAGGCTATGTGATAACGGCTATGCGATAAAAAATTGTATTTGTTTCCTTTCCAGTCCAATTCAAATTATAAATTACAAATGTATCAAAATGTAATTAAAGTCATATTTCAATTAAATGTATTTAAATACTGTTCAACAATATTTCTACTCATATCTACAGGTGGAACCTAAAGATATGAATTTCAATGAGAGGGATAAATGTATTGAGGACCTGGAAGCCATGTTTGCTAAAGTGAGAAAGTCTGCAGTGGAGCAGAGCAATCCTAACGCTTGTTTTCCATAAATTCTCACAATGCTATGAACTATGCATTTCAAGTAGATGTAATTAAATATTGCTTAACATTGTTTCTCTTCATAGTTGGAGGCGAAACTGAATTCTTTCATAAAGATGCAGTATGATACCTGTGAACATAATATGGGCCAACTGATTGAGGAGATGGAATCCACAGTTGCTAGAGTGAGAAAGTCTGCAATTCAGCAGAGCAATCCTAACACTTGTTTTCCATAAATACTAACAATGCAATTAAATATGCATTTCAAGTAGATGTAATTAAATATTGCTCAACACGGTATTTGTGTCTGCAGGCGGCCAAACTGTTAGGATTCGACGCCATACTTGCTAGGGAGAATATGGCTGCATAACCTCTGACAACAGCAATAAACAGCATTAAAAATACTCTGACATTTTTCAGTCTAATCCCTGCCTATGTTGCCTGCAACACAGTCAATTAAACCATGGATAGTAATTATATCTTATTTTTTTGTCTCACAAACATTCTGAATGTAACATTTCCTACAGCTTTAAAGATACAATCACCATACTTGGCACCCACACTATTTTTTTCCTTGATGTCCACTTACATCTATGTGGCTTAACAATCACAATTCATTTTTACACAATCAATTTCCAACCTCTATATATATCGCTCGGAATTCAACAGACACCTGACTCAAGTATTTTTATTTTAATTTCCTCCATGTTGTTTATAATAGGCCTACAGTAAGAAATCCTTTTAAAGGTGATCGCCATTTCTACCACTGTATACTGTTGAAGCATACAAGTTTTTATTCAGTGTCAGATATGTCATTTTTGGGGATTAGGTACAGCGCATTTTGTTCAGGACATTCGCTGATATATGTTCTAAATGGGATTATAAAATAACTAGCTAGCTAGCCATGCATTTAGACAGAACCTGAATTGTGTTAAATGGGGATTTTTATCCCATGTTTTTTAGGCTGCGATATGTACCGCCTAGTATAAATAAATACGCAAGAATGCAGAGCACGAATAGTCCATAGTTTATTTTCCCTTCTATATAAGCCCGCAGGTTCATAGGTGACTAGCTTTTATAATGTCATGTGTAATTTGAGCATAATGGTGCAAACTTCAAAGAACAATATGGAAAAAAAGGAGGGTTGTTTACATAATTGCCCTTGAAAAAGTTTATAAGAATTAAACTCTTGTGTACCCCTCAGACATTCTCCAGAGGGTCCCTCAAAAGCATGTTTATATTTAAGTTGCAATAAAGGACAGGACCAGCTATTCTCTTCAACTAATTCTGATATCAAGTGGAAACAAGTTGTCAGGTTCTGGTCCGCACCGAACCAGGAACGCAGACACAGACACGTACACACATATCCGCACAAATCACCTACCACGACCACTGCTCGGTTCAAAATCACACACTTATCAACCATCACGATCACCTGCTTCTAATTAACTCTCTCCCTATTTAAACCCCTCATGTACCATCCTCCAGTGTTTCCCATTTAGCATACTGTGGACTAAAGCTGAGCCTGTCTTCATGAGCTTCCCCACATCTGTGTTTTTAAAACTTTTTGGCAATGCTTTGTGTGACTAATATCCTGCCTTTTTATCCCTCACCCATGTCTTGCTCAGGTGTCAATATGTCACATAACTAAATTAGTGTTCTATTATTTTCTTAGTTTGTACAAGAAGTACAAATATGTAGCTATCTAACATTTATAATGTGTATTGTTTCTTATTTTGTTAACATTAAAATGTAAAACCAAGTGAAAACATTTAAATGTAAAAACTGGTTTGACACTGCTTTGGATCTAGTGAAAATACTAGAAGCTGTCAACACCATGACCTGAGCAGTCTGCATTTAACACATAGAGAGAGAGACAGAGACGATGTACGACAACAACCAAAGGTATTCAGATCTTAAGGGAATCCTTTCACTTAGTCTTCAATTATGCACTCCATAGATGTCATGAGGGACAGCCTCACAAGAAAGGAGGCCTGGTGCATGGCATGCAGTGGTGCCTATCATGCGAACACAGAGAGAGACAGAGACAAGGTAGCAGACAACAACCAAACGTGTTCAACTGCTGTCAGGTCTTTCTCAGTAAACTTCAGAGAATGAAGTACAGGGCAAGCACTTGAACATGCACATGTTCTTCCCTGGATACAGACACTTTGCCTCAAAGACAGTTGCCTCACAGGTTTGTTCCAAAATGACTTCCCTTGTCCCTTATTCCCTTATGCAACAGGAATTGAAAAGAAAGGTGTGAGCAAGTATACCCTCCACTGACAAGCTCCTGTTGTTTAAGTGTGAATGGATTCTGTGACTTGAACAAGTCTGCTCCTTCTCTCATCCAATATAGAAATTGCTCACCGAACTACAATGAGTGAACAAGGTCTAATGAACTTGCTGTGAGAATGATCTCAGTAATTAACTCAAAAAGGATAGGCTCAGAAGTGATTTTTTTTTTTTTTAAGTAGGAGGATTTTGATATTTCAAGCTTGCCAGCAGAACTAGCTAGCCTAACCTGGGATGACAGCCAATGCACAGCATCACAGCTGGGGGAAACGGATGTGAAATGTCAGTTTAATCGGCAAGGCTCAAGGCAACAGGGTCCTGTCCCTTGACTTAGGTTGATCTAGAGGTATTTCAAGAAACTTCTCAAGCGCACTTTAGTGGCAAAGAACAATATTTTCACTTGAACAGGGACCTCAGATTAAAAGTCTGATGCTCTACTGACTGAGCTATTCAGGATAGAAGCAATATCAGAAACATTACAAGTGCAATGTCCATGTATGCAAAGAAAATTGAGTTCATGTGTATTGCATTAAGATGTCAATCTGCCTATGGAACATAACACCTCTTACGAGGCTCGATTTTTGCTCTCAAGCTGCGATGGTTTTGTTATGTTGTCTAAGAGAAGAGGCTTTGGTCGGTGGAGTGAGTCTTTGATAACTAAGATTGTAACTAAGATTGAAACTGCTCACCGCACTACATCGAGTACACAAGGTGTAATGAACTTGCTATGAGAATGATCTCAATAAGTAACTCAAAAAGGATAGGCTCATCATGATGCATTAGCTAACAGTCGGCACTCATACACAAGTGTGAATGTTCAACATTCATTCAAGCATCTCGAGGTCACAGTCTGTAGTGTGTACAAAAGGAATCTAAAGGAAAGGTTTGAGCAAGTGCATCCTCCACTGATAAGAGATATGACTTTAGACTTCAATTGTAACATTAGAAAAAAGATGTACATACAGTCCATTTGTTTAAAATGTTCTTTGATGTGAAGGTCATATTATTTTGCCCCAACTTACGCAGAACTTGATTGTTGGAAGAATACAACAGGGGAACTTTCAGTTGTACTTCACATGACTGACACTGTGTAGACTTTAACTAATGTACAGTTGTGTAGCTTTAGAGTTGTGTACAATTAGAGCAAGTGACCTAAGCAACATGTATTGCATACACAGTTTGCCTTAACAAACCTATCACTTCATCATGGTCAGTATATTTGTTATAGATACATGTAATGCTTCAGCATTGCTACTAGTTCTAATACACTCAAACTAGTGCACCAGAGTGGGTGATGGTAATGGTACGGTTAGAAGCAAACCTATATGACTGGGGTTGGGCTTCCACACACTGTCCCTTTCTCCCAATTCACAGAGCGGAAACGACTCGTTTTCAGCCTGTTTTTTTTTTTTTTTACACAACCAATTTCCAACCTCTATATATATATCGCTTGGAATTCAACAGGCACCTGTTGCTACTGAACCTTTAAGACGGATGTAAGATAAATGAGCTCCTTTATGATTGGCTGCCCTGTATTGTGCTTCATTCAAAAGGTACTCAGAGCTGAAATGCCTGAGAAAGGCAATTTAAGTGGGTGTGCTAAACCTCTATAGGCTGAATAGGCAGAGATAGGTCAATAAAGTGTTCTTGTGACATTAGAAATACAAATTTCAAAAGGGGCATTTTTGGCAGCTAAACGGACATAGTTAAGAATTTTAACATTTAAAATATATATATTAAAAGGAGAATGTTACTTATTTCACTCTGACTGTAAAACAGTGCATATTGTGTTAAATGGGATTTCCATCCCATGTTTTTAAGGCTGCCTTATGTATAAATAAATATGCAAGAATGCAGAGCATGAATAGGTCAGTCTTCCATTCTGTATCACATACCTACCCTTGATAACACAGTGGTAACTGGAAAAAAACAACCCTTTTTACTCAGTTGTCACTACTTCCAATAGACTTCACGCTAATCTCATAGAAGTCCACCCGTTTCCGTGTCCTCCGGAAACAGCACTTCCGTTGTGTTGTGACAGGATTTGTTCCTGAAGTTGTATGCGTTTTCTAAATTTGCACCGCATTTCTAAAGTGTGTTACCACTTTGATGAATATGCTTTGTTTATTTGCAGCACGGTGGGTTTTCCAGGACACCGTAATTTATGCATGTTTAATTCCATCTTTTATTCACGTACTAAGCCCAACTCTATAGGCTAATATTTATAAAACCGAGATAACCATAGAAACGTCTTCATCTGTGCTTGATACTTTCAAGGAAAAACGGAACTGCTGCTTGTCAAGCTTGTTTCATCAGGTTTTATATCATCGTCATGACGTGTTTGAATTGATCCCAGGCATATGCAGTCCTCATCAAAATCCATGCATGTCCTAGGCTGTGAGTAAGGTATGTTCTCTCTCTGGTCACAGTTGGCAAATAAATTATGCATATAGATTGTGGGGAAAACACTTTAGCACGTGTTCTCCAAAGAAGTGTCTTAATATGAGCTATCTAGCTAGTTCCAATGTCAACTGTAATCATAACACTGGGTTTCTCTCTGTGCTCAGGTGTCTTATTCGCATGCCAGTAACATGTTAGCGATATTGCAGTAGTGTGAATTTTTATGTTGCCCGTGATGAAAGGTGACAGCGAATAAAAATCCAAACATTTTTTTTTGTTCAGGTCTTTTTAACGGTCATAACCGACACATATTTATCTAACAAAAAATCAGGTTCCTCTAAATGTGTGGAAGAACTGCTGTGTATATTTTTGTTTCCAGTGGCCTGAGTACCTAAAATATGTCACCATTTTAGGAAGCAGGAAAGCAGGGCTGCTTACAAACATGACATTAGTAAATTATTTTTGGGATATTTTCATTTATGATTTTCCCCTTTTTGTTGTTTGTTAGCTTTTTTACTTTCATTTTTTGTAGGGACTGTGATATATATTTTGTTATTTGAATGCATAATATAGCTTTGGGGCTCCCACAGACACTTGTGTATATACACATATTAGGGGAGATTTTTTCATTGGTTTGTATATGTTTTTGAAGGAATGCACATAGTTCTTATGTTTGAGCCACTTTAAAGATATTTTTTGACTTGTATCAGAAAGGAATGCAAGCATTTATTCATATCAACATTTTCATATCACATTGGTGTAGGTCATTTTCACTTGTTATATAAAGAACATTCTAATGGCTTTGGGGGAGACAAACCAAATTAGTCCTTTATAATTGTAATTATATATTACTTTGCTTCATTAGAAGTTTGTGATTATTCCTGTTATTCATCAACTTAGATACCGTGATTTACTGGGGTAGGTCAAATTAAAAGATAATTGCCTGCTTATATTAGGTAAAGAAAGTTTTTTATGTCATAGTTTTCACTTACTATGATTGGGACAATACATCTTTTACATGAGGATGGATTTTATCAAAGCTTATAGGGATCTGTATGCCATGCATAGGACGCTTATGCCTTATTTAGTTCACTAAATACAAGCAGTTCATTTTTGTTTTAAATGTTGATGTTCCACCTGCTCCATCAGACCCTCTGCTTTGACACTATGTCCACCTGGTGTACATCAGTAAGCACAGCCTATAACAAGGTATGTCTTAGCCACTTGTAATCTTCTAAGCATTAACTTTCACAACATTTTTATGACAATGTTAGTCTTTATAGTTTCCATAACTAGGTGCTTAACTGAAATCAGGTCCAGTGTTTCATGTTGATGTCTTTCATTTTTCATACATAGTCATGTATATATTTGTGACATGCTACATTTGTTACTGTTTTCACTTGAACAAGGAAAATCATACTCAAACCAGATATATAAGTGGACAGTCAGGGTGAAATAAGTAACATTCTCCTTTTAATGTTATATTTAAAAAAAATATTAAAGGTCTTAAGTATGTCAGTGTTTTTGTTAGTCTTTTGGCCAATGTTTTTTTTTAAAAGAGATAAGGAGATACCAGAACAAAATAGAAAAGCAAATAATAGAGGAAGATGGCATGGGATGGAGGGATGGAGGGATGATAAAAGACAGGGGTAGTAACGGATAATTTATTCTATTCTCTCAGCTATTCTCTTTAACTAATTCTGAAGTCTGCATCTTTATTTTCTATTTGAATGTTAACTTTACGACTAGCTGATTGGGGTTTAGGAATGACACTAGCGTTGATTTTGATTCTAGCCACAGTTCTAGTAATAAGCAGTGTTACAACTCTACATGCAAAGTCACTGAACAGTTGACTGTTAATTCTGTAGTAAGCATAATGCAAAAAATACAACAACATATTTTGTTGTGATTGAAAAAATTACGTCCTAAATACATGCGTTGTAAATACATTGACATTAGTATTTTTAATTAATTTCTAACATTCAGAGACATTCAGAGGTATTTCTATTAAGCCCAGAGTCAGCTAGGTCTCCGCTCTCTAATTACTCAATGAACCTCAATGGTCTCCCAATCACATCTTCTCTAACAGTTAAAGATCTTGGAGTTATGGATCCCAGTCTCTCGTTCGAAGCTCACGTAAATAAATAATGTTTCTAGGACCCCCTTTCTCCACCTTAGAAACATTTCAAAGATTAGGAACATGCTCTCCACACATAATGCAGAAAAGGTAGTCCATGCATTTATTACTTCAATATTGGACTACTGTAATCCCTTACTATCTAGCTGTGCTATTAAGTGCCTAAAGTGCCTAGCGAATTCAAAATGCAGCAGCCATAGTTCTTAATAGAGCTAGAAAATTTGATCACATCAATCATATCTTAGCTACTTTACTTTGGCTCCCAGTAAAATTTTGTATTGATTATAAACTACTTTTAATAATTCCAAATGTGCATTAGACTTTACAGTAACCTAAGACAACCCTTTTGCATGAAGGGAACTGGTAACTATGCTCACCCTCCATAATGTGCAAAAGATATTTAAAGTGTAGGACAGTCGAAGCATTATGTGTGCGTGTGCGTGATGTTATTAACGTGACAGTAAAAGCTTACCATTTTTAAATGGGGGCTGATCGACTTTCCACTTATGCAAGACTTATGTCAAGAGTACATGTCAAAAATTAGAGACGAAATGAGGTGCTAAATGCCGCAATTAGGCATACAGCAGTCAAAGGCAATTTGGAAACACACTTAGAAAACAAAGATCATGATCTTTGATCATGATCAAACTTTCAAAAAGCTTATCAACGTGACGAGAATGTGAGGTTTAGTTTCATCTATAGTGTTACAGTATCAATGTGAAATATGGATATCGAGGTCAGCATCACGTAAGAATGTATATGTGTGAAACATCTTCGTCGCCATAAATGTTGTGTTGTTACATAATTAAGCAGTCCATCCAGTTTCATTTACTTGATTTATTAGCAACCTGTGTCCACTGTCTAACTCAAGTATTTTTATTTTTATTTCCTCCATGTTGTTTATAATAGGCCTACAGTAAGAAATCCTTTTAACTGATTAATAATTAAAAAATATCTTTCTTGACTATAAGAATATAGCTTAACCACTAGAAAGATTAAACATCCAGTGAGTGTGTATCCTGGCATGTTAATGTAAAAGGCAGCTCCTACTGGATTTGGGGAAAGATTAGTAAAAGATTTCAAGTATCTGCAAAGCAGAAAACTGCCTATTCAACAGGCATAAATGATGTGCTACCGAAGTAGTTGTGTTATTTGCATAGCCTAATTAATATCATTAGATCAAGTTCTATATTACCTATATTGTTATATTACAATTTTGCTTTTGCTTTTTTGCTTCACAATTGTTACACACAATTGCTGCACCTGATACAAGGATAGGAATTTCAATTTATTCATACTGGATATAAGAATCATTAATGGCTGCTGAGTGAAGCACTTTCATTGAAAATTCATCCACCAATTTTTTTTTTTTTTTTTTTTAACCAGAAACAGGGCACATCAACCAGGAATACATTCCAGCTCTGTTTTAGAACACTGGCTGTGATTCATTACATTTTGGCAATTGTGAAAACAAACTGGATGATACTTCTAAAAGTAATTGTGTTTGCAGTTTATTTGCACAGTTACATGAACAACACGTAGTAATCGGATCTAGAAAGTTGCCAACCCTATTAAAATATTAGGTTTATAGTATAATATTTGAATTAAACAGACAAAACATTAATCACAATCATTTGCATGATGATTAAATCTTGAAACAAAAATGTATCAGAGAGCTGTAGTGTTTTTCACAGACACACACCCAGTTAAACTGTGCTTGACCATTTCTTGCCCTCTATATCATTCTCTGCAGTTTACTGAGAAAGACCTGACACTGGGTAATGCCATTGTCTATTCGAAGGCCAAAACAACAACAATCTTGGTTATCAAAGATTCACTCCACCCTGACCACAGCCTCTTCTTTTAGAAATCTGCAGAAATAAATATATGAATTTATTACCCCCCATCAGTGGACCTTTAGAGCTTTATTATTCAAAATAAGACAGACAGATGAACAGACAAACGCAAAATGTATATATAATATTTTTAAGTATTCGCCATCTGCACCATTACAGGAATAATGTGTGTGTGTGTGTGTGTGTGTATGTATGTATGTATGTATGTATGTATGTATGTATCTATGTATATGGTTATGTGTGAGTACATGTATGTTGGATTGTATATGTACACGTATTAGAGTGTGATATTTATCGTTTATGGATTGGCTCTGTATGGATTTTATCAAAGGTGTCCACTCTAGATTATTGGTTCTGTTATTGATTAATTCTGAGAATTATTCTATTGATTTATATACTCTATCAATAGATTTTTCTATTGGGTGACACTAATATTATTTTTTGTTTTCCAGTTCATGAATATGTTTTTTTGTTTGTTGTTTTTTTGCAAGAATATTTTTATTATATCAATATAATAATGTTATACATAGTATCCTGTCATATTGGTTGATGATATGTCTCCTAGGAGACATAAAGATGGTGTTGGATGGATATGGTTATTTAAAGCATGGGATATGTTGGTGATGCACTATATTGGACTGTTTGCACTTGTGTAGCATGTTGTCTGTTGCACTGTTGTTTTTATGTTGCACCATGGCCCTGGAGGAACGTTGTTTCGTTTTTGTTGTGTACTTGTATATATACCTGAAATGACAATAAAACCACTTGAACTTGAACTCGAACTTGATGACGACTTGCCAAAATTGCTTGATAGGTGTGCTCTGCCATGTGGCGTGAATGTAATCGTCAACTGTGATTTGAGTAAAGTATGTACAGATTGCTGAGCTTGTGAAACCAATTTTAAACATCCAATGTGTAGTATAATGTACTCTGTATTATTTTGTACTGAATGCATTGTAGGTTAGTGTTGCTGTCATGTGGTAATTATTATTACACATTTTAATCCAAACTGCAGCGTCGGGGGCTAGTAATAAATGTTCCTCCTATTGTCTCGATGGGAGAGTAACTGTGAGATTTGATTTCACTATTATTTTGTATATCTTAGATAATAGGTTTTTTGTATTAAGAATGCTTGTTTATAAATTCTGATATGGATGTAGGTATCGGAATTGATTTTTGAACACATAGGTGATCTTAGCTGATGGTATTGTAGGAACTGGGGGCTTTCTATAGCATATTTTGGGGCTAGTTGTGGGCGTGACATGAAACAAGTCTTAGGATAAATATGTTTAAGGTTTGTAATGCCTTTTTCTATCCAAGATGTAAAGTTTAATATTTTTGTTCATGGTAAAGCCTGGATTGTTCCAAATGGGAGAATGAATAGTTCGTGTGAGTGTGGAGTTTGATATCTTGTGGAATTTCCACCAAACTGTTAGTGTCATGGCCACCTTCAAACTGTTGAAACATGGATATTTTTGAATATGAGTCTGGGCACATTTTAAACACCTGCCGCAAACATTACTGACATTATATCTTGTTTATGTGATTGGCTGTGCTTCTCTAGCCACAAGTACTTTTTGATTTATTTATTTTTTAATTTGGTAATTTTATATATAACAGCAACAAATGACATCTTAAGTTTTATGACAAAATGTGCAAACAAGCTGGTCTGACCGGTGTGTAGCGGGATATGACTCAGTGCATCTCTGGTGCTGCTTTTGATGAGTACAGTGTCATAAGTGTGTCTGTCCAGCAGCGCAAAGAGGAGATACAGCTTCTTCTCCCGGAGGTTTCCGATAAATATGTAGATATGTTAGTATGTAATAGAAAGACAGCTGTCCATCCTCATAGTCTAGGTACATGCCCGCATTCCTGGGCAATTGTGTCAGGGGCAGAGGGGTCTCAGGCTTGGTGCAGGTGTACAACTTCTGGATGCTCCTCCAGAGCACCCAGAAACCCTCACAGTGGGTTTCTCAACTTGCTCAGACTCAAATCTCAATATCGGCATCCGAACCGTCTTAGAGAGGAACAAAAAACACAACTCATTTGATTAAATTGTTCCAGTATAAATATGGTTATCAAACATGCTTTTAAAAATATACTTCCATGGAGATGGTGCCCTACAGGGTAGTGTTGGAACAGTGTGTACAGGCTTAGTGTCATGTTGTGGCCCCGCCCCCTCCTCAAACATCTTGGTGTGTGTGTGTTCGTCTGTGTTGCCACACACTCTCGTGCCGTTCACCTGTTCTCTGTTATGTGTAATCGGCTTGGGTGTATATATGTCTCGTGTTTCATAGTACGTGTGTTGGTGTTTGAGATGTGCATAGTATTTGAGCTTTGTTGTATGTTTTGCATGTTTGCAAAAATAAAAGTGCGTTTCATCGTGCCTCGTCCCCGCATCCTGCTTATCCTCACAACGTCAGAACTAGACCACTTTAGATGTAACTTAGAACCTCCAGTGACCTCTGTATGTGTTTCTTTAGTTGTATGAGCTCCACTGGAGGACTCTGAATAGTTGACAATGGAAGAGGGGTATATCAGATTCACCCCTTCTGCCTCGGTGTGACAGATTAACACACTGCATTAACGTTTAGAAATAAAAACATATGGTAAACACAGTCTAGAAAATATTACCTTGTAACAATTCAGTCAGTTTTCTGTGTCCTTATGTCTATAAATTAAAAGTAATAAAACATTTAAATGATAAATAAATTAAAATGAATGTATAAATGTTCACAAATAAGAAACTACATTGGTCTGCACTTTTCTCCACAGATTCAAGGAACTCATGAAAGTTGGAAGCTATAGAAACACATAATACAGAATTATAGACTGACTGATGTGTGAGCAGAAAGATCACTGTGATGTTCTCATATCTAAAGCACTCAAAGCATTGATGTTATGTAAATTAACTGTGATCTGATTGGTTTAAGGAAATAGATTCACCTACTTTGAAGTTCAAGTTTTTATCAAAAGGTTAGAACTGGTTGACTATACTTTGTCTGTCCTGCAACAGGAAATTTAAACATTTATATCCAAAGTATTACGCGATAGAAATCAATTCAAGACTACCCGTTATTGACCGCTAGATGGCGGAAGATACGAAGAAATAAATGAGTCCAGATCCTCCTGCCCGACTTTACGGTGAGACTCTGCTTTTACGTCATTAAAACGCTAAAGAAAAAAGGCCGCCATATTTGTAGTTCCACAACGTGAAAAGGCGTCATTTTGTATGCCGAAGAATGAATAAACACCATGCCATACCTTGAAGACGACGAAATTGCAATTTATTTAGCTAGCCATAAGAATAAGAATAGCTGTTTAATTTACATAATCACAAATATATTGCATGTACATACAGCTACATTTCAGTCGATCAAAATGTTTCACGTATTTATAACCGCAACTTTGTTACAGTGGTCATATCAGAGATTTACCAATATAAAACGCAACAGGTGTCGTGTTCTGTAATAGCACATTTTAACATTTATATCCATATTACACATAACCAAGGTGTAATATAACCATATGTACTGAACAGACATGAACAGCCTGTGTATTGTGAAAATACATGTATGTGTCTTCTACAGCAATTACTGTGCCCTGCACACTTTAAGTTTGGCATGAAGTGTTTGCTTTTTCCAAAGCAAGTAATATTAAATTATTCTCATAGAATAAATTTCACAAAGACATGGACATGTTTTTTTGTATTTAATTTATTTAATGCGAATCGTATGTAGGTTACCACTGCTAAGCTTCACCACTGTCAAGGTAAGACCTCGAAAGGACGCAGAAAATTATTTTAATAACAGCTTCTGCTGATTTATTCAATAACTGTATGACACCGTTTGAGTGTACGTACCGACTGAAAACAAACTCAAATTATTAGAGACACTCTTACTGCGTCTCCACATTGAAACATATCAGTTAGTTAGCTAGGCTGGCTAACTAGCTTAGCTTTATTAGCTAGCTAAGCTAATGGCGAAGAGGATTACGTTAAAGAACCCCCGGTCTACAGTTGTGCACATACAGGAAAATTAATGAATAGCATGGTAATACACGCATTTATTGGAACAGTTATGTAGCTAATATGCATTTGTAGTATGTGCGCCTGGCGTAGAAATGAGTCTTTGTTAGCCCATTAAGGCTATCTTAGCTAGGCTAGTTCGAGCAAGCGAAGTGCTGGTTGCTATGACAACGGGCTTGGTGTATTTTGCGAGCTTGTCAGCTACATAAGACAAGTGTTTATCGCTTTACTGCTGCGGTGAACTGTTATTATTGTAACACTCTGCTAATGCCAGATGTGTAGAATAACTCACTAGTGATGTTTACTTCGAGACTTTGGCAGTTTTAAGATGGATAGAAAGCGAATGAGCCAGCTAGCTGTCCTAGCTAACATGCAACCTTCTGTACATCCCGGGTACTCCCAGCCCTTATCAGGACCTCACAGTTCCCTTTGAGAACTCCCTGGTATCACGATCATAACTTTGGACAACCAGTTGTCATTCTCAACTCATGTTTCAGATTTCTCCTTTGTAACATACGAAGGATTCGGCCCTTTCTTTCGCAGGAAGCTACCCAGGTGCTTGTGTGGTCTCTTGTGATCTCAAAGCTAAACTACTGCAACTTACTACTTGCTGGTCTAGTAGTACTCTAGTACTTATTGTTTATTGCACTTATCAATGTTTAAGGTAGACTTTATGTATTTTGTACTTCTTGTTAGGAACTGGTTCAAAGTGACAAGTCCTTCAGTTTCGATCTCCTCCAAGTTACCCTCTGCCCTCCGTCCTCTGTAGCCGGATCTGGGGAAGTCAAGAGACACTGACACCAAGGTAGTGAATGAAGAGAGTTCAACTTTATTGAGGAAAGCACAGAGTATATATGTGTCCTATATCTACTATCTAAATCTACAGGATGACGGGGAAAAGTGAGGCATGTTCTGAGGGTCTATGTAGAAAGGAAAGAGACAAGGTTATTAAAAATTAGATGTTCTTGGCATGAACGACCCACGAGCTGTTCCCGTACCCGCCATGAGGTACTCCTGTGCTTAAAGAGAGACAGGGAGAGAAAGAAAGAGAAAGGGAGGGGTAAAGGAGACAAGAAGAAGGAGTGGAAGACCTCGGGCGACCAGCTCGCGGTCAAGCCGCCATGTCATGGCTGATAGGCAGAGACCTTGTGTTGGGTGCCTGAAGACAGAAAGGCTCCAGTATCTAACAATAATAATAATAACAATAGATGTAATATATATATATATATATACACAAATAAAATGTTTCTCTCATACTCAAGGTCACAGAAACCCTAGAGACAGGAGTCACTGCTGAATAAAAACAAACCATAGAGGGCATGAGTTCATGCTGGATTTATATTTATGGCATTTAGCTGACACATTTTTATCCAAAGCAACTTACAATTATGACTGAGTACAACTTGAGCAATTGAGGGTTAAGAGCCTTACTCAGGGGCCCAGCAGTGGTAAGTTGGCAGTGGGGGGGCTTGAAGCAGCAGCCTTCTGATACCTTAACCACTGAGCTACCACTGGAGAAAAAAAAAAAAAAAAAAAAAAAGCTAACCCTAGCAGACCAGCTGTACTGTCCATCCTGCTCTCCAATGTCTGTTCCCTGGTCAACAGGTCAACTCTAGCATAGCACCCAACGCGAGTGTAGAGACTGTTGTGCTTTAGTTTTCATAGAACTGTGGCTCAGTGACAGAATTCCTGACACTGAGGTAACAAAATGAAATTATTTATGTAATAACATGATGGAAGGAAGTGTAAAAGACCAAATTAGGCTGCATGTAGACATCTGAAAATCAGTAAGCAGGTAATTGTTTTATTCCTAAGAAATGTTATCTCGAAAAATGTACTGTACTTTAAGAATATTGGATGTTATAAAGTGATTTATTTGAGTATGCCAGTGTGGATTCTCCCGCGGGCCCGCTAGGGGGCGAAGTGCAGCATAAAGTTGGCCCTAAGATGCAGTAACCGTTAGTGAGCAAAGATAGCCATCAAGCTAGGATAGCTAACGTTAGCTAGTTAACTATTCATCCCATTAAATCACGCTTTTAATACTGTAAATGCTGTAATAATGTAAATAATTGTATATTTCCTCATTTATACATTTTGTAGCAGAATTATGATCGTAGCTAGTCCATGCTAGAAGCCACTGAAGCAACGCTTAGCTTCCAGCTCATAGCTGCCCCCAAACAACTCCACACACACATCAGCTAAAATAAGCCTCTTTTATTCCATGATGTCTAAAGGTATCGGCGATCAAATCATTTATATGGCTGCATAAGTTTCACCAAACGGCGTCAAACTATTTATCTGCCTAACGGAAACGCAGTTTGACAGTTCAGACCTTTAAATGGTTAAAGGGTCTAACCTAGGTTAGCTATCTTAGCTACCTAACGAGGTAAGATAAGGAACGGGGTGTTTGCAGTTGTTCATTTTTACACCTTCCTGTGTGGTCCGTTTTCAGATATTACAGTTACGTTAACAATATTGTGAAAATTGTAAAGGATACTTTATTCATGTCCTCATTGTTAAAAATTGTATCGCTTTATCACAGCGATAAGCTGGTTAGCTAGCTAATAGTTGAGGTCAGCGAGTGTCTAACTCGGGGCTATAAACCATTCCTTGTGGAACCATTTCATAGTTCATCTTTCAACTTAGATCGTTTAGGTGCTGGTAGTTTGTTAGCTAGCTAACTGTTCAGAAATAGAAAACCTACTTTTGTATGATTTAGAGACCCAAATTCACAAACCTGTGGGTTTTCAAATTTATCGTTCTCTCTAAATAAGCAAAATGAGGTAAGCCATTACTACAGCTATCGGACTGTTTGAACTACAATATTCGACTGTTCATTTATTGTTAGTTAGATTAAATTAACTTTCATAAACATTCTTAATTAATAGAATGTAGTTTTTAATGACTGATTAACTGTGTATATTTAACAGGAAGCTATTTATATAAAGTTTCAAGTTTGGTTTATTTGTCACATACATTTATTTGTCACTTTCATTTTTAGGCTGTAAAATGAAAGATCCTTGCTCACAATCATTGCTACAGTTTGATCAAATTCAGTTATATATATAAACTCCCTATTCAATAGGAAGAAACCAGTTCATGTCATTGTGAATTGCTTTTTCTGTAATCAAAACACTGAGGTTCCATATGGGAACAGAAACTGCTGGGACTGTCCATTCTGTGTGCAGTACAATGGCTTCTAAGAGGTATTGCTGTATTTGAGACATGGTGAGGACATATTTTAGTGAAAGTCTTCCAATGATGCACCCTTAACTGAACCATTTTATGCTGTTGCTGCTGTTAAAAAATGCAGAATGGTGATTATAACGAACCGATCCTTGCACAATATATTGAGCACCTCAACCATGGGGTATCAGCTGGTGTCCCTGTGCTTGATGCATCCAAGACTCAACCAGACACTGAAGATCAAGCAGCTGGCTTCCTTCACTCCCAGAGAGGAAGTAGGTTTTCCATTTGAACTGTTGCCTTCTTAGTTAAGACGTATGCATTGTTGATTGCAGTGCCAGAGCTGTGAAACTGTGCAAGGTAATGCATGTCCAGTGCTGGAATTAAGATAATAGCTCTAAATAGTCTCTGACTTGGGCAGAGATTGTGAGTGGGTCTTCAAGGGCAAACAGGATCTGATGGCCCACATGTAGTTTGATATTATTCCTAAATAACTAAGTTGACTAAGTTTACATGGCTATTTGAAAGAAGCTGATCATGTAAGCAGCAAAGACAGAATATCATTCTCTGACTAAGGATTTAGTTGACTCATGTTTAGCCCAACTAAACTGTGGTCCTGGCTGATTTTAGTTGGACTATTGAGCCACTGACTCATGCACAGAGTTCTCTGAGTATTTTGCAGTTTCTTAGTCTACTGAGTTCTTACTGAGTATAACGCCAACTTTGATGCATTTGTTTTCTTTTTTCTTGCAGTGTTAGGAGGTCATAACTGCTGATCAGAACTTTGGACAAGAGGGCTTATCCTCATGGCTGACTGACTTTCATGTACAACAAACAATCTTTTCTTATTTATTTTTTTCCAGTTGTAACAAACCGTTCTGCTGTTTTTTAACTTCTGTCAAATTTTTAATGGTTGTATAGGACAATTACGATGGAAATTGAGGTGTACAAGCACCACCTTGAACAGACCTACGAGTTGTGCGTGCCTGTCAGACCGCTGAGCAGTATGACATCCAGCACCAGAACCGACAGCTGCGGGCCCTGCTTTTCAACCACCAGCTCAGATGCAGCCAAGATGCGGACAAAGCATTCATTAAGGTGAGTAATTATTGTCAATGGTTGTCTTAGAATGGTGCTAAAGTGCTTAAGATACTTTTTGGCGATTCCATAGCCAAGAATTCTCAAGGTCACAACTAGCTGCATTCCTGTTGGGTGTGAATGACAGTTGCTCCTTCCCGGTTGATACAAAGTCACGATAGAAAAAAAGGCGTACACAGAACTGCAGTGAACACTGTCCTTCAAGTGCATACAGTGTTTGAGCCTGCAATCCAGTTCATTACCCTGTCCAACAGCCTCCCAGGTTCCCCTCCACATCTTCCTTGTCAGAGATGAAAATTGATATAAAAAAAATGGGGAACAGTTGAAATGACTGAGCCAATACACTGCACATTTCACCTTGAATACTTTTGGTTACTTTTTTGTTCCTGGCTACCTTGCTTTTTTAAGCATTGATTATATCAAACACTGATTTATCTAAGATGAGCAAAGACCTGTTCTCTCTTGCTGCATTTTGTTGGGTTTTTTGTTTTTTTTTCCAAATGAAGCTGTTGTTTTCATTTTTGGTGGGTTTCATACTATCCACACCAGCTTCCAGGTTTCTGTCCTTTTACATACCAAGCAATCAGCTTCCTTTCTCTTTGCTACAGAGCACCTCTTTTCTGTCCACACCTGCTTGGCTGGTAGCTCTCAGAAGCCTTACCTTCCTCACCTGTGCTTTTCTGGTTGCGGTGGCCATATGTGGGTCTGGATGTGACTCTGGAGACACATCCTCTCTCCACAACAGCCCGCACACTCTCAGCGGGGGAATCATCCCATCCAAAGAAGCCCACCAAAGTGACACTGAAGCCAAAGCAAAGAGCATCACCAAAACTATGCAAATGTGGAATGACCTGGTGGGTCTTCTGCCAGAGAGAGGCAATAGAGAATATCAAGCTGACCTGGTAGTCTGGAAGCAACCACCAGATGGTTGTTGCTTCTGTTGGCCTTTTGACTTCCATCAACATCTACTCAGGCAGTAAAAAGAAATGGTGTACTGGGAGGTAGTAAATCTTGCTAATCAGTACTTGTTTTTGGCCTGTGAAAATACAAACAAACAATACACATATTCAAACACTTCTGAACTACAATTGCTTATCAGGATTTACACAGGCTTATGTTCTTAATACCTCTTTGCTTACAACTTCATCAAAGCGGTTTTGTTCTACAGTATGTGCAAAGTCTACTTTCCCACACAGTTCACATCAGTCTTGGTTCGTCCTGCTGGTTCTTCATGTCTGTGAATGTGAAAAATCAAACTTTTTTGCTTGGCTTCAAGCAGTGATCCTTTGATTGCATCATTCATGATTCATTTAGGATTACAACCAAGTGGTTCAAAATCCAGCCAGAGGTGTACTCAAGTGAGGTAATAAAATGAAATTATTAATGTAATAATATGATGGCAGGAATTGTAAAAGACCAAATTAGGCTTCAGAAGTAAGCAGGAAGTGAGAATGACCAAATATGGCCTCTGTGGCAAGTCCGGGATTGAGGCCAGGATACCACCTAAAGATACAATTTTAATAAAAAATGGTTTTGTAACTTGATGAAAATGTATAAAGATTGAACCCACCTGAGACTGTTAGACATTCTGTGGACAATACCTCGTCTGTATGCAACATTGAGCTCAGAATAAAGATGGCACCGGCTATTCCCTTCAATTAATTACTTTATTTTCTATTTAAAGTGTACTTGAGAAAAGGATTGGAATGTGGGAAAAATCTAGGAACCACACAAGAATGTCTGGAGATAAAAATTCAAGGCTGCATAGCCATACCTTAATGTGAGAGATCTTCCATTTCAGAGTCTGCTGTGTGAGAGTCCTGTGCCTTTTTTCTCTAGCTTGGAATAGGACTGTTGCTTCTGCTTCTTAAGGTTTTCAATCAACAAGGACGGTGGCTCCACCTGCAATGAACCATGAGCTTGTTATATTGAATTGCACAAGACAGTAAATTAACTCTTGTATTCATTCTGTATGAAGTGCGCCTCACTTGAGATGTCAGCCAAAGTTTAGCAGTAAATATGGTTATCTGCAGTTAAGTGTGTTGCACTTATAGATAGACGTCTTCAGCTAAAAATAAGTCTTCCTTGACCCTACTACACCAAGCCCAGATACAACACAGACATGCATGTGCTGTAGTTGGCTTCAAAACATTCAGTGAACTTGTCAGCAACATGGTCCAGATTCCTGCAGCATGTGACATGCGTCTGCACGCATCCTGCCCCCACAGTCTCTGCCTGGCTCCCCCCACCCTCCTCCACCCCCAGTTTGCTCTCTCATGTCCACCGCCGCAGCGCAGCACCTCCCACTGTATGCTGCATGCTCCTCTGTGTGCCTGTGGTAAAACCTCGCCAAGTTTAGTGTTCTAGCCACTGCACTCCCTTCCCCAACTCACACATCAATCTCAGAGGCAGATGGATTCCTGTCTCCCAGCCGCATCCCAACTTTTTGACCAGTACACATACTTGGATAAATGTTCTCTGTGAATACAAAACAGCAACATTTGTCTAGTGTACCGGAGACCTCTTGGAAGTTTTGTAGACAGACGAGGCCGGGCTGTGCTAGCTGAGAGAGACGATATTTGAGCTTGAATCTGACTAGCACATGCACAGAAGCATAGGGTATTATGAAGGCTCTGCATGATATCGTGACCCAAGGTTGAGCTTACAGTAGGTGGCCATATTGCCTCATATCAAGGGCAGTGTACGTTGGAAGACCATAGCAGAGACGTGTGACCGAACTATGTGCACGAGCGCATAACATGCCGCATTCCTTGTTTTCTCCCATTTTTGAGTGAAGCTAATTGATAGTGCCATCTGCCATCTCCTTTTAGAAAGCCAGTGCAGTGCCTTGGCTGTTGATGTGAGTTGTTTTGTCAAAGGAAAGAATTGAAAATGTGAGCGGTGATCTCCATGTAATACTTAGGCTTTAATGCCCTTTACCACTCATTCAGTGCTTGTCTGTGTTTATGTTTTCAGTGTTACAGTGTGATTTTATTTAGGTGAAATTTGTTTTCAGTCTATCTGCAGTAGTGCACTTAAAGGGCCAGGAAGGTTAGTGGAACACATTTGCTCTGCCTCTGACCTCACAATTCCACTGTAACAACAGTGTTCAATTCCATCATTTAAAAAAAAACAAAACTTGGTTTGGTTTAAATTTGTTTAAAGATTTGTTTAAATTGTGTGTGCCAGTGTATGTGAGCGTGTTGAAGTCTCTCTGACCCTCCACACCCATTAGTGCGTTCTTCCACTAGCTTCTCTCTCGTTCCTGCTTCAATATTCAAGGGAGGATTGAGATCCATTCAGGTAATTTTGCAGTCTTCAAAAAATGCATTGAAAGACATTCCAGTAGCTCAGTGGTGCACCTGCGCGCCACTCTGCTCCCCAGTTCGGAGGATGCCAGCACCTATGTTTAGTCTTTTATGTTTAGTCTTTTTTAGTCTGTTTCTCTTTATTTCCTTTGGACTCCAGTGCTTTTTAATAATCTGTTTTGGACATGGTATGGCTGCTCCATTACCCAGGAGCCCATACAAAGGTTCATTTCTGCCTGCCTGCATAACTGCTGGAGGGAGGATTTTATGTCCAGATATGTTAAGATGGCAACAGCTCGGTGGGAGACAGTATGTGAGAATCACGTCTTAGGCTCATTTTACTGTTTCTCATGTAGAAGGAATTCCCTCACTATGTTCCCATTTTGAGCATCAAAGCCAACTGGGATGGGGGTTTTGTCACATTCTGAATTCTAGCTCATGTCATATTTTGTCAGCATTGGCTTTGATAGACTCAGGTTATCGGTACAAATTTACATTCAAGATTAGTTGTTTTTTACATATATATCCCCTCTCCTGCAATCATGGCTAATTAGCTGCATCCATCATTGTAATTGTTTAATTTTTCATGCTAGTTCATTCACCCTTGTATTAGTGCCATGCATGTGAAACAGACTCTTGAAAGGTTTTCTTTTTGTATCTTGCATGCCTAGCATAATAGGACATTCAAAATCCCTTGAAAATTTTAAACTTTTTTTTTTTTTTATGTATATATCTCCTCAACATTCCCAGTACAACTGCTGTAGAGTCCACGACTCAACTCTTGACTAAAGTCTTCACTCCGAGCGTCTGAGCCGGCTGCTGCGGCATACGCCACGCTGCTCTGTGACCCTCACTCTCCACTCCTCTCCTCTCCCAGCTTTTCCAGATCCCTCAGATGCAGACAGCCCAGCCTGCCATTCCAATTAACAGCGCTTCCTTTCGACCCGTGTCCGGCCAGCCCATCATGATGTTCCTGACACCCATGCCCTTCACCTCATCCCAGACCGGCCAGTACTACGTACTCCAGTACTACGTGCCTCAGGTACCCAGAGCAGAGAAAAGCGCCTGTGCAAATATGTACACAGTGTAGCAAATGGGTTGAAAATCTGTCTATAAACAGGTTGGCCAGCAATAAATAAACTGCTCCTAAAATGTGTAGATAGAAATATGTTTTATCTTGGAAGCAGAAATGAGAAATTCTAGTTTAGTTTTTTTCAGTGTAAAAACTAAATGTTTTTGTATTTTTTGTTTGTTTACTGCTTCGAATATCTCTTTTAGGAGTGTCCTATATGAATGGCCATGTCTGGTGCTAGGCCCTTTACTTCTGCTGTTCTGTTTCATTCTCAGTATCACCACAGTGGCCTTCCCTACGTGGGACATCCCCAGCAGTACTCCGTCCAGCCCACAGGACCCAGTACATTCTACCCTGGGCTCTTTCCTGCAGACTGCCCACTAGCATATGGTGAGTTTGGACTTCCCTTTCTCTACCCCCACCTGGGAAACCCACACGCGTGCTCTCACCGATAAAGAGACCTTTCTTCTGGGTATTCCCGCTGGCTGAAACTGCTTTTTCGTTTGCTCTCTAACTGAAACCAGTGCTTTTTTTTGGTCACCACTAATGGCAGGGCCTTCATACTATCCTGGCCAGACCATATACACCAAATCTCCATCCATAATATTGCATACAGCTCAGCAGCCTCCACCCACTAAGAGGGTAAAGAAAACAGTGAGTATTCCCCCTGCCTCAGAGGTGAAATTAATTTAATTGTGGATTGACTTAATAGATGCAAATAACTTGCTGTTCGCTAAGATCCGTATCCGAGACCCTAACCAGGATGGCAAGGATATCACAGAGGAGATCATGTCAGGAGTAGGCATTAGCCAGAACACAAGCCCACCAGTGGGACGTCCCTGCACTACCCCTACTGCTCCACAGGTAAGCCATTCAGTCCCGCAGCCCGAGCCCCTGATCGGCTGCAGGCCGCTGCTTCGCGTGATCCACTCCACAGGTTAAAGTACTCTCTCATCTAGTCCTCCCTCATAATAAGCTCTGAGCTGATTGTTTGGTTGTTTGGCTGGCTTTCATTGTCTTGTCCTATTAAAAGCATCATACAATCAGCAACAAAATCTGATGGTGTAGTTTGATTTCCGGCCATTCTCTCTTCCTTCTTCAGTGATTCGGTCACACCGTTGACCCTCCTCCGTCATATTTGACTGGTTCCAGTAGCTTGTGTGATTGTGGCTGTTCTGATTTAAGAAGGCTTCTCAGATGTGTTTTGATGTTCCGACTTGCCGTGCCTATTCTTTCGTCTGCCTCCATCTTAGTTCTCCCTCACAGCCACTCGAATCCTCCTGATCTTCCCTCGTGTTCCCTCTACACAGACAGCCCACGTAAAGGCCCTGTAAGAAGGATTCAGCCAAACCCTGAGCACCTCAGCTCCTCTGAGGAAAGGCTTCTCTGTAAAGGGAACACTCACTACTGCGCCGTTGCACTTACTTTGTGTCCTCTTTCCCTAAATGTTAACAGTGTTCCTCTTTCCTCTCTTTCTCTATTTCTCCTGCCCATTTATTTAAGCACCCCATGCTTGTCTGCTATCTCTTGCTGTCTTTGTGTCTTCACCCCCCCCCCCCCCCCCACCTCCACACACACACACATTTTGTGCCTTTGCGGCTGGATCTTTTGCCCTCTTGTGCTTTCTCATTTCATCTCTCTCTCTCTTTGCCTCTTTCTCTTCTCACTTCTCTAATTATGCTGTGCTGTGCTGTGCTGTGCTCACCCCCCCACCCTCATTGCCATTCCCCTTCTTCTGCATGTGTGTGCAGTATCTCTCTCTCTCTTTCTCTCTCCCTCTCTCTCTCCATCTTTTCCGTCTTTTGCTAGTTTTTATGTCCACACCCTCATTATCCTCGCATTTTCTACCTCAAATCCCAGCAGCTGAACAGCCAGGTAGCAGAGCAGGGGAATGTCAATGTCGGCCTGGCCCTGGAGGCCCACTGTCCGGCGAAGGCTGCAAGTCCAGCAGCCGGAGAGGCGGTTGCCTCAGGCACGCTGACGCCCTCGTTGCCTTCCAGCACTGCTGCTCCTTCAGGCCTCACTCTCCCAGGCCAGGCTGTTATAGAGGCAGTCCAGGCCTGTGGAGCCTCCACTGGGGCAGAGCTGAAAGAGACTGGGAAGGAGCCAGAGGTCTTGCTGGAGGATAAAGTGGAGCCCATTTTACAGTCCAATCTTAGGCAAAGCTTGAGTCAAGGTAAATAACCACATGCATGACATGCTATGTTAGGACACTAAAAAGACACCAGACTGATTTGTTATGATTTACAGCTATTAGTTTATCCAACACCTGGAAGAAGCCAAAAGAGGACACTCCTGTGGGGCAGGCCCAGTGTCCTGACAAAGAGGTGATTCCTCTCTCCAGGTGCTCACTGTACCCCTCTCTGCATGCAGAGCCAGAGCTGAAGGATGGGAAGAGGCAGTATGATAGAGACTTCCTGTTGGCCTTCCAGTTCATGCCTGCCTGCATGCAGAAGCCAGAGGGGCTTCCTCCCATCTCTGATGTGGTACTCGACAAGGTAAGCCTGCTAAAACATTGGCCTTAGGGGACCTTTAAAACCATTCCATGGAGAGGGGCTGATGGACTTCGACTTGACTCTGTTGTTTTCTAGATCAAACAAAACAAGCTGCCCCTGCAGCAGGTGGGCCCTCGCATTATCGCCAGAGACCCAGGCTTCAACCCAGCCTCTGCAGACTTCAGCAGGGCAATTCCTGGAGGCAGGGGTGCACCGGTGGGTCTCTCCGCTCATCCCTTCTCTTCTGTCACAAATGAATGAGCGCCTGGTCATCTTATGTGACCGAGGTCTTTGTGACATTGTTACCGCCCATAATAAAGAGCACCCATTCGTTGCTTCAGCTGCTCAGTGTAGGCCCGAGACGGCTGCCTCCCCGCAAGATCATTACCAACGTGTCCGTGAATGACGAGGTGCAGCTGAAGAAGGCTGAGAATGCCTGGAAACCTGGCAGGAAAAGGGAGAACACCCAGAACCCCGAGACCCAGAAAACTCAGGTCAGCACCTCACTCCGCTGTGCCCTGTTTTCAGATTTCAGAGTCACAGCCTGTTATGGTGGTCTTGAAAGCTACTTAATTTTTTTTTGCGATATGCTCTTCAAGAATTGGATATTTAAATTATAGAGTCGTTGTTTAATTGGGTGGGTGTGCGGGGAGTGTGCACGAATGTAGCTATGCAGGGGGACATTGGTTTCTAGTGTAAACAGGGGGTGTGATGATACTGAGGACCAGATCTTGTGTGCTTGTTGTTCCTTGTGTTGATTGTGGTGTTGATTTTGGTGAGAGAGTATTGTAGATATTGTAGTGTATTCTGTGGATGATCTTGTATATATTATAGGTTAACACCCAGTGGTTGTGTTAAAAATATTCTTGCAAATTTGTGTGCAATTCAGCATTTGGAGAGATTGACAGATCTTCATTGCATTGTCTGGTCGGTAGGGTTATTATTGGATCAGATTTGGTTATTATGTATATATTTTTTTTGTTTGTAGGAGTTATATATTGATTAAATCTAAAATTCTTGTAGCTGGTTCTAATGGGTTTTCTTTTAATTTGAATTTGGAGCACATGAGGGGTTTTAGTTGATAAGATTTGATAAACTGTTTGCTGCCAGTGCTACACTTCTCGGAAAGTGTGATTGATGTATGATGCCTTTATCGGTCTATATAGCAAAGTTGAGTGATTTTTGTTCATGAGGAAGTTCCAAATGGCAGAGTAAATATTTGGTGAAAGTGAGGAGTTAGTCATTATGTGGAAGAACTGCTGAATTTAACAAAAGATTGGGATCTTTGTAATGGAAAGCTTAGTCGGTAGTCTGTTTTCCTCTCCAGGAGCTTTTCCAGAAGGTGCGCAGTATCCTGAACAAACTGACACCGCAGATGTTTAACCAGCTGATGAAGCAGGTGATGGACCTCACCATCGACACAGAGGAGCGCCTCAAAGGCGTGGTTGATCTGGTTTTTGAAAAAGCCATCGATGAGCCCAGCTTCTCTATGGTCTATGGCAATATGTGCAGCTGCCTGGCTATGGTGAGTAACATGTTCCCATACATTGCTGCTGAAGTTCCATACAAAGGCAAATGCCACACAGAAGTGAACTCTGTTTGAACCACTCTAAACTGACATGGAGCTTTAATCAGCTTCTATTTAGTAACAGAACTCTCAACACTGTCTTATACCCAAGTGTTTCTCCTACATGTCTTTCCTGTGTAGTTAAAAGTGCCCATGGCAGACAAGCCCACCAGCACTGTGGGTTTCCAAAAGCTGCTGCTGAACCGCTGTCAGAAGGAGTTTGAGAAGGACAAGGTCAACGATGATGTTTTGGAGAAGCTGCGGCACCAGCTGGAAGCGGCCACTTCAGTAAGCAGCACTCCTGTCTAGTTTACCCGACTCACCAACCCACAGATCAGGAGAAAGGGGACTGAAATCGGCAGCAGTGCTGGGAGGCGGCCAGGTCGTTATCGGGTCCAAACGCGCTGTTTCTTGCTTTTGTCTTTGTTCTGGTTACTCCTCGCAAGGCCAGCGAGCGGGAGAGGCTGGAGGAGGATCTGGAGGAGGCGAAGGACAAGGCCCACAGGAGGTCCATCGGTAACATCAAGTTCATCGGGGAGCTGTTCAAGCTGCACATGCTGTCAGAGGCCATCATGCACGACTGTGTGGTCAAGCTGTTCATGAACCACAGCGAGGAGAGCCTGGAGCGTCTGTGCCACCTCCTCACAGCCATCGGCAAAGACCTGGACTTGGAGAAGGCCAGGGTAAGCAGGCCGCGGGCCTGGTCTGGGTTGATTTAATATTCTCAGCAGATGCTCAGCACTTGCATCGGTTTATCTTTAATATGTCATGTAAAGGTTTACGGCGCATGTGTAGATGAGTGCTAGTGTGCAGTGCAGCGGCTGTGCGGATTTTGTCCAGATTTGGTCTGTGTTGCGTTTTTCACAACAAGTACTTTACACATCGAAACTGGATGAAGAAGTTTTGGATATTGTATATTGACTGTCAATTTTGTCTCTAGTAGGAATGGCAGTTGTGATGTTGACAGTTCAGTCACCAACTAGTGTGACAGTTATTTGTGTTCAAGTTTCCTGTTCTTTTTTATTGTTTTGTTTTTTTTTCCATGCACGCTTTTAACCAAAAAACAAGCATGTTGAAATGTTGTTTATAAAAGTTTTGCCGTCAGTGTTTTCTGTTGCCTGCCTGTTGCCTGCACTCTGACTACAGGGTAGCCAACTAATTAGGATCATCATCTATAGTGCGACTAGCATGCTGTGCTGATATCAGTGTATTATTAGGCCTTGGCAATGATTTTGAAAGTGTCCAAGTTCATGTTGTTTAGTGAAGTTGTTAGTGTGGTTGTTAGCTCTGCTCCTACTACAGCTGACAAAATGAAAGGCTTTTATTGAGGACTGGTCAGCTGTTAGAAGGTTTTGCTCTCACAGCCTCCTCCACGTTTGCCGCCTCCTGCTGCTGCACCCTGGATTCCCCAAAGCCAAGCGCAGCTGATGACAGCACAGCTACACCCACAGTGGCAGTGAACTGCTTTACAGCACTGACCAACGTGCAAGGCAGCAGGGTTTACATAAGAGTCATAAACGTCTTGCGACATGAGTTCAGCTGAGAGCACACCTGATCGAATCGAAAGGTGAAGAATATCTGAAATTTGTCGACGTTTCTCTTACACTCTCTCTCTCTCTCTCTCTCTCAGCCAAAAATGGATCATTACTTTAAATATATAGAAAAGACAGTGAAGGAGAGGAGGGGTTCTTCACGCATTCGGTTCCTGCTCCAGGACGTCATTGACCTGCGACTGGTTAGAGACTCTGCCTGTGTTTGTGTGTTTGTGTTTGCCATTCCAGCGCATGGTGATGCAAAAGTATGCATCTGCTGATTTTGCTTTTCTAGAATAACTGGGTGTCGCGGCGAGCTGACCACGGGCCCAAGACCATCGAGCAGATTCATAAGGAGGCCAAACTTGAGGAGCAGGAGGAGCAGAGGAAGGTGCACCAGCAGCTGCTGTCCAAGCACAACAAGAGGCAAAGGTGTGGCCCTCAATTCCGTGACAGCTTTTTTCACCTGGCTGTGTGAGGCCGAGGACAAGTCCAAGGACAATCGACAAGAGGATGGACACATTTGCCAACGTGTGCTAAAAGACAATGCAATAATTCAAAAAAAATAATAAAACTGTGTGACAAAGAAACAAGTTCTGACTCTAATGTATTTTTGCTTTTTCCTTTATGAACTGCAGACAAAACTATATTTAACATTTGCAGATGTTCAAAAGAAAAGACAGAGGTGAATATAGAAATAATATTATTTATTTTTTATTTTATTCTTCCTTGGCTTCTCGTGAATTCAGATAGGCTCTGCCCATTAGATTTCACTTTTTTGTTTGTTTTTTTTTTAATTTCTTTTTGCTAATTTCAAACCTGTCCTAGGATTTTCACACAATCTGAGTGAAATTGGTGTCAAAATATTTGCAAGAGTCTGAATCTCAATAATTATTTAAACAAAAACCTGACATAAAAAATACAGTTGTCCTATTCCAGTCTAATATTAGTAGTACAAATTAGTAGTACAAAGGTCAGGCTTTAACTTTAACTTTAACTAGCTGTCACTCCTGAAGGACATGTTCAGATTTCATGAAATTTAAAAGACTTATACCAGTATTGACTTTGAGGTAGCTTACCAAATGTAGCAGTTTTGTCAATATGGGGCATTATAATATTGCAAATAACTGTTTCTCAACGACTGCTCTTCTGATCAAGATGAAATTTTGCATACTGCTTCTGTAAGCAAGCTGGAGGATTGCTAAGGCTGAGTCAAACATTGGCTAATGTTTTTCAGGTAATTGGCTAATCATTTTTCAGTGGGCTTCAAAGGATGTAATGTAATTTAGTAAGAACTGGCTTCAGAGGACTGCTACAACGTTGATTCTTATAGAAATTACTTTGAATTTAAATATCCTACTGCTTTTTATGTTGCTGATGAACTGTAACACACTAGTCGTAGGACCTTTCTCCAATCTTCACAAATTTGGTATCAAAATATTGATGAGACTGAAACATGTTGATATTTGTATGGAGTATGGCCCCTACATACCTATCAATCCTTCCAAGGTGTACTGATTCATTCAAAACAGCTGAAAAAAAAATTAAGACTTCTTTGAGTAATTCTTATGAAACTTGACATGAGTATTGATTTATGGACTTTAAGCTAGCATGGCAATTATAGGACATTTTTGCCAACAGAGCCCCTCTGACTTATGAAAAGGTATTAAAAAAAAAAAAAAATGAGTCAATCCCATTGTGTACCAATTGTGCATGAGAAATGCAGTTTATACAGTGCAATACTTTGTGACTATTCCATAAAAAAGTTCAATACGTTTCGTAAACCTTTTTTTAGCCTGATTTTTGATACCTAAATTAGTTGGGCAAATGCACCTTTCAAACAAATCAGTGACCTTTTGATCTAGAGATACCCTTTCAATGTAAAAAATGCAGATCTTCTTGTAAATAATTATCAAAAATATGTGTCTTTAATTATCAATCCCCAAGAGCAGGATTTTTATTAATAGGCTAAAACTTAGCCATAGAGTGTTAGATTATCACCAAACTTCAATGGTGTATATGAACATACTGTGAATGCAAGTACATTTGGGGTGAACTGACCTTCTGGGGGAACTATATTTCTTAGTCATGTCGAATCAGAAAAAATAATATTTATATAAAGCAATTCAGCAGAGAAAATTGAGAGATTGGTTTCAAAATACAACATTCCTGGAAACAAAACCTCAAAACCAACCACAAAGGCTGGTGAACTTAATATGGGATGTCATCAGCAACCAAGTTGTGCAGATGTGATAAAATGATTGGACCCCTTAATTGCCAACTGCAGCTATAATAAATGTAATTCTAATGTATGTCATGAATTCCCTAGATGAAGGAAATTAGACATTTCAATAGCAACACACCTCCCTTGATGGAATGACTGGGTACAGAAACTAGTTGACCAGAAAGGCCAAAAAAAATAGCACAACCACAGCCTTCAAACCAGACAACAAACCTGCTTAATGCTGACAGTTTTATTTTTTTTCAAATACAAAATACAGACTCACTCTCATTAAATAACCATTTGATGAACTAATGCAGAATATAAATTAAGACAGTGACACAAGCTTTACTGTAGTTACTAAGCATTTAGGTTTGGGTGTTCTTAGGATTTGGTGGGATGGTTACGAGCAAATATTGGCATATTAGATAAGCAGAAAAATACTATGGATGGGTTCAACACATGATGTGCGTACTCGTTTGACTTTGGATCTATTGGATCCCGCCAATAACTGTTGAAAAGAAAAATGACCACCTGATTGCTAAAACATATAATGGAAATAAATGTCTTATGCAATACGAGAATTATGGAAATCGGGTCAGCTTTGGAATAGAGAGGCGCGTTAGGCACATACTAATAATATTAATACATTTTCAGAGACACACAATATCCATCCTGCCAAGGACAGGCAGTGATCAGTGAACCAGGCAGCCAGTAAGAGAAATAAAATCACCAAGAAAGTCAGGCTTTTTGCTGTTTTTTTTTCAAAAAAATGTCCTTGACAGAACACAAGATATGACTGAATGAGCAAAGTTACATTTATATAGAGCCTTTCAAAGAACATACAATGCTTTCCAATGAACACACACAGCTTCTACATTCAGTCACATGCTGGATATTGTGTTAAATTGTTTGTCAGTGGCTTACTGCAGGGTGACTGTATGTAAAATGGGGAAGAGTAACTCCACTCCAGCCTCCTCTATCTCACAGTCATGCAGAGTGAGCTGTGTGTGTGTGTGTGTGTGTGTGTGTGTGTGTATGTAGGTATGTATGTGTGAGCTCTCTGGATGACCATGGAGACGACTGTGCAGTCCTCGGTGCTCAGAGTCAGAGTGTGTGTCTGTGTGTTTGCTGTCAGGTCCAGAGCAGAGCTGCAGGAGAAGTCCAGTCTGTGCTGCAGAGCAGAGAGCAGATCTGCTGCTGCTGCCCCCTGCTGGAGGTCAGAGACACTGTAGCAGTGGAGCAGCCTCAGCAGCAGCCTGTCAACACTGAGAAAACAAAACACACACACACACACACACACACACACACACACACAGACACACACACATACACACACACACACACAAACACACACACAGTGGCAGGGCAGTTAATTTCAGATTAATATAAATATTTCACTCGAATTTACCAATTACCATGGACTGTAATATGTTGATTACCTGACACAGGAGTCTCAATAAAACCTAAACAATGCTGGCACAAAATGACATCTTGGAAACTTTCCAAAACACACATAAATGAATATATAAGTGTATGTAAATGTATATAAGTTTTTATAACACGCCCAGTTTCCTGCTTATTTTCAGCCACTTTTTGGTAACTGCATTTATATTATGTCAAATGAGATTTTAATGCTTTAATTTTTGTGTATTAAGAAATGGTACTTGATCAATTTATGTTATTTATCCTCATATGGAAAGATTTGCTTCCATATTTTCCATATTTCAAATTTTGTGGGAAAAAGATGTCTGGAGATTTTACAGTCTCTTATAGCCTGCAAGTTATAGGACAGTGCCAGACCTGTGAAACAGTGCCACTTCATCCAGTGTTTAGATGACGTTTGATGCTTAGACCTCATTAGTCATATGCTAATAGTAACTTTGATACAATCTTCAATACAGTGTTGAATCAATGTGCTTTGCAATAGTGAGCTTTGATGCCTCAGTATCTAACATCCCATCACTACACTGGAGTTCTACCATATGTATTCTTTCTCTGCCTGTTCGTTTTCCATATTGTTCTCCGTTCCCGTGTTCTTAATATCTGTGTTATCTTACTTTTACCTCTATGTTTTCTTCTTCCTGGTTAGCCTCACTTTGTTTTTTGTTTATCATGTATTCTGGTAACCTGCTCTTGGATAATGTTTCTGCTCCTCCTAATAAACAAAGTTCGACAACACGCTTGTGTCTTGCCCTGCCTGTCTCAGCATTACAGTTAATCTAAAGGTCAAAGCATAAACTTCACTGGCAGATACACCTATATTTAAACATTACCACGTATGTACACAGTTTTCTAATTACATTAACATATTAACAAATAAGCAGACATCTAGTTTCTGGACATCTGAATATTTTCAAAAATTTGATTCTTTAAAAGGTGGGTTTAAATGATACAGCACTACAAAAAGCATGCCAACCATAGGCAACAAGCAATCCTTGAATTAGAATAAATTAATATTTCTGTATTTGGGCAAAATAATAATATGATTCTTAGTCCACGTAATATTTAGGCTCCATGCATGTAAATATATCTTTTATTTAAAAATGAACACATTGTCTATTTTCACCATTAGTCGCTTTGAAACCATTTAAGCCCACTACACTCCATTTAAGATGACCTTAGAGTGTTTTAATGAGGAGTTCCTTCAAGTACAAACTTGCATCAGTTTTCACTGTACTGGCTGCAAGTAAGAAATTATGATATGCAAAATAAATGCTGTTTGATGGAATAAATGAATGACAAATATGAAGTTACGATGTGATCATAAAATGGCTTAGGCTAATGTGTCCATGTGTTCTTACAATCCTGGCAGGTCATGTGTGACTGGGGTTGGAGCTTTACTGAAACAGATGTTTTACATCTTGTTCTGGATTATAATCTGGCTAGTGGAATTGAGAGCCCTTTCCCCAATGGGAGAAAATGATTTTATTGTTTTATGTGAGATCATCCTGAGCAGACCATTCACAAATCAGAACAGTTTCCTGTGGCTACAGTGAGGACCTCAGCTGATACTGGAATATTCACCCACTGCTTTGATATGCTTATCTCACAGATTTCACAACAAAACCCCAGAATATCTACAATGTAGATGAGACAGGATTTGTCACTGGTCCATGACAAATCCTGTAAGATTATGTAGCAGACTACAGGTGGAAGTGGGAGGGAACAGATAACCGTCCACATCACTGGGAATGTTGTTGGGCAGATTCATCATCTACAAAGGGAAACGGTTGTACAATTCTTGGTGTCAAGGAGGTCCAGACCGCAACCCCATTTTTGTGACAGAACATGGACGGTTGGACAAATCTCTTCCTTAAACTATTCACTCAGATCTCAGACTGATCATTTCTCAGGGTTTTAATATTTGATGGTTAAACCTTGCATGTGACTCTGGGACTGGGGGACTAGGGGGCTTCTTAACATTTTTTCTACTCCTGAACCTCTTACTGAATAAATGTTGAGCTGTTAATCCTTTCAAAACTATACATTTTTAATATTTTGTCAATAAATCATGACATGATCTTACTTGGAACTTAAATGGACTTAAATGATACAACTGTACCTATTAAGATGATGCCAGACTTTGCACCTATTTAAGAAAATATCTTTATTTACATTATAAAACAGACATGAACTAATAAGCACATTTTGAAATGAGAAGTTAGACATTCATATTATAAATCAATTAAATATCTATGAAAAATGCCTGGAAAATTATTTTGGCAGGCTTATTGCATGCAGTAAAGGAGTAAAGTTATGTTAATATGGAAAGGACATGAAATTCTATACCATACAGCTATTTTTGAAAGAAAGACTTAATTCCTTTAAATCCTTTCCATACAATCCTAATTCGAAATCTCTTCTTCTCACATGTTCTTGCTTCCGAGGCTCCATTCGCTTCTTTCGATGTCTGCTCTATGTCTTTTTGATGACGTTTCAGTTTCTTCTTCCCATGTGTCTTTTTCTCCTTGAACTGTTTCTCCTGTGCATTTGGTGCTGGCCTCACATCTGAGTGAGGCAGTAGTGGACGGCAAGGCCTGTAGGGTCTGGATGATGGGGCTTCTTGGAACCAGTGGGGCTCACCAGGTGCAAATCTGGTAGGCTGTCTGAGGGAGAGTGAGGGAAACCTGTTGTCTCGTGGTTTGGGAGACTCCAGGGGGAAACTGGGCCTTGGGCTTTCCAACTGTGAAAAAGCATTTAATTTAGCATCACTATTAAATACATGCATGTGCACACACTTTGATATACTATCAAAAATATAATGTAAGTGATATTGTAGTGCCATAGGCAATCCATTTGTTGATATGCCCTAATACATTTATGCTCACTATTTACCTGGACTTTAATTATAGTTCCTTATTTCAGTCTAAAACCATCTGCTGTGTATAGCAGAACATTGCTTCATTGGATGTGCACTGCAGTGTAACTAAGTGTTTCTCTTTTCCTACTTTCTCAAGCTGTGCTCTCAGCCTTCTCAGTTCAGCTTTGATCTCCACATTCTCCCTCTGCAGTTCTCGCACTGCTAGCTCGAGGTCTAGACCTCCAAGACACCGCCCCACACGTGCAGCCTTCCGTCGGTTGTCCTCCCATGTCTTTCTCCGACATTCACCCAGGGTCTCTTTGCTCAACTCCTCCTCCACCTTATGGATTCCCATTTGGAACATACAGAGACATATGACCCAGCAATGTGTATTCGGTCCCTAGAGATCTTCAGCCTCATTCTAATCCCTAAAAGGCAATCTCTATCTAAAAAGGGCTCATATCAAAATTGAAAGTGGTGTGTTAGTTGTAACAGTCGCCAGCTGTGTTGATAACTCACTCTACGATGCGCTGACACGGTGGAATCTTCCAGCTGCTTACCGTCCTCCTACAAAACAGAAACCTGCTTAACACACTGATATCCAGCTCAACAGGAGGATGTCTTACAATGTAGGTCGGCTCTAAAGTGGGAGAATTGCTGCAACTAACTTCAAAAGGATGAACGCTGTTCTGCCAAAAATGCATCTCACTTTTGTAATCGTATCTTTTTTTAAATGTTTCTACTACTGTTTGTCTTGTTTATTCTGACTAGCAGTTGCTATCACACCACGCGACTAGAATGTTATACGTATGACGCCGCATGGTTACAGAATTCAAAAGATTACAGCTCGGACGATATTGAACGCGCGTTAAAATACGCTCATGAATGAGTTTAACAGACACCTGTTCATTTCAACACAATGGGAGAAATTACTCTGCTCACAGAGCTTAGTAACGCGTTAGAGGAAAATTCGCTGCTGCACTTTAAAACACTGAGCGTTTTTCTTAAAACACATAAAAGGTGCAAGATCACGCGTTGTCGTGTGAGCACCTCAGTCGTAAAAAGGGCTGAGTTGTCATGAATACGTTATGATCAGGAGTAGTCGGCCGTACTGCTGCGACATCCGGTCAAATCAACCGTCCTCTAAGAATCAGCGCAGTACTAGTTTTGGTAATAGCAGCATCTATGGACATAAACGGCGGGGAAACGGATGGTTTCTTTCTCGTCAACGTTATAGTCCATCACACTTGCTCCTATAGATCGGGATAAAATCTCCATACCAAAACCTCTGTGCATTGGCATGATGAAAATTTAGAGCACGCAAATCCTTCACTTCTGAAACAGCAGAAATTATGTAATTTTACACAGATTAAAAAACCCCTCAACGTTAAAGACTGCTGTTGACGGAGTTTTAATGTAAATATAGCAGGTTGGGGAAGTGTAACGATGAGCGGTAAGGAGGCGGACGCATTGTGTGGAAAAGAGTGAGATTTATTAGGGGCAAATCCAAAGTCCAGGGTCAAATTATTAACATGGAGAGTCCGAGAATTCACGATAAACTAAAGTAAAGAAAAGTGCACGAAGACAAACCAGGGATGCAGGCTATAACATTGGGGCGAGGATAAACATTCAGGCTTATATTCACATGCACGGAAGCCTCGATTAACAAACAGCAGCTGGACTTACAATAAATAGCAACAAGACTAAACTAAAACAGGGTTTAAAAACATGGTCACATGAGCATTAAACCAGACACAAGTGCAAATTATGAGGGGTGCAGAAAACGAAACGAAGGAATGGAACCACAACAAGGGAGTAAATCAAAATAAAGACACTAGACAGGGAAACCGTGGAGACATGAACGCTAGGAGGGTGGTCAGTGGTGACAGGAAGCTTGTTTCAGTCATGGATGTCTTTGGCAAAATGAATGCAACTAAAATGCTTTCCTCATCTGTCCTAATAACCAAATAATAACCAAGTTCTTCTTTATTTCTAAATAATATGCCTTTCGGAAATTGTATAACTGCTTGTGTTATATTACTTTCTTTTATTCAGAAACACAGGAGACTCAGGTGAAAAGTGTGATGGAAATTATACACTTATTATTATATCCTAAAACTTGTCTCACCTAATCGTAGTCATCAGTTTATTAGATAAATGCATACCTATTTTTCTGTTTGTGTTTCACATGTTCCATCCCTTTTCTCTTCTTTGAAAGAAAAATTCCTTAACTTAATCAAAGACTAGGATTAAAAAAATAAAATAAAATAAAATCATAGACAGGTCAGCTGAGCCCACTCCCTTGTCGTAATGTCCCCATATTGACAGTTAAATACCACATATTAAATACAATAGACACTGGAGTGTCTTGTTTTTCTCTGAACATTCCACAGTGCGTCTAGAATTTTAATAGTTGTTTATTTCTGCTGTTTTTCTGCTCTTATTTGAATTTGTTTTTGTCTTAAGGAGAAAAAAAAGGCGTCAAACGAGACCTGTGACCCCAGGGGGAAATCGTGGATCAGATGCTTCACACCAAGTCACTGTGTAAACAACACCAGGTTCATGTTTTAGTGTGAGGAATGAGTGCAGGAGTGTTTTGAAAGAGCAAATACAAACACTAACAAGAAGAGAACAAAGAAAACAGGAAGGAGAAGCTCCTATCCTTTTTGAGTTACTTACTGAGTTCATTCTCATAGCAAGTTCATTACACCTTGTGTACTTGTTGTAGTGAAGTTTGCTGTTTCTATATTGGCTGAGAGAAGGAGCAGACCTGTTCCATTTACATTTAAACAACAGAATCTTGTCAGTGGAGGATGTACTTTCTCAAACCTTTTTAACTGGTATCTTGCCTCTGTGTCTCTCTGTGTTCGCAGGACAGGGACCACTGCACGCCTCGCACCAGAACACCTTTCCAGTGATGACTCCCCTCGTGTGGAATTAGTTCACAGCTGTTTAGTCTTATACTTATCCACAACTAGGATTAGTCCATTTACTATTTCTTAGAAGTGGGGATCAAGAACATTGGAAGACGTGAGTAGTTTTTTGGAGCAATACAGATCAATACATAAAAACAGGCAAATGACCTGGTTATACTCAAATACATCCATAAACTTATCAAACAAAGTAATGCTTAGGTATGAGTTTTCTTGACTTCGTGACTTATTATGAAGCTTAACTTGTTATGAACTGACACATGTGATAATGTTCACACATTTAGCTGCAATTCTTTGTTTAACTTCAGAGGGTTAAATGGAGCTCACTCAGATGATGGTGTTGACTGCTTCAAGGATTTTCACTAGAAGTTATATAACTGCAAGTTATATTACCGATGTCTAAGTGTATGCAGCGCAGAATTCTTTATTCGTAATGTAATACATGTCCTATTTCATTCTACAAGATAAACAGGTTGGAAAATATTTGTGTAAAATAGATTAGACATAAAGCCATGCAGACATTGTAAGTGGACATCAAGGAAAAATATAAAATAAAAGAATAGTATAGCATACAGTTACAGGGTATGCCTGTTTTCATTGATTACTAGGGAAGCTCTTTGTCTCCCTCTTGTGGCCATTGTTGTCTGAGCCAACAACCATATCAACATAAGTGACATGAAGTTATAGAAATTAATTAAAACTGAAACGTATTTTTATAAACACGATTTGACAGTGTGTTTTACATATTCTGGTTGAATATGACATTTGTGTCGACAAGATTATAAAAAACATAACCATACCTTTACCTGATACTTATATCCAAAGTGACTTACGAGTGAGTATAACTTGAGCAATTGAGGGTTAAGGGCCTTGCTCAGATAACCAACAGTGACAACTTGGCAGCAGTAGGGCTGGAACCGGTAAGCTTCTGACTACATGTCAAGTATCTTAACCACTGAGCTACCACTGATCACTGCTGGGGGTCACCATAAATGTTAGAATTTAAAATGTTGGATACTAAACTATTTAAAAAAAACATTTTGGGACATTTATTTATTTAATTTCCCCTAACCTTTGACAGCACGGCTAGTACAGACCTCTGTATATCCATCTTCTTACCCCTTCTCTCTGCACACAAAAAATAAAACACATTGAGAAGAGACTAATTGCCCAAAGGATAAAAAATAAAATGACATATATAATGATAAAAGGAAAAGGTAACTAGATAACAGTAGATGTGTTAATATAAAATCAAAAGTCATCTAAACAGAACTCAATGCAATAAGTGTGTTTTGAGATGTTTTTGTTTTGCTGTTGTTTTTGTTTTGTTTTTTTTGTTTTTTTTTGCCTTCAAGTGCTAATGCCATTATGAGTTGCTAGACCATGAAGACATTTAAAGACATTTAAAGAATAATAAAATAATTAGATTTTGCTGTAAAAGACAGATGTCATGTTCACACTGCACAACTGCACTGCTTAATGTGAGCAGACATCTGGCAGACACGCTTATCTATAGCAACTTACAGTTTCAACTATATTACAGAGCTAGGTCCATATAGCGGTAGGAGTTTGATTCAGTTCAGTTCAGCTCACTCAGGCTTTCATTTCTGTTTTCTTGTCTTCAGGTTTTGTTTCATTGTCCCTAATAGGTCCAACTTGTGCTTGTCTACTCATGTCTCACTGTCCTCCTTTGCTTGATGTCACAACTTCATTGATACCTAAAGTGAATGTTGGAAATATCACATGTTCTTTGAGTAGGAATCAAACATCATTGCTCTAATACACTGGACTGATAGTGGACTCTGCCGAGGTACACCTACCCCTGATGTTGTGATGTTACTGAGCCTCATCCTGTCTCAGATGCCTTGGCTACTCCCATCATCCCCTGATGTCCCCTGTTGTAGCCCACACCACCTCCACTCCAACCAGCTACTCTCTGTTGCCCTTAATGGACGTTCTCTTGCGACTAGACACAAGTCTAGAACCTCCAGAAAGTTGGACTAAACATTAAATGCTTATTTCATTTTTTTATTTATGTCTCTCTTTAAACAGCCAGAGGAGGATGGGACCCCCTTTGAGTCTTGGTTCCTCTCGATGTTTCTTCCTCATGCTCTAGGGAGCTTTTCCTTGCCACTGTCACCCTTGGCTTGCTTACTGGGGGCTTGGACTTGGACATTTGAAAAGCTGCTTTGTAATAGCACCTGTTGTAAATAAAATAAAATAAAATACAATTTTAAAAAGTACTTTATAAATCAATTTTGGGTATTTGATTTTTATATGTAATCTTAAAATGTATAAGATAACTAAAATTTGTTTTTTAATCATTACATTTTTTCACTTAAAACAAAAATATAATTTGGATAGTCCCAATAATCTAGAAAAATCAAATCTCATCATTACAGTGCCAACAACACATCAACATCACCAGACTTCAAAGCACTTGTCTGAGAGGAAGATTTGTATGCCTGTAAATCTGTTGTTGAAGAGCCTATAAAATCAAAATAGGCGTTTAAATTTGAAATTTTAAACTAAAATAAATACAGCCTTATTTTACATGCCTAAACACACACACACAGTTACCTCACAGTGTGAATATTGTTGTTGGTGGAGAAAGTATCATAGATCCTCTTTGCTGACACATCAGTGATGTCATAAATCACCGCCTAGTAGTACAAACACCTGTAGATTTATATATCAATGAATTAAATTAATGAACGAATGAATGAAGAAACGAATGACTGAATTAGCAAATGAATGAATAAGCAAAGAAATAAATAGTATATTTGTGTCAGTGGACCTGAGTCATTAATGGCCAGATAATTATGCATTCTGACATTTTAAACAAAATATCATTTCTTTCAGTTCTTGTACACATGACTTGTTATCTATCAGGCATGAAACTGTAAATCATAAAGAGTCTGTTATGCCTTATTTCTCTTTTTAATGAGAACATGTGTTTCTACAAGCAGTCTGGATATTTTGTAGACCACAGAGGTCCATCTTGCCAAGTACAGGAAGTGATCAGTGAACCAGGCAGCCAGTGAGAGAGGTCGTCATTTCCAAATAAAATCACCAAGAAAATCAAGCTTTTTGCTGTTTGCTTTTGAAAAAAATAAGTCCTTGAAGGAACAAAGGATATGACTGAATGAGCAAAGTTACATTTATATAGAGCCTTTCAAGGAATGCTTTACAATGCTTTACAATGAACACACACAGCTTCTATGTTCAGTCACATGCCGGATTTTGTGTTAAATTGTGAGAAAAAGAGTAAAATGTGTTATATCTATGTTAGTGTTCGCTGTGCACTCAACAATCAAGACTCTCTACACATCCCTCCTCCCGCTTGTCCACTCACTCCAGGATGTGGGCTTTGTGCTGGTGTGCGAACAGCATCTGCAGGCAGTGGTTAGTGAGCTGACAATGGCTAAGGTCCAGTTCTGACAGCCCTTCAGAATGTTCCAGAAACAGTGCCAGTGACCTACAGGCCTGCTGGTCCAGCCGGGTCTGACGGAGGATCACCATCTTACCCAGAGCCCGGGAGAGAGCCACAGCGCGTCTCACACACTCCACATCAGTCCCCACACAGAGAAGAGACAGGAACTGGAGCAGCATGGCTTTATTGCTGCTGAACACACTCAACATTCTCCAACATGTAGAGTCACAAAACACTAACACACTCACATAACTACTAACATTAATGCTATTTACACACATTTTGTTTCAAATGATAAAATTATTTTCCCTTTTCCAGAATGTTTCCCTAGTTTGTGTGGTGTTGAGTCAGTGGCTTACTGAAGGGTGACTGTGTGTAAAATGGGGAAGAGTTGCCCTCACAGCCGTGTAGAGTGAGCTGTGTGTGTGTGTGTGTGTGTGTGTGTGTGTGTGAGAGAGAGAGAGAGAGCTCTCTGGATGACCATGGAGACGACTCTGCAGTCCTCAGTGCTCAGAGTCAGTGTGTGTTTCTGTGTGTCTGCTGTGAGGTCCAGAGCAGAGCAGCAGGAGAAATCCAGTCTGTGCTGCAGAGCAAAGAGCAGATCTGTTGCTGCTGCCCCCTGCTGTAGTTCAGAGACACTGTAGCAGTGGAGCAGCCTCAGCAACAGCAGCCTGTCAACACGGAGAAAACAAAACACACACAGACAGTGGCAGGGCAGTTAATTTCAGGTTAATATAAATATTTCACCTAAATTTAACAATTTCCTCCAGAAAGTCATTTTATTCTGAAGTAAATATCCATGGATATTGCTGATTACCTGACAGGAGTCTCAATAAAACCTAAATGATGCTGGCACAAAATGACTTTTGAGGAAACTCGTGAAAAACACATAAACGCACATAAACGTTTATATAACACTCCCTAAACAGACCAGTTCTGTGTTAAAATTCTGATTGTGAGAAAAGTTCAAGCCTGAGACGGGAGACGTGTTAGAGCAGTGGCTCAATGCTCTCCAGCTCCGCCTTTGGTATGGAGGTGAAAAGCAGGCTGAGAGAGACTGCTGTGCAGTGCTGGAGGGTGAAGCGCAGGGCAGCACAGTGGACAGAGTCCAGCTCTCTGCTGTTCAGGTTGATGCAGTTCTCTACTGAATTCAACAAGCTGGACACACAGTGAGCAGAGCCAGTCTGATAGATCTCTCTGATGATGGACAGTACAAAGCTGGAGCTCAGCCTGGGGAGAAGACACACACACACACAAAAACACAGACACACATTTCCAGGTCTCATGCTGTACAGTATAATTAAAGTGTTTGGACTGTTACTAACTGTGTGAACAATCTGAGCCACACAACACATGACTGTATTCTCTCACCTTCTGATCTGAAGTCTGGCCAGTACAGGCAGAAGGTCTCTGGGATTTTGTTACTTAATGTTGGGGATGTGTAGTGGTCTCATGAGCTGGTGGAAGCTCGTCTACTTTGTCGTAACGTCACCCTTTCGCCTTGCTGTCTGGATGTGTACTGTCTGTCAGACTAGCAATTCATCTACACTTCTCACAGATAAAACTGCCACTAATGATGAAGAATAAACATGCTGCATTCAGTGCTCTGAAGCAGAACATAAGTCATGATGAAAAAGCAAAATGTTAACATTACTCATGTTTGTGGTAGTTCCTTAGATATAGTTTGTGATGATAAAATAGTTTTCCATGGAAGTTGCCAGTTTCCAGGTAGAAAGTAGTTAAATCCAACAAAACATTTGTTAAACAGATAGAGAGCAGTAAGAGCTAGTATGCTGAAACTACCTGTTTCAAAAACAGGAAGCTTCCTTATGAAGGAAAGAGGTTCTTATGAACCTCAGCATTTTGACAGCAAGTATTAACCATGGCTATAAAACCATGTGAATAATTCAGTTATGGGATTAATCCACAAAATAGAACATCAAATCTAATTATTTGGCCAGTACAGGGTTATGCAATATTCCTTCATCTCAGCAAAATGCAATAGCTTGACTTCCTTAACTGATTAATAATTAAAAAATATCTTTCTTGACTATAAGAATATAGCTTACCCATTAGAAAGATTAAACATCCAGTCAGCGTGTATCCTGGCATGTTAATGTAAAAGGCAGCTCCTACTGGATTTGGGGAAAGATTAGTAAAAGATTTCAAGTATCTGCAAAGCAGAAAACTGCCTATTCAACAGGCATGAATGATCTGCTACCGAAGTAGTTGTGTTATTTGCATAGCCTAATTAATATCATTAGATCATGTTCTATATTACCTATATTGTTATATTAAAATGTTCCTATTGCTTTTTTGCTTCACAAATGTTACACATAGTTGCTGCACCTGATACAAGGATAGGAATTTCAATTTATTCATACTGGATATAAGAATCATTAATGGCTGCTGAGTGAAGCACTTTCATTGAAAATTCATCCACCAATTTTTTTTTTTTTTTTTTTTTTTTTGTAACCGGAAACAGGGCACATCAGCCAGGAATACATTCCAGCTCTGTTTTAGAACACTGGCTGTGATTCATTACATTTTGGCAATTGTGAAAACAAACTGGATGATACTTCTAAAAGTAATTGTGTTTGCAGTTTATTTGCACAGTTACATGAACAACACTGGTAGCATAGTCAACAGGCTTGATGGTTTTCCAGTGCACGACACCGTGATACCTGGGCTGGCCCAAGCCTGTGTGGGGCCCTATGCAGAAATCTGAGCTGCCACTGACATAACATTGGTAAAAAACAAATAGAAATAAATACATGGTCTTTGGCACCCTCTTGGCGGCCTTAGCAGGCTCTCATTTTGCTTATATGGTGGGACAATTGTTCTGCTGTTATCCTACCTATTGAGCAGTCCTACCTAGATTTAATGCACTTATGTACATCACCCTTAGTCCAGGTTTCTGGTGTTTATTTTAGATGCATTTTTGGTTGTATATATTATAATTAGGCTACTGTGGACAATTGTATACCGTATAGCTACAGCACCTGTACTTCACACACATGTAGTAATCGGATCTAGAAAGTTGCCAACCCTATTAAAATATTAAGTTTATAGTATAATATTTGAATCAAACAGACAAAGCATTAATCACAATCATTTGCATGATGATTAAATCTTGAACCAAAAATGTATCAGAGAGCTGTAGTGTTTTTCACAGACACACACCCAATAAAACTGTGCTTGACCATTTCTTGCCCTCTATATCATTCTCTGCAGTTTACTGAGAAAGACCTGACACTGGGTAATGCCATTGTCTATTCGAAGGCCAAAACAACAACAATCTTGGTTATCAAAGATTCACTCCACCCTGACCACAGCCTGTTCTTTTAGAAGCTATGCAAAAACCACCATCGCAGCTTGTGAGTACAAATCTAGCCTCTTAAAAATACTCGCCTGGAATTAAACCTAGTAGAGTTCCACAACGAGGTGCAATTTGTAAAATGACGTCTTTTTCTCTCAGAGTTAGAAATCTGCAGAAATAAATACATCAGTTAAATGTTTAAATATGTAGGTTAGAAATCCAAGTATAAAGAGCAGATATATTATCTGTGCTAATTAATGAATGTATTTAAAGTATACATTTAGTAGGCCAAAAAATAGAACTCGTATGTAAATCATATCTAAATATTTTTATTTAGAGTAAATTACATGCGACATTTTGAAGATTTTGATTTTTTGGCCTGCTACCACCACACCGCCTCATCGGGAACTGTTACACTTTATTTTTTATTTATTTTTATTTATAACTTAAAAATAATCACCTGGAATGTAAACCTAGCCGAGGTCCACAACGAGGTGCAATTTGTAAAAGGACGTTTTTTTTCTCTCAGAGTTAGAAATCTGGAGAAATAAATATATGAATTTATTACCCCCCATCAGTGGACCTTTAGAGCTTTATTATTAAAAATAAGACAGACAGATGAACAGACAAACGCAAAATGTATATATAATATTTTTAAGTATTCGCCATCTGCACCATTACAGGAATGATGTGTGTGTGTGTGTGTGTGTGTGTGTGTGTGTGTGTGTGTGTGTGTGTGTGTGTGTGTGTGTGTATGTATGTATGTATGTATGTATGTATCTATGTATATGATTATGTGTGAGTACATGTATGTTGGATTGTATATGTACACGTATTAGAGTGTGATATTTATCGTTTATGGATTGGCTCTGTATGGATTTTATCAAAGGTGTCCACTCTAGATTATTGGTTCTGTTATTGATTAATTCTGAGAATTATTCGATTGATATATATACTCTATCAATAGATTTTTCTATTGGGTGACACTAATATTATTTTTTGTTTTCCAGTTCATGAATATGTTTTTTTGTTTGTTGTTTTTTTGCAAGAATATTTTTATTATATCAATATAATAATGTTATACATAGTATCCTGTCATATTGGTTGATGATATGTCTCCTAGGAGACATAAAGATGGTGTTGGATGGATATGGTTATTTAAAGCATGGGATATGTTGGTGATGCACTATATTGGACTGTTTGCACTTGTGTAGCATGTTGTCTGTTGCACTGTTGTTTTTATGTTGCACCATGGCCCTGGAGGAACGTTGTCTCGTTTTTGTTGTGTACTTGTATATATAGCTGAAATGACAATAAAACCACTTGAACTTGAACTCGAACTTGATGACGACTTGCCAAAATTGCTTGATAGGTGTGCTCTGCCACGTGGCGTGAATGTAATCGTCAACTGTGTTTTGAGTAAAGTATGTACAGATTGCTGAGCTTGTGAAACCAATTTTAAACATCCAATGTGTAGTATAATGTACTCTGTATTATTTTGTACTGAATGCATTGTAGGTTAGTGTTGCTGTCATGTGGTAATTATTATTACACATTTTAATTCAAACTGCAGCGTCGGGGGCTAGTAATAAATGTTCCTCCTATTGTCTCGATGGGAGAGTAACTGTGAGATTTGATTTCACTATTATTCTGTATATCTTAGATAATAGGTTTTTTGTATTAAGAATGCTTGTTTATAAATTCTGATATGGATGTAGGTATCGGAATTGATTTTTGAACACATAGGTGATCTTAGCTGATGGTATTGTAGGAACTGGGGGCTTTCTATAGCATATTTTGGGGCTAGTTGTGGGCGTGACATGAAACAAGTCTTAGGATAAATATGTTTAAGGTTTGTAATGCCTTTTTCTATCCAAGATGTAAAGTTTAATATTTTTGTTCATGGTAAAGCCTGGATTGTTCCAAATGGGAGAATGAATAGTTCGTGTGAGTGTGGAGTTTGATATCTTGTGGAATTTCCACCAAACTGTTAGTGTCATGGCCACCTTCAAACTGTTGAAACATGGATATTTTTGAATATGAGTCTGGGCACATTTGAAACACCTGCCGCAAACATTACTGACATTATATCTTGTTTATGTGATTGGCTGTGCTTCTCTAGCCACAAGTACTTTTTGATTTATTTATTTTTTAATTTGGTAATTTTATATATAACAGCAACAACTGACATCTTAAGTTTTATGACAAAATGTGCAAACAAGCTGGTCTGAGAGGTGTGTAGCGGGATATGACTCAGTGCATCTCTGGTGCTGCTTTTGATGAGTACAGTGTCATAAGTGTGTCTGTCCAGCAGCGCAAAGAGGGGATACAGCTTCTTCTCCCGGAGGTTTCCGATAAATATGTAGATATGTTAGTATGTAATAGAAAGACAGCTGTCCATCCTCATAGTCTAGGTACATGCCCACATTCCTGGGCAATTTTGTCAGGGGCAGAGGGGTCTCAGGCATGGTGCAGGTGTACGACTTCTGGGTGCTCCTCCAGAGCACCCAGAAACCCTCACAGTGGGTTTCTCAACTTGCTCAGACTCAAATCTCAATATCGGCATCCGAACCGTCTTAGAGAGGAACAAAAAACACAACTCATTTGATTAAATTGTTCCAGTATAAATATGGTTATCAAACATGCTTTTAAAAATATACTTCCATGGAGATGGTGCCCTACAGGGTAGTGTTGGAACAGTGTGTACAGGCTTAGTGTCATGTTGTGGCCCCGCCCCCTCCTCAAACATCTTGGTGTGTGTGTGTTCGTCTGTGTTGCCACACCCTCTCGTGCCGTTCACCTGTTCTCTGTTATGTGTAATCGGCTTGGGTGTATATATGTCTCGTGTGTCATAGTACGTGTGTTGGTGTTTGAGATGTGCATAGTATTTGAGCTTTGTTGTATGTTTTGCATGTTTGCAAAAATAAAAGTGCGTTTCATCGTGCCTCGTCCCCGCATCCTGCTTATCCTCGCAACGTCACAACTAGACCACTTTAGATGTAACTTAGAACCTCCAGTGACCTCTGTATGTGTTTCTTTAGTTGTATGAGCTCCACTGGAGGACTCTGAATAGTTGACAATGGAAGAGGGGTATATCAGATTCACCCCTTCTGCCTCGGTGTGACAGATTAACACACTGCATTAACGTTTAGAAATAAAAACATATGGTAAACACAGTCTAGAAAATATTACCTTGTAACAATTCATTCAGTATATGAACTGTTTTCTGTGTCCTTATGTCTATAAATTAAAAGTAATAAAACATTTAAATGATAAATAAATTACAATGAATGTATAAATGTTCACAAATAAGAAACTACATTGGTCTGCACTTTTCTCCACAGATTCAAGGAACTCATGAAAGTTGGAAGCTATAAAAACACATAATACAGAATTATAGACTGACTGATGTGTGAGCAGAAAGATCACTGTGATGTTCTCATATCTAAAGCACTCAAAGCATTGATGTTGTGTAAATGAACTGTGATCTGATTGGTTTAAGGAAATAGATTCACCTACTTTGAAGTTCAAGTTTTTATCAAAAGGTTAGAACTGGTTGACTATACTTTGTCTGTCCTGCAACAGGAAATTTAAACATTTATATCCAAAGTATTACGCGATAGAAATCAATTCAAGACTACCCGTTATTGACCGCTAGATGGGGAAAGATACGAAGAAATAAATGAGTCCAGCTCCTCCTGCCCGACTTTACGGTGAGACTCTGCTTTTACGTCATTAAAACGCTAAAGAAAAAAGGCCGCCATATTTGTAGTTCCACAACGTGAAAAGGCGTCATTTTGTATGCCGAAGAATGAATAAACACCGTGCCATGCCTTGAAGACGAAGAAATTGCAATTTATTTAGCTAGCCATAAGAATAAGAATAGCTGTTTAATTTACATAATCACAAATATATTGCATGTACATACAGCTACATTTCAGTCGATCAAAATGTTTCACGTATTTATAACCGCAACTTTATGTTACAGTGGTCATATCAGAGATTTACCAATATAAAACGCAACAGGTGTCGTGTTCTGTAATAGAACATTTTAACATTTATATCCATATTACACATAACCAAGGTGTAATATAACCATATGTACTGAACAGACATAAACAGCCTGTGTATTGTGAAAATACATGTATGTGTCTTCTACAGCAATTACTGTGCCCTGCACACTTTAAGTTTGGCATGAAGTGTTTGCTTTTTCCAAAGCAAGTAATATTAAATTATTCTCATAGAATAAATTTCACAAAGACATGGACTTCTCGGTTGACCGTAGAAATATGTTGTTTTTTTTTTTGTATTTAATTTCTTTAATGCGAATCGTATGTAGGTTACCACTGCTAAGCTTCACCAATGTCAAGGTAAGACCTCGAAAGGACGCAGAAAATTATTTTAATAACAGCTTCTGCTGATTTATTCAATAACTGTATGACACCGTTTGAGTGTACGTACCGACTGAAAACAAACTCAAATTATTAGAGACACTCTTACTGCGTCTCCACATTGAAACATATCAGTTAGTTAGCTGGGCTGGCTAACTAGCTTAGCTTTATTAGCTAGCTAAGCTAATGGCGAAGAGGATTACGTTAAAGAACCCCCGGTCTACAGTTGTGCACATACAGGAAAATTAATGAATAGCATGGTAATACACGCATTTATTGGAACAGTTATGTAGCTAATATGCATTTGTAGTATGTGCGCCTGGCGTAGAAATGAGTCTTTGTTAGCCCATTAAGGCTATCTTAGCTAGGCTAGTCCGAGCAAGCTAAGTGCTGGTTGCTATGACAACGGGCTTGGTGTATTTTGCGAGCTTGTCGGCTACATAAGACAAGTGTTTATTGCTTTACTGCTGCGGTGAACTGTTATTATTGTAACACTCTGCTAATGCCAGATGTGTAGAATAACTCACTAGTTATGTTTACTTCGAGACTTTGGCAGTTTTAAGATGGCTAGAAAGCGAATGAGCCAGCTAGCTGTCCTAGCTAACATGCAACCTTCTGTACATCCCGGGTACTCCCAGCCCTTATCAGGACCCCACAGTTCCCTTTGAGAACTCCCTGGTATCACGATCATAACTTTGGACAACCAGTTGTCATTCTCAACTCATGTTTCAGATTTCCCCTTTGTAACATACGAAGGATTTGGCCCTTTCTTTCGCAGGAAGCTACCCAGGTGTTTGTGCGGTCTCTTGTGATCTCAAAGCTAAACTACTGCAACTTACTACTTGCTGGTCTAGTAGTACTCTAGTACTTATTGTTTATTGCACTTATCAATGTTTAAGGTAGACCTTATGTATTTTGTACTTCTTGTTAGGAACTGGTTCAAAGTGACAAGTCCTTCAGGTTCAATCTCCTCCGAGTTACCCTCTGCCCTCCGTCCTCTGTAGCCGGATCCGGGGAAGTCAAGAGATACTGACACCAAGGTAGTGAATCAAGAGAGTTCCACTTTATTGAGGAAAGCACAGAGTATATATGTGTCCTATATCTACTATCTAAATCTACAGGATGATGGGGAAAAGTGAGGCATGTTCTAAGGGTCTACGTAGAAAGGAAAGGGACAAGGTTATTAAAGATTAGATGTTCTTTGCATGAACGAGCCACGAGCTGTTCTCTTGCCCGCCATTAGCCACTCCTGTCCTTAAAGAGAGACGGAGAGAGAGAAAGAGAAAGGGAGGGGTAAAGGAGACAAGAAGAGGGAGCGGATGATCTAGGGCGACCAGCTTGTGGTCAAGCCGCCATGTCATGGCTGATAGGCAGAGACCTTGCGTTGGGTGCCTGAATAGAGAAAGGCTCCAGTATCTAACACTTCTAGGCATCAGCAGTAATCCCTGTATTTCTACAGTATTCTAGATCATTGCTATATTGGACTCTAACCTATTGGACTGGCTAGGATGTATTCTATGAATAAATAACAAAGCACTTTTGTAAGTCGCTCTGGATAAGAGTGTCTGCTAAATGCAGTAAATGTAAATGTCCAAGGAAAGCCGACACTAGCAGGCAAACCGAGCATTGCACAGGCCATATTTGAAATTCCCACAATGCTTTTCTCACCGAGCGTATGTCCGGGCAATAACGTCAGTTGGTCCTACCAGACAATTATCAGCATGACGAGAGTCTTTCATATCAATAAATTCTGACAACACTTTGAAAGTGATAAGCAGTGGTTAGCTCGAAAGTTATTCATAAACAAGCACGTTGAAAATGACGAAACAAGAGACTTAGATCAGCTGTTGTCTCTATCGATGGTGTGGGTGACCCATGTGTTCTTAGGATGCAGGTAGGGTCTAACGCCTTCTGTGCTGAGTTGCTGTTTCCATATTTTAAAAATAGAACGCATTGTTAAACGGCATCTGTAATAGTTAAGGAAAATGTGTTATAAGTATAGTGTTACAGTAAGTGTTTTGGCCCCTGACTGCCATTAGGACAAGCCAAGACAACCGCACACTACGTTATCTTATCTACTTGTTAAATCAGCCTGAAATTAAGATACAGATAAAAGTGTTGATTTTTATACTAACATTATAACAACTTCAGCCAAAGTATTCAGAATGTAAATGTTTGGTCTAGCAGATATGGCCCACAACTGATGCAGAGAGTGCATGACATGGCAGAGGGGATTCATGTTGGCAAAATGCCCTCCTACGAATTAGTCCCAAATACTGAAGCAAAAAAGAGGCCGAATTCATCTGATGGAAGTAAGTCTAAAAGGGCTTCTTGATGATGTTACCCTGGTGACTTGCATTCTTTCCAGATGCTCAACAACCATTAAAAGTAGTGCATTGCTAAAAACTACTACTTGTTGTGCTGGAGGTGTTGAAAATATGGTTTCCTTGTCATTGTCAGTTTGATTTTATAAGGTTCTACGTGGGTATCGATAGGAGCTGAAACTGTGCATGTGTTGCCCCTCTGAGGAGATGAGCCAATGAGGAAGATGCCCGTGTTCAAATTTGACTCTAGACCACGCTTTGAGCCGGTGCACTTTGTCAGCGTTTGAAGTTGCAGCAGCATTGGCGGAGTGGGACGCAATGGTGAGAAGGAGAACGAGAAGGATCTCAGGAGTGAAGCTGAACAGCGGCAAGCAGCGGGAGGCTGGAGACAAAGCCTCTCCTCTCCCTTCTCTGACACAAACACAGTCACGTGTTATATACTCACATAATCCAAAATCTAGCATCTTTTATTTGCTGTTAGCTGGCGAAGAGTAATCAGTATAGTCAGATTCCTTTAATGTAAACACTTGGGAAAATTCCTGCCATGAGATCACTTTGGACACAGGGAAGATCTGATAGTAAATATTATGACAGGGTGAGGTCATGACTGCTTAGAAAAGTTTATAATGAAGGTCATGAAAGGTCAGTTTTGACTAATTGCAAAAAACGCCATGTAAACATTAGAATGGGAAAATCAAGCGGTCTGAGCGAAGCGAACTGCGAACGAGGAATGGAACAGACTAGCCAGGACCAATATTTTGAAAGGGATCAGAAGAGGATGACATCAAGAATCATTCTGATGATCATGTGGCGCACGGTCAAGCAAATTGCAGCCAGATACAATGCTGTTGCTCCAACTAACATGTCTGAAGGCACACCATGGGTCCTCTGAAATCAGTAGATGTTTGAACAGAAGGGCTTACCTATGTATTGTGACCAAGTGCATCCCTTCATGCAGCTGCTTAAACTATGGCAGAAGGACACTTTCAACAAGACAAGAAACCCTGCCGCAAGGGTTGTATAATCACGGATTTGTTCCAGTATCAAGACAGCAAATTTTCAATGTTTCCCTGGCCTTCACAGTCCCCAGATCTTAATCCTATAGAACATCCCTGGGTAAAGGTATAACAGGCAGTTTAGAACATGTCAGTCCCTCCAAGTAATTTAAGAGAAAATATCCTATGAAGATTGGACCAAGATTCCTGCAGAGCATTTTCAGCATATAGTGGAAACTATGCCAGAAAGAATTGCTGCAGTTCTGGAGGCCAAAGAAGGTCCAACATGCTATTAAATGGGTGTACTTAAGCCAGATACACTGTGTCCTATAATAGGATGTTGCTGGAATGTATGTGGATGTTGTTGGAATGGCCGCAGAGTTGCGGCAGCAGTACAGGTAGTCTGTGATCCTTTCCCCCATCCGAGTGAGTTTGCCCTTTTACACGGGGTCGAGTTATGATGTGAATGTTTAATTACACAGGATGGATTGTGGGTGACAGAACCGAACAGCCTTCAGGATTCAAATAGAGAAAGGTGAAACTTCTCCAGCCTTTGAGTTAATCACAGGACTATTGCATAGCAATTAGGGATAACAGAACAGCTTTCGGGGGGTTTGGGTGGGGTGCCTTATCCGCCCCTTTAACAGAGTAGTCACAATTCAAATTTCCCTTCTTCCATTGTTTACAAGGCATTATACATGTGGTTTATTTATAGTGCACGGAGTAATATGCAGCGAGTCTGGTCTGTCTGCTTTGGAAGAGAAACATTTGGCCAAAAGAGCAAGACACAGCCAGGAGGATTATTGGTAAGAGCACATCATAATATGCACCTTAAAGCTGTGCTCTACAGCTAGGTCCTGTTCCATGACTGCATATATAAATTTACTACTGACATTGCCATTTATATCTGGCCATTTACAGTGCACTCTTGCTCAATGCAGCACTTGAAGCTGATTTTCCATTGTGTAGTTATTATGTTCAAGAGATGTTTGACCCGGTCAGGGTGACACACTTTAGTGAGGGCAGCAGTATCCTAGAGGACACTACAGACAGTGACGGAGACATCTCAGAGCGCGAGGTGAGAGGTTGAGTTTTTTGTTACTCTCTCTACGACATACTTTTCATGCCAGGTACTATTGTCCAGTTCAGCCCAATTTAATTTACTGCCTTGTATTATCATATATAAATTGCTGAACATCTTATCACTCAGTTTCAAACATCCCCTCAGCTGTTTTAAGCCATTTCGGTTATTCAGAAGTACTGCTAAATGGATGTGGTGGGAAAATGAGAGCACATCAAACACAGACAGCTTTATGCATTGAGTAGTAAAGAGTAAAAGTTTATTGAGTTTGTAAAGGGAAAGAAATGTGAGTTCCACCTTCCAACTATAACTTTTCTAGGATACGTGATCAGCCATGGTGAAATCACTACGGATGATAAGAAGATCAAAGCCATCTTCCAGTGGCCCATTACTATTATAGTTAAAAAACTCCAGAGATTCTTGGGATTTGCAAACTTTTACCGATGCTTCATATGGAATTTTAGCAGCATTGCAGCTCCTCTCACAGCCCTCCTGAAAGGAGCAATGACCAAGCTACTTTGGAATCAGGAGGCTGATCAAGCATTCAGGAAACTGAAAGAAGCTTTTACCACGACTAGCATACGTCGACATCCTGATCCTTCCATTCCATTTGTCGTGGAAGCTGATGCTGCTAACATCGGGGTAGGAGCTGTACTTTCACAACGATACGACAAGTCCAAGTTACAATAGATGATTAAATAGACAAGTGTATATAAAATAGATGATGGAATAAACAAGCCATACAAGACACAGTCATCCCAATGGAATGTCTGTCGGGAAAACATTACCTACCTTGTGCTGTGACCATCTGTTGAAGTGGGCTCATTCTTCGCTGGTTCAGGGCTATGACAAGCGATATTCATAAGTATGTTTCTTCATGTTCAATTTGCAGTCAAAGCAAGATGCCTAAGACCCTACCCACAGGAAAGCTCATGCTTCTTCCCGTACCAGAAAGTCCTTGGTCTCACATCACCTTAGATTGCGTTACTGACCTCTCTGTCCTCACTGTAGTTGATGGATTCTCCAGGGGTGTGTGGTTCATTGTGTTTCCGAGTATGCCTACAGCCTGCCAAACTGTGGAAGCCTTGTTTAACCAGGTGTTCCGTATATTTGGCATCCCAGAGGACATAATATCATATTGGGGACATCAATTCACATCTCGAGTTTGGGCTTCCTATATTGAACACATCGGGGTAGCTATTAGTTTTACATCCACAGTCAAATGGCCAATTCCTACATTGTTTTTATATGAACAATCCATCAGACCGGTCCAAGTTCCTCTTATTGGCAGAAATGGCCCAAAATTCACTTACTAGTTCATCCACTGGCTTGACTCCTTTTTATTGTATTTTAGGTTATCAGCCTCAAATGTCCCATGGATTTCCATATCAGCTGGTTTCCCAGCTGTGGATGAGTGGATGCAGCGGAGCGAAAGGGTATGGGAGGAAACAGATCAGTGTATTGTATGAGCTCTCTGAATGTATAAGGAAATTGCGGACAGGCACAGAGGGGAGAACCCGATATACCAACCTGGTGACAGAGTGTGGCTCTCTACACAGGACTTCCGCAAGCCGGGGTCATGTCGCAGGTTAGGTCCCAAGTATATCGGTCCATATGAAATTACCAAGCACATTAATGAAGTCACATATCAACTCAACTTACCTGCTCACTTTGTGTTTTGAGGTCATTTCATGTGTCCCTTCTTAAGCCTGTTGTTCCTGTTCTGGCCTTTGGATGAGGTCACCCCTGAGGTCACTCCTGTATTAAGTATGTTGGTTGCTGTCATTAGAGTGCATTGTTTCTGAAGGTTTTTTTGCATTATGCAATGCCTCTTCGCAGAGTGTGATTTTCAAGAACTTTAGTAAGCAGATGACTTATTTGCATCACCTTTTTTGGTAGGACAAAGCCCATCCATGAGCCAAAGGAAGCTGAGGTAGGCCCCATTCCATGAAAACACAGGGAGTGTGTGAACCAGGATACCAACACAAGCATACATGCAAGCTGACACCTACCCTCCCCTTGTCCAGTGGTTTGGCCAGTAGACAACTAATGAAAAACATTTCAAAAGCATTTATACAGAAGCCAATGTTCAAATGGCTCTCTGTGCAGTGAGGAAACATATCATAATGAAGTGCAAATTCCACTAAAGTTTAAGTAGGATCACTGAATTCAAAGTCTAGAGCACTATTACACTATGACTTCTAACAATAGCGTAAAAACAGTAATGTCATTCGTTTTTAGGAAAGGAATGTAAAAGTTTATGAAATATTCTTAAAAAGAGGACAATTTGATGAGGAGCTTGGTCTTGCACAGCTACCAAAACCCAGGACTGAACTAGGAGTCTTTTGATATTCAATCTAACACTCACCCAGGTGAGCTATTTCAGCTAGTGACTAAATACTTTTGCCTGGTTTCGATCAAAATGTTACCAATGAATGTAGCTCATGTTCATGTCAGAGGAAACTGTCACCTTTATCCCTGGTGAGCTAGTGGCTAGGATTCTCTTTCAAACTTAATTTTTATGTGGAATAAAAATAAATATGAATACCTCTCTTTATGACCTCCTAATGCTCATGCATACCAAGTCCAGTATGCATACAAACATCGTCAGTATACTAGGAATACAGAGTTTGAAAAATGTTTGTCAGAAGCATCTGAGCTTTATTGCTGGTGGGTGAGTGGCTAGGATTCAACACTTTCACCACTGCGACTTGGGCTTGATTCCTGGTCAGGGGATGCTCTTTTTGCTCACTTAAAAAAGAAGCTTGTATGTGAAAAAACAAACTTCCTTTGAGTCAGATTTTAACTGACAGACTAAGGATAACAGTTTTAAATTCTACAGTCCTCCACTCTACCAACTAAGATATTGAAGGCAACAGACATGTAATCCCATAAGTCCAAACACCAGTATGTTGGCAAGAAACACGGCCAGTTATGGATGTTTGAATTGTTAAGTTCATTTGACACAAAGAAGAAACATTGCATTGTACGAGTTGGAGATGTTCAGCTACCAACAGATATCTCTTGATTACATTTGGATGCATACTGGACTTTGTGTACAATCAATAACTACTGGTACTAACTCAAAGTATGTTTCCCCCTTCAGTTTTATTTTATGCCAGAATAAAGACTTTCTGTCTTTAGAATTCTACATGACTCAAACTGAGATGCAGCAGATCACTTAGCTAGAACAAAGGGTCTTGTACTACAATAATGACTTTTGCTTTATTGCCCATAAGGTCCACCTCTTTTTTCTTTAACCCTCAGATCATCCCGTAGATGTTAGAATTATTCTAATGAAATTATAATTAACATAAAAAAAAATTCCTTAACATCACTCTTAAAATAACTTTTACCTTACAAATGATTTCTTTACCAGCAAATTTGAGTTGGTATGAATTCATCTATTAATTTTTCGTTATTATTTCATTAAATACATGCCCCCCCCCGCCCCCTAAAAAAAGAATAACAGTCCAAATAAAAGGTCTAAATTAATCTTTGCAGTAACAACAGTCTTTTATGCTCTTCCAACCACCCCACCTCCCCCCAGTGGACACACCATGCTCCAGTACATGATTCTGGAGTGCTGTGCTATCTGTGCTCCCCACTAACTCTTCCTACCTGCTGGGGTTTCTCCTTCCTGGACCTGCCTTAAAATGCTTAAAATGACAGCACCAGCCCTCCATTTACCTGCAACATTCTGCACTGTCACAAACAATATTTATGTGCAGATTAGCAGATGAACCTCACCTGGATGATCCACATTTCATTTCTTTGTACTGTTATAATAATGAGTTACTGTATTTCTACCCAGGTGTCCTATCCAGGTGAACTGTGCTCTGTTTCTATCTCCTATGATGTCTTTGTGTAGGAATGCTGTAGTGTATCTTTCATGCTTACAATTTGTCAGCCATCCTCTACCCAACTCATCTTTGCCCAGGTTTATCCAGGGTTAACCAAAGGAGGATGAGTTCCCTTTTGAGTCTGACACCTTCCAAGTCCCTTCCACCATTCCAGTGAGTTTTTCCTACTGTCACCCTTGCCAATGTCATTTGGCTTATTTATCAGTTGTCACAAGGTGTTAACGTTATTATGCACATGTATATAAAATGTGTACATACTATATATATATATATATATATATATATATATATATATATATATATATATATATATATATATATATATATATATATATATATATATATATATATATATTGCATTATTCTCTGCGCCTTGCAGTTTGGATTGGATTATAAAGTGAATTTCATTGGTGAGTACTATATTTTTTGGTGACAAACTATAATCTAATCTTTACAAAGCAGTGACCAGAAAGGAAGAGCTGGATGAGGCTTTGGTCTCCATGATAGTTAGAGACACACAGCCATTTAGCTTAGTTGAGGATAAAAGCTTCAGGGACTTGGTAGCAAAATTGGATTCAACTTACATTCTCCCAACTAGGAAGGTATGTGTGGTGACATGGATACATTATGAGAGTAGTATTAAAAATATATATAATTATTTTCTTCCTTCCCTTTAGACTGTAAAGGCCATGGTTGAGGCCAAATGTCAACAAGAGAAAGAGAAGGCCAAAGCTGAGGTCCAGAAAGTTCTTGCAATGAGTTTGACAGCAGACATGTGGACATCTCTTAATGTGGATGCCTTCTTGGCTGTGACCTGCCATTTTATAGATGACAACACATTTCTGAAGTCTACACTACTTGGTGTTGTGAAATTCCTGCAGGCGCATACGGCTGAAAATTTGGCCTGTGTGAAATCCTCTTTTATGGAAGAATGGGGAATAAAATAAAGTCACATGGTTACTGATGGCACATCTAATATGATTGCCTGTGGCAAATAGCTGAAGCTGCCTCATGCACTCTGCATTGCTCACACCCTGAATATAGTTGTTTAAAAGGCTCTTGAACTAACCCCAGTACTATCTGCCATTTGTACAAAGTCAAGGAAGCTGGTGGGCTATTTTAGAAGCAGCACAACTGCCAAAGTTAGTAACATTATTTTCACATTGTTTACATATTGTTTTATATTGCTACATGTGTAACGTTTACTGTTTTATTGTTAAAGGAGATGTGGGACCTTGTTCAAGAGCATATGGGAAAATAAAAATAAAAAAAAAACTGAGGTTGAAACAAGGTGTTGGAGCGATTAGTAGAACTCAGGGAGCCTGTGGGGGCAGATTTGGCAAGCTTACAAACTGACATTCCTGCGCTGACCTCTGATGTGTACAGTAATGTTTGTGGGTGCCTTTCTATACTGTATTCTTTTCACAAGGCCACTGTGCAGCTGTCAGAAGAGAAAAAGGTATTTTTTTCAAAGTGGTGCCATTATTGAAAATGGTTTAAAAAATCTTTCTGGAAGAGGCACAGGGCACATAGGGAGATCAAACCCATGACCTTGGCATTATTAGCACCCCACTCTGACCAACTGAGCTAATCGGCCTTTCTCAGTTCCTTTTGCAGTTCTCGGTGCAGCAGGGAAGGGAACCTTTCCATGAAATTGTAGACTTGGTGTCAACAAGATTACGGCCACTTTTCGACCGAGCATAGGTGAAAGTTGACACATATTGTTCCCTCTGACAAATGGTTATTCTGCAGCCAACTTTTGAATTAAACTTCAAAAGCAAATGTGCAGAAGCTTTTGTTAAAGAGCAATTCAGTGCAGTTGTACACAGTGACGAAATCATCAATTGCAAAGTCCACTGAGCTTTATTGCTGCGAGTTACATAGTGCTGTCTATTACACCATGAAATCTGCCATAACAACAAAAATGTAATGTCTGATTCTGTGAGCCAAGGAATATAAACCTTTTAGGGACATATTTAAAATATCAGATTTTCTGCCTGAGCACAGAGTAGGCATTTTTTTCTAGCTTTAACCATACGTCCTCTTTCTTTGGAAATCTGGGTCATTGCTGCATGAATAAGCAAAAAGATTTTGAGCAATTTTTTTGTCTGGGTCTAAGGGGCAATTTATTCAAACCAAAAGATGCTATTTTAGCTAGTTTGTCAAATGAACATGTCAAACCTACAGAGACAATGTGTCTAGCTACAGAGCTCTGCAAGGTTTAATTCTTGGAAGTATTTGAAGCCATAGAAAGTTATTCTGTAAGCATTGCTTAACTCATTAAAAAGAGACAGTTAGAGCCAATGGCTGCCAGATCGAACATAGCTCACATTTTATAGTGTTTGCATAGCATATCAGAATCTGCAAGAACTATTCCTGTCATTTCAGGAATAAGCTTTTTTGACTTCACAGCTAGATGAAATATTTAGGGTGGATACAGGATTTGGTATGATCTCCTAGAGAATTGCCATTCCACTGTGTCTTCAGCTTTTGTCTGATCTGCAAACAAGTCCCACTCTAGGAGAACTAGCTCAAGTGGTAGAGTGCTCTTTTAGTATGTGAGTGTTAGTGGGATTGATGCTCACATTCTCAAGTCTAGAATTTGTAGTTTTTTTCTATGATGAAATCATTTCTGATAGCAAATGTTTTCAGGACCTGCAGATATGCTTATGCCATGCACACATTACGTGACTTTTGAAGTTTTCAAATTGATGGATGGCTCACACTGCACAACTGTATGTCTTGGAATCTGGAGTGCTTAATTTGTGGTATCTCAGTGGCAGGCATAATCAGTGATAAACCGCTGATATGTCAACTGGTCTTAACACAGACAGATTTAACTTACTCTGTGGAGACTGTGTCTAACTTAAACCTTTCCTTCAAATAGAAGAGATCCTTGTTGCAGAGGTAATGTTTTTACCTTTATATGGTTTTTCCACTCATAGTCATGCAACACACACAAATGCAAACCTCTCACAGACTGTCTCACACACATCCAGTTATTCATCTGAACACATGATGTTTCTGTCTCTGTACCGCTATTAGTTATGCAATGTTTCGTCAATACTAGCACTAACTGAACAGCGTTCTGTATAAATATGATCTTTATAACAGCTGCCATAACAGCAAAAATGTAATGTCTGATTCTGTGAGCCAAGGAAGTATTATTGATATTGTGAATATTTAATAACCTCCAATGCCAGCAAATTAAATTTTCACAATATTGTGAAAATTGTAAAGGATACTTTATTCATGTCCTCATTGCTAAAGATTGTATCGCTTTATCACAGCGATAAGCTAGTTAGCTAGCTAATAGTTGAGGTCAGCGAGTGTCAAACTCGGGGCTATAAACCATTCCTTGTGGAACCATTTCATTGTTCAGCTTTCAACTTTGATCGTTTAGGTGCTGGTAGTTTGTTAGCTAGCTAACTGTTCAGCAATAGAAAACCTACTTTTGTATGATTTAGAGACCCAAATTCACAAACCTGTGGGTTTTCAAATTGATCGTTCTCTCTAAATAAGCAAAATGAGTTAAGCCATTACTACAGCTATTGGACTGTTTGAACTACATTATTCGACTGTTCATTTATTGTTAATTAGATTAAATTAACTTTCATAAACATTCTGCATTAATAGAATGTAGTTTTTAATGACTGATTAACTGTGTATATTCAACATGAAGCTATTCATATAAAGTTTCAAGTTTGGTTTATTTGTAACATACATTTATTTGTCACTTTCATTTTTAGGCTGTAGAATGAAAGATCCTTGCTCACAATCATTGCTACAGTTTGATCAAATTCAGTTATATATATAAACTCCCTATTCAATGGGAAGAAACCAGTTCATGCCATTGTGAATTGCTTTTTCTGTAATCAAAACACTGAGGTTCCATATGGGAACAGAAACTGCTGGGACTGTCCATTCTGTGTGCAGTACAATGGCTTCTAAGAGGTATTGCTGTATTTGAGACATGGTGAGGACATATTTTAGTGAAAGTCTTCCAATGATGCACCCTTAACTGAACCATTTTATGCTGTTGCTGCTGTTAAAAAAATGCAGAATGGTGATTATAACGAACCGATCCTTGCACAATATATGGAGCACCTCAACCATGGGGTATCAGCTGGTGTCCCTGTGCTTGATGCATCCAAGACTCAACCAGACACTGAAGATCAAGCAGCTGGCTTCCTTCACTCCCAGAAAGTAGGTTTTCCATTTGAACTGTTGCCTTCTTAGTTAAGACGTATGCAGGGTTTATTGCAGGGCCAGAGTTGTGAAACTGTGCAAGGTAATGCATGTCCAGTGCTGGAATTAAGATCATAGCTCTAAATAGTCTCTGACTTGGGCAGAGATTGTGAGTGGGTCTTCAAGGGCAAACAGGATCTGATGGCCCACATGTAGTTTGATATTATTCCTAAATAACTAAGTTGACTAAGTTTACATGGCTATTTGAAAGAAGCTGATCATGTAAGCAGCAAAGACAGAATATCATTCTCTGACTAAGGATTTAGTTGACTCATGTTTAGCCCAACTAAACTTTGGTCCTGGCTGATTTTAGTTGGACTATTGAGCCACTGACTCATGCACAGAGTTCTCTGAGTATTTTGCAGTTTCTTACTCTACTGAGTTCTTACTGAGTATAACGCCAACTTTGATGCATTTGTTTTCTTTTCACCGAACAAAGCCTTCAACTTTGACTGTGGTGACATGAATTCCAGATCTGCAGAGTATTTTTTTAGTAATGCATCTTTTGCCCGTGCATTTTGATTGCAGTGTTAGGAGGTCATAACTGCTGATCAGAACTTTGGACAAGAGGGCTTATCCTCATGGCTCACTGACTTTCATGTACAACAAACAATCTTTTCTTATTTATTTTTTTCCAGTTGTAACAAACCGTTCTGCTGTTTTTTAACTTCTGTCAAGTTTTTAATGGTTGTATAGGACAATTACGATGGAAATTGAGGTGTACAAGCGCCACCTTGAACAGACCTACGAGTTGTGCGTGCCTGTCAGACCGCTGAGCAGTATGACATCCAGCACCAGAACCGACAGCTGCGGGCCCTGCTTTTCAACCACCAGCTCAGATACAGCCAAGATGCGGACAAAGCATTCATTAAGGTGCGTAATTATTGTCAATGGTTGTCTTAGAATGGTGCTAAAGTGCTTAAGATACTTTTTGGCGATTCCATAGCCAAGAATTCTCAAGGTCACAACTAGCTGCATTCCTGTTGGGTGTGAATGACAGTTGCTCCTTCCCGGTTGATACAAAGTCACGATAGAAAAAAAGGCATACACGGAACTGGTAGTGAACACTGTCCTTCAAGTGCATACAGTGTTTGAGCCTGCAATCCATTTCATTACCCTGTCCAACAGCCTCCCAGGTTCCCCTCCACATCTTCCTTGTCAGAGATGAAAATTGATATAAAACAAATGAGGAACAGTTGAAATGACTGAGCCAATACACTGCACATTTCACCTTGAATACTTTTGGTTACTTTTTTGTTCCTGGCTACCATGCTTTTTTAAGCATTGATTATCTCAAACATTGATTTATCTAAGATAAGCAAAGACCTGTTCTCTCTTGCTGCATTTTGTGGGGTTTTTTTTTTTTTTTTTTTTTTTTTTTCCCAAATGAAGCTGTTGTTTTCATTTTTGGTGGGTTTCATACTATCCACACCAGCTTCCAGGTTTCTCTCCTTTTACATACCAAGCAATCAGCTTCCTTTCTCTTTGCTACAGAGCACCTCTTTTCTGTCCACACCTGCTTGGCTGGTAGCTCTCAGAAGCCTTGCCTTCCTCACCTGTGCTTTTCTGGTTGCGCTGGCCATATGTGGGTCTGGATGTGACTCTGGAGACACATCCTCTCTCCACAACAGCCCGCACACTCTCAGCGGGGGAATCATCCCACCCAAAGAAGCCCACCAGACATTGAAGCCAAAGCAAAGAGCATCACCAAAACTATGCAAATGTGGAATGACCTGGTGGGTATTCTGCCAGAGAGAGGCAATAGCGAATATCAAGCTGATCTGGTAGTCTGGAAGCAACCACTAGATGGCTGTTGCTTCTGTTGGCCTTTTGACTTCCATCAACATCTACTCAGGCAGTAAAAAGAAATGGTGTACTGGGAGGTAGTAAATCTTGCTAATCAGTACTTGTTTTTGGCCTGTGAAAATACAAACAAACAATACACATATTCAAACACTTCTGAACTACAATTGCTTATCAGGATTTACACAGGCTTATGTTCTTAATAGCTCTTTGCTTACAACTTCATCAAAGCGGTTTTGTTCTACAGTATGTGAAAAGTCTACTTTCCCACACAGTTCACATCAGTCTTGGTTCGTCCTGCTGGTTCTTCATGTCTGTGAATGTGAAAAATCAAACTTTTTTGCTTGGCTTCAAGCAGTGATCCTTTGATTGCGTCATTCATGATTCATTTAGGATTACAACCAAGTGGTTCAATATCCAGCCAGAGGTGTACTCAAGTGAGGTAATAAAATGAAATTATTAATGTAATAATATGATGGCAGGAATTGTAAAAGACCAAATTAGGCTTTTGAAGTAAGCAGGAAGTGAGAATGACCAAATATGGCCTCTGTGGCAAGTCCCGCATTGAGGCCAGGATACCACCTAAAGATACAATTTTAATAAAAAAATGGTTTTGTAACTTGATGAAAATGTATAAAGATTGAACCCACCTGAGACTGTTAGACATTCTGTGGACAATACCTCGTCTGTATGCAACATTGAGCTCAGAATAAAGATGGCACCAGCTATTCTCTTCAATTAATTACTGCATCTATATCTTTATTTACTTGAGAAAATTAATGGAATGTGGGAAAAATCTAGTAACCACACAAGAATGTCTGGAGGTAAAAAGTCAAGGCGGCATAGCCATACCTTAATGTGAGAGATCCTCCATTTCAGAGTCTACTGTGTGATAGTCCTGTGCCTTTTTTCTCTAGCTTGGAATAGGACTGTTGCTTCTGCTTCTTAAGGTTTTCAATCAACAAGGACGGTGGCTCCACCTGCAATGAACCATGAGCTTGTTATATTGACTTGCACAAGACACTAAATTAACTCTTGTATTCATTCTCAAGTTTCAAGTTTCAAGTTTCAAGTTTGGTTTATTTGTCACATACACAGTACAACACGCAGTGAAATGGTGGAGAGTGCTCTGTCCAAACTGAGGAAGAGAACCAGGGGTGCATAGAGAAAAAAATATATATACAGATAAATATATATTCTATGTATGTACAAAAATATATTAACAATGTATGTACAATATATGTATATTATGATTATATACACAATGTACAATGTATATGGTTGAGTATATATGTACACAATCTACAGAATGTACAGATCCATTGTATAGTACCATATCTACAGTTGTTGTAACAGGTTAATTGAGTATAAATCTAAATCTATATATACAGATGTACAGATATACAGTCATGTTACGTGGTGGTGGTCCCCACAGTTTATCAGTTTCCCTGATTCAGGGCCCGAATGGCCTGTGGGAAGAAGCTCCTCTTCAGCCTCTCTGTCTTGGCCTTCAGGGACCGGAAGCGCCTCCCTGACCTCAACAGAGAGAAGAGTCTATTGTTGGGATGGGTGGGGTCCTTCACAATTTTCCTGGCCTTGGTTTGGCACCGCTTGTAGTAGGTGGTCTGCAGGTCAGGAAGTTCCGAGTGAGTGATGCGCTCTGCTGAACGCACTACCCTTTGTAGTGCTTGTCTGTCCTGCTTGGTGCTATTTCCAAACCAGACTGTGATGTTCCCCGTGAGGATGCTCTCGATAGTGCAGGTGTAGAAGTTCCGCAGTACCTTGGAGGGCAGTCTGAAGTCCCTTAGGCGTCTGAGGTGGTAAAGACGCTGACGAGCCTTCTTTGCCAGGGAGCTGGTATGGCGGGACCAGGACAGGTCCTGCGAGATGTGAACACCAAGGTACCTGAAACTATCTACTCTCTCCACCGTGGTTCCACTGATCGTCACAGGTTGGTAGTGCCGCTCCTGCTTCTTGCTGCAATCCACGATCAGCTCCTTTGTCTTACTGACGTTTAGGAGGAGATTATTTTCCTGGCATTCTGTATGAAGTGCGCCTCACTTGAGATGTCAGCCAAAGTTTAGCAGTAAATATGGTTATCTGCAGTTGTGTTGCTATTGATAGACATCTTCAGCTAAAAATAAGTCTTCCTTGACCCTACTACACCAAGCCCAGATACAACACAGACATGCATGTGCTGTAGTTGGCTTCAAAACATTCAATGAACTTGTCAGCAACATGGCCCAGATTCCTGCAGCATGTGACATGCGTCTGCATGCATCCTGCCCCCACAGTCTCTGCCTGGCTCCCCCCACCCTCCTCCACCCCCAGTTTGCTCTCTCATCCTGCCCACCAGCAGCTAATGTCCGCCGCCGCAGCGCAGCACCTCCCACTGTATGCTGCATGCTCCTCTGTGTGCCTGTGGTAAAACCTCGCCAAGTTTAGTGTTCTAGCCACTGCACTCCCCTCCCCAACTCACACATCAATCTCAGAGGCAGATGGATTCCTGTCTCCCAGCCGCATCCCAGCTTTTTGAATAGTACACATACTTGGATAAATGTTCTCTGTGAATACAAAACAGCAACATTTGTCTAGTGTACCGGAGACCTCTTGGAAGTTTTGTAGACAGATGAGGCCGGGCTGTGCTAGCTGAGAGAGACGATATTTGAGCTTGAATCTGACTAGCACATGCACAGAAGCATAGGGTATTATGAAGGCTCTGCATGATATCGTGACCCAAGGTTGAGCTTACAGTAGGTGGCCATATTGCCTCATATCAAGGGCAGTGTACGTTGGAAGACCATAGCAGAGACGTGTGACCGAACTATGTGCACGAGCGCATAACATGCCGCATTCCTTGTTTTCTCCCATTTTTGAGTGAAGCTAATTGATAGTGCCATCTGCCATCTCCTTTTAGAAAGGCAGTGCAGTGCCTTGGCTGTTGATGTGAGTTGTTTTGTCAAAGGAAAGAATTGAAAATGTGAGCGGTGATCTCCATGTAATACTTAGGCTTTAATGCCCTTTACCACTCATTCAGTGCTTGTCTGTGTTTATGTTTTCAGTGTTGCAGTGTGATTTTATTTAGGTGAAATTTGTTTTCAGTCTATCTGCAGTAGTGCACTTAAAGGGCCAGGAAGGTTAGTGGAACACATTTGCTCTGCCTCTGACCTCACAATTCCACTGTAACAACAGTGTTCTGTCATTTAAAAAAAAACAAAACTTGTTTTGGTTTAAATTTGTTTAAAGATTTGTTTAAATTGTGTGTGCCAGTGTATCTGAGCGTGTTGCAGTCTCTCTGACCCTTTACACCCATTAGTGCGTTCTTCCACTAGCTTCTCTCTCGTTCCTGCTTCAATATTCAAGGGAGGATTGAGATCCATTCAGGTAATTTTGCAGTCTTCAAAAAATGCATTGAAAGACATTCCAGTAGCTCAGTGGTGCACCTGCGCTCCACTCTGCTCCCCAGTTCGGAGGATGCCAGCACCTACGTTTAGTCTTTTATGTTTAGTCTTTTTTAGTCTGTTTCTTTTTATTTCCTTTGGACTCCAGTGCTTTTTAATAATCTGTTTTGGACATGGTATGGCTGCTCCATTACCCAGGAGCCCATACAAAGGTTCATTTCTGCCTGCCTGCATAACTGCTGGAGGGAGGATTTTATGTCCAGAAAATGTTAAGATGGCAACAGCTCGGTGGGAGACAGTATGTGAGAATCACCTCTTAGGCTCATTTTACTGTTTCTCATGTAGAAGGAATTCCCTCACTATGTTCCCATTCTGAGCATCAAAGCCAACTGGGATGGGGGTTTGTCACATTCTGAATTCTAGCTCATGTCATATTTTGTCAGCATTGGCTTTGATAGACTCAGGTTATCGGTACAAATTTACATTCAAGATTAGTTGTCTTTTACATATATATCCTCTCTCCTGCAATAATGGCTAATTAGCTGCATCCATCATTGTAATTGTTTAATTTTTCATGCTAGTTCATTCACCCTTGTATTAGTGCCATGCATGTGAAACAGACTCTTGAAAGATTTTCTTTTTGTATCTTGCATGCCTAGCATAATAGGACATTCAAAATCCCTTGAAAATTTTAAACTTTTTTTTTTTATGTATATATCTCCTCAACATTCCCAGTACAACTGCTGTAGAGTCCACGACTCAACTCTTGACTAAAGTCTTCACTCCGAGCGTCTGAGTCGGCTGCTGCGGCATACGCCACGCTGCTCTGTGACCCTCACTCTCCACTCCTCTCCTCTCCCAGCTTTTCCAGATCCCTCAGATGCAGACAGCCCAGCCTGCCATTCCAAGTAACATCACTTCCTTTCGACCCGTGTCCAGCCAGCCCATCATGATGTTCCTGACGCCCATGCCCTTCACCTCATCCCAGACCGCCCAGTACTACGTACTCCAGTACTACGTGCCTCAGGTACCCAGAGCAGAGAAAAGCGCCTGTGCAAATATGTACACAGTGTAGCAAATGGGTTGAAAATCTGTCTATAAACAGGTTGGCCAGCAATAAATAAACTGCTCCTAAAATGTGTAGATAAAAATATGTTTTATCTTGGAAGCAGAAATGAGAAGTTCTAGTTTAGTTTTTTTTCAGTGTAAAAACTAAATGTTTTTGTATTTTTTGTTTGTTTACTGCTTTGAATATCTCTTAGGAGTGTCCTATATGAATGGCCATGTCTGGTGCTAGGCCCTTTACCTCTGCTGTTCTGTTTCATTCTCAGTATCACCACAGTGGCCTTCCTTATGTGGGACATCCCCAGCAGTACTCCGTCCAGCCCACAGGACCCAGTACATTCTACCCTGGGCTCTTTCCTGCAGACTGCCCACTAGCATATGGTGAGTTTGGACTTCGCTTTCTCTACCCCCACCTGGGAAACCTACATGCGTGCTCTCACTGATAAAGAGACCTTTCTTCTGGGTATTCCTGCTGGCTGAAACTGGTTTTTCTTTTGCTCTCTAACTGAAACCAACTGCTTTTTTTTGGTCACCACTAGTGGCAGGGCCTTCATACTATCCTGGCCAGATCATATACACCAAATCTCCATCCATAATAGTGCATACAGCTCAGCAGCCTCCACCCACTAAGAGGGTAAAGAAAACAGTGAGTATTCCCCATGCCTCAGAGGTGAAATTAATTTAATTGTGGATTGACTAGATGCAAATAACTTGCTGTTCGCTAAGATCCGTATC